>NW_026843647.1:4481438-4792477 GCF_030254825.1 Meriones unguiculatus
GAATTTGAAAGAGAAATAGGAGAGGTCTGTGGGAAGGTTTGGAGGGAAGAAAAGAGAAGGCACAAAATGATGTAATTATTAAATAACCTTAAAAATGAATTAAATATTAGCTCTTTACGTCATGATTTTAAAATGCATCACTATTGAGTAGTATAAAAACATAAAACGTGCACGTAGATAGATGGAACTAGAAAAAAAATCATGTTATATGAGGTAATCCAAGCACAGAAAGACAAACTTCACAAATTCTCTCTTCTAAGTTTCCCAGCTCTAAACTGAATATGTGTGTACTAATATATGAGTCCATATCCGGCAGTAATTCAAAAACCAAGAATGAAATAGTGACCATTTCCAAGGTGAGAATGGAAGTGTGTGGGGGCAGTAGGAAGCAGAAGGGTATAGAGATTTGAAAGAGGAAATGGGAAAAACTTGAAGGGGTATAATAATTTCGGAGGTAAGACAGAAAGAAATACAAAAGGGAAGATGGTAAAATAATAAGGATGTCTGTAAAAGTAATATGGAATCATACTAGTAACTATCTAAGATATGTATAATCCATGTAAGCTGTTGTATGAAACTAAAATTTGGTTTAAATGAAATTTTGTTATCTGTGATTACAATGGCTCCTCCATCTAACAAAAACTCCAACACCAGGCATGAGAAGTCAACTTTTGAGTTATTGGGAAGGGTTTTCTAAGAGAATCCTCAAAAATTATATGCTACTACCTATCTGAACTGAAAACTACACTCCATTTCCAGCCCGAAAAGATGTTGTTTGTTCCGTCTGAAATACCTGAAAACAACAGGATGCAGAATGAGGAACTAGGAAAATGAAGAGGTGCCACGCTAACTCTTGAACTTTTAATTTCCACCAACTGCCAGCTTCTTGAATATAACCTTATAGTTTTCCTCAAGTGCCTGCTTTTTCAAAGTACGTAACACATTGAAGACATGGCATGTATGCTTGTGGGTGCTCGCGTTCCACTTAACATTCAGCACAGTCCTGTCCAAAAGCTCCAATACACCATCTACCCCATCTTAGGAGCTGTCCAGGCTTTAAATCTATCTACCGCATTTCAGCTCCACTTCTAGCCACTCACGTTGTATTATAGGTGTTTCATAGACAAAAAAAAAAAAAAAAAAAAGTATTTGCTTTATCTTGTACGACTGTGAACATCCTTACGACAGAGCACCGAACTCAGGATGAAATGTCCCAGACACGGAAATTCTTAAAGCCAAGCACTCCATAGCCAGGGAACTACAAATAATCCCAGAGGGCATTGTGCCGGCTCTGTGAGAGCCTCTGTGAGAACTACCTCAGAGCAAGGACTTCTGGGATTGTTTGTAGTAACATAGCCAGGTCTCACTGTATCGTCAACTTTGCCAATTCGCAGATGCAGAAATACAATTCCCAGAAGGCTGTGCGCACTGCTTATGCCCTCACAAGCCATCCTCCTCCTCCTTACTTAGCCTGGAGCTTTGTCAGGACCCAGAAGTATACCCCGAAAGCGCTTTCCCCGTCGTCACAAAGCACACAGCGTATTCTCTGGTCCCTGGTGTTCTGTCAATGTCCCCGCCCTGTGCCCCTCGCAGTCTTCAGGATCAGGAGCCTTTCAAAGCCAGTTTGTGATGCCATCGCCCCGCCCCCTAGTACCGGAAGTAAACACACAGGGCTGCTGAAAGCCACTTGTGTGCGGGAAAAATGTACAGCGCTTTGAATTCTCCTGATCAGACACAGTCCAGCTGGTCCCTGGTCCCTGGAGAAGGGATCCTGGGGTCCCTGTCCCTTTTTAAAATTAATTTCGAGTCTCCCAGTCAGAGCAGGACTAGTCTTGGGAAGGCAATGACGCGCTCACATGGAAAATAAATCTTTTTTAAAAATTAAAAAAAGTAAAAAACTGGAGGCAGGAGAGATGGCTCAGAGGTTAACAACGCTGGCTCCTCTTCTAGAGGTTCTGAGTTCAATTCCCAGCAACCACATGGTGGCTCACAGCCAGCTGTAATGGGATCTGGTGCCCTCTTCTGGTGCACAGGCAGAATGCAGAATGAATGAATGAATGAATGAATACATGGATGGATGAATCTTAAAAAAAAGCCGACCTTTGTCATAGCAACAGCCATCAGACACAGAGAATCCCTCTCTTACCAAGGTGCCAGGTTCCATCCCAGGGACCACACGGTGGCGCTCAAACCATCTGTCAAGGAATCTGGTGCCCTCTGGTGGAGCACACGTGTCACTTAATAACTAGCTTTATATATATGATGTTTTCATTTAATACTATGTATTTATTTCAATTTAATAAGAACAGACAAGGGCGTGTCTTGAGAGCAGGCTTCCCAGAGTCCTGTGGAGGCGGTA
Source organism: Meriones unguiculatus (assembly GCF_030254825.1). Taxonomy (NCBI): domain Eukaryota; kingdom Metazoa; phylum Chordata; class Mammalia; order Rodentia; family Muridae; genus Meriones; species Meriones unguiculatus. The sequence goes on from NW_026843647.1 coordinate 4,483,798, forward strand.
CGCAGGAGGTCTCTGTGCTAGATCAAAGCAGGGCCTGGGGCCACCCAACCTGTGTCCATCCTCCAGTGCTCTCCCCAACCTGATGGTAAGATTCTGTTGCTGAGGACAACACCTTCACAAGTCATTGGACTCAACGAATCCCAGCTGGCACCTACCAAGAACCTTCACCCATATAGACTGTTGTTTGCGATAGTGGAACATATGCTGCATGCCACCAGGAGAGAAAAGTACACACCAACCCTGCCATGGAGGCCCACTCCATGAGAAGGAACCTTGATCCAATACTGCTTGAATGGCCAGGAACCTGAGACTACAGAAGCCAAGTACATTAGAGAAATATAAATGCTACAGTTGTGCTAAAGGAGCACAGCCGTACTCATGGATTGGTGCCTTGCTGGACCATCATTAGAACTTCCTCCTGCAGCAGATGGGAATAAATACAGAGACCCACATCCATTCGATATGCAAACAGTGAGAGGCCTTGGACCAATCCACCCTAAATGAGATGTCTCCAAGAAACCCTAAGCCCCTAAGGGCTCAAGAAACTCTGTGTGCAAAGTGTAAGCGCCCGAGTGGATGAAGGACACAAGTGTAACAAGGCGTTATAAACACAGCAGGACCAACACACATATGAATGCACCCTGACCCACAAACTAGCTCTTCTTTCACTTTCCCCTGTTTGGGTTGCCTCATCAGGCAAAGAGTATGTGCTCAGTCCTGATTCCACTTGATATGCTGGGGTGGATAGATGTGCACAGGAGAGACAGTATGATCCCCTTCTCTGAGGAGCCAGGTGAGGGATGATAGGGGAAACAGGGAGGGTAGGACTTGGAGAAGAAGAGGGAAAGGTCTAAGACAGGGATGTAAAATTAATAAATAAAAATTTAAAAATTAAAATAAGAAATGAGGGGGCAGGAGAGATGGCACAGAGTTTAAGATCACAGGCTGCTCTTCTAGTGGTCCTGAGCTCAATTCCCAGCAACCACATGGTGGCTCATAAGAATCTATACTGAGACCTGGCGCCCTCATCTGTTGTGCAGACAGAATAGTGTGCAAATAATAAACAAATCTTTCATAATAAAGAGAACTGCACCATGAATCATAAATAAATAAAGTTTCCTCCAAAAATAAAACTCATTCCCTTAATAATAATAATAATAATAATAATAATAATAATTGAAAATCTTAGTTTTCTCCAAGGGACTCTCATTGAGGTAACAAACCGGACTAATGTGTAGGTCCCATGAGAAGCAACAGATGGCAACAGAAAAACTCAGGGGTATACTTGTGGGTTGTCAATGCTGCCACTTCAGGCACCAGACATCCACCTGGTACACAGGCACACCTATCCACGAAGGCAAAACAGTCATACGTGTAAAAATAAACAAATAGATCAGATTTATACTTCTTAGAAGAGGGGGAAAAAAGCAAAAGGGTCCATTAGTAAGTAAATCTAGTTAATTGCACACAGAGCTTCAGCTTAAATTTATGTATTTCCAGCTTAAATGTGTCCAGTTTAAATTCCCCTGCTCAGCCAGGGTCCAGCCAGTCCCTGCTCACTACAGAAGGAATCCTGGGGTCCCTGCCCCCCTTTCTTTTAGTGATTGCAAACTCTCCCAGCCAAAACAGAGCTGGTCCCAGGAAGGCAGACAGAGATTATAAATCATTCTTAAAGACTATAACAAGAAGCCAGGTGTAGTGTCGCATGCCTGTGGCTGTCAGTGGGGCAAGCAGAGGCTGGTGTGAGTTTCAGGCCATCTGGGTTTGCAAAACGAGTTCAGGACATGCAAGGACACAAGAGAAACCCTGTCTCCAAAAGCAAGGGTTTGCACCCCTGCCAGCTCTTCACACTCACTTGTATAAACATGTCCTAAGTCATAAAGTATGACTTCAAAAAGGCCATAAGAAAGTCCTGCCAAGCACAGTGCACCCACCTTTAACCCCAGCACTCGGGAGGCAGAGGCAGGTAGATGTCTGTGAGTATGTCTGTGAGTTTGAGGCCAGCCTGGTATATAAAAAGGCCTGGACAGCCAGGGCTACACAGAGAAACCCTGTCTCAAAAACCCAAATTAATAATAGTAATAAGATTGAAATAAAAAAAATCAGAGCCAGGCCTGCTGGTACATTGCCAGGTTCGTTTCACAAGGAAGGCACACAGTAGTTTATGGGGAAAATAGCAGATGGAAGAAAGATTTGAAACTTCATTTTATTTCATTTTTAAAATTTCAATTACATGAATTCTTAGTGGATTTGAGAGACCAAAGACTTAAAAATCAGTGGGTATTGTTTTAAAGTTTAAAGCGGAAGCATGAATAAAGGCTAGTTAGTAGGAAACATGTCCAGCCTCCTTTGGGAAGAGCTAGCATTAATGCCCTGAGGGGAAGAATTAGCCTTACTGCATTCTTTCCTGCCCACTAATTATACAGTTACTAGGAAACCAGCCCATAGGACCAGGCCAGAACTGTTTGTAGTCTTGCTGCCCAATCATTTCAAAAGTCAATTTCCCTTACCCAATCATGTAATGCCAAAGCATGTAAGTCCCTGCTTGCAGTTTTGCCCCATAAAAACCTTGCTTCCCTAGATCTCAGGGATACATTACTCTCCTGTGTCCAAAGGAAGTTTGTGTCCCATGTCCAAACACGTATACAATTTTAAAAACCTCATGTATTTACAGCAGAGTGTATCCCTGGTCTTTTGGGGTTCCCAAAACTGCCATAACAATTTCACACAGAATAAAATCATTAGTAATTTATAAACATCTCCGAGTGACAATAAACACATGTAACCACAGAAAACAACCCAAAACCTACCCAATCCCCCTTAAGAAAAATAGGACATAATTCTCATTGATTTCTTCTAGCTGACATTTTGGACATACAGAAATCCTTTTGGGGGCCCAAAGAAAATTGGAAAAATGTTTAATTAAGCAAGGAATTTTTGTGGTCCAGTCTTTGAATGTTGAGAAAATAATAAAAGTCCTGTTTAGAACAGTCTAAAACGCTGGACCAATTAAGATTTGTAGCTTTCTTCAAAGCTCTCTTGGGAACATGTCATGATGAGAAACAGCAATTGAAGCAGTTGAGGCAGGAACAAGCAGAATTCTGGAACATGCAAGATACTGAAACAGGTGTCAATGTCTCAGCATGCTGGAAGGAGGATTCTGTCAGGTTTGGTCCAGCATCTCCAGTATTCACTCCTTTTGTTCTGCAAACATATAATTTCTCACAAGGATTATACAGTTCTAAAAGTATAAATGTAAGAGATGTTCAGAATGAAATTAAACTGTAAAGCAATTTTATCAATGCCAATTAAAAGAATGGGATAATAAATATTGAGGATATTATAGGCAAGGATTTATTGGCCATGTATTGTTGAAGTTCTGGCTAGAGACATTTTTCATGTCTCCGTCAGTTTTAGAGTTTTTCCCATGTGAAGGGATTATCAATTTATATTACCTGTTCTGTTTGGTATTCTTGATTTCTCTCTTCTTGTGTGTGGCCAAGGTTTCAGGTGGTCTTCCTCTGTGATATCTGATTTTTATTAGTTTTGAAGGAACGCATAATTTCTCTTCTCCTGTATGAACATATGAAAAACCTCTTCCCCAGTGTGTAACACATTCCCTACTGTCCATTGTGAAGTTAGGGTATTTTTGAAATGTATAGGCTGAAATAATTCAGCAGTTTTTTCTATAACCCAGTGTCTTTGTGCAGCTGTTTTTTGTTGTTCATTAACATTGAAGAAATTTAAGGTCAATAAAGCATTATGTAATCTATCTCTGGGAGGGTTTAATACCCCTCTCTGTTGGTTAAGCATTTCCCTTAAAGTATGATTCGATTTTTCAATGACTGCTTGACCGGCAGGATTGTGAGGTATACCTGTTACATGTTTTATCTTATAATATGTAAAAAAAATCTTTCCATTTTATTAGAGACATATGCTGTAGCATTATCAGTCTTAATTTGTGTAGGCATAACCATAATTTCCATCATTTCTAATAAATGTGTAATAACAGAATCAGCCTTCTCAGAACTTATGGGTTTTGCTCATTGGAACGCTGAATATGTGTCGATAGTATAGTGCACATATTTCAGTTTACCAAACTCTATAAAATAAAACACGTGATTTGCCAAATTTCATTTCTTTGGTTGCCATTAGGGTTACTTCCTGCAGTTAGTGGAGTTTAGTTATATAATGAACAAGTGGGACATTTTCACACAATTTCTTTGGCTTGTTGCCAAGTGATAGAAAACTCTCTTTTGAAACCTTTGCTGTTAACATGGTGTTTTAATGAAATTCTGAGGCCTCTAACACACTTCCTATCAATAGTTGATCAATTTCATCATTGTCTTGTGCTAGAGGGCCTTGTGGACCCATATCACATCTGATCTATGTTATATACAGTGGATTATTATTATTTCTGATTACTCGTTGTAATTGAAGAAACAGTGAAGTTAAGTCCAAATTATTCTGAATTAGATCAGCAGTTTCCATATGCAAAAAAAAACTCTTTCTGCATATTGAGAGTCAGTGGCTATATTAAGAGATTCTTGAAAATATGATAACACCAAAAGAATTGTATATAATTTTGATTTTTGAACTGAATCATAAGGATTCAGTTTTTAAGGTTTTATTTTGTTTGTGTGCCAAAAATATCCATTCTAAGACAGTCCTCCCTTTGCATAAGAATTCCTGTGGGAGAATGAGTGGAAAGCAAGGTAACCAAAATACAGGCCCTCTTTGAATCAATATGTTCTATATATGCATTTTGTAATTTCCTTTCTACCAGAGCCAATTCATTTTCATCTTCAGTTGACAATGTTCTTGGACTTTTAAAGTCCTTATTATCCTGTAAGGTTTGAAATAAGTTACTTAGCTCTTGAGTAGCTAAACCAAAGGTAGGCTATAGCCAGTTAATATTCCACAGCACTTTTGAAAATCATTAAGAGTTTTTAATTGGGTTCTTCTAATTTGTACTTTTTGTGGTCAAGTTTTCTGTAGACCTATTTTGTATCCTAGGTAATTAATAGAATCTCCTCTTTGTAATCTTTCGGGAGCAATCTCTAAACCCCAACAAGGAAAAGTTCTATTTATATTATCAAAAATATTTTCTAATGTTTTTGTATCTGAATCAGCTAATAAGTTAGCATCTATATAGTTGTAAATTATGGATTGAGGAAACTGCTTATGAATTATCTCCAACAGGTCTTGTACAAAATATTGGCATAAAATAGAACTGTTCAACATCCCCTGTGGTAAGACCCTCAAGTGATATCTCTTTATTGGACAGCTTCTATTCAAATGGGTCCTGAGAAAGCAAACCTTTTCCTATCATGCTCGTGTAACGGAATTGTAAAAAAGCAATCCTTTAAATCAATCACCATAATAGGCCATTCCTTAGGTAACAAGGATGGCAATGGAATTCTGTATCATTAACGATCTCATTGGCTGAATAATTTTGTTTACAGCTCTGAGATATGTTAACATCCTCCATTTGCCAGATTTCTTTTTGATGACAAATACAGGAGAATTCCAAGGGCTGTTGGACTCCTCTATATGTTGAGCCTCCAGCTATTCCAACACTAACTGTTCTAGTGCCAGTAATTTTTCTTTACTCATAGACCATTGTTCAATCCAAATAAGTTGGTTTGCCAACCACCTTAGTGGTAAGGCTGTGGAAATTTTATTAGCAGTGGCTTTCCAACATGAAGTTGAAAAGATGGCCTCTGCTCTATTTTGTTTATGAACAGCCTGGACAGTCTGAAACTGTTTTTGATGACATTTTAAAATATTTTTAGCTTCTTTATCAGGAATATTACCTGTTTTATTGGCTTGTCTCAGAACTTGGGGGGATGTTAATCTGGGTCTTCAATTGTTGTAACAGATCTCTTGTCCATTAGTTTATGGCTATCTCTGCCACATATGGTCTTAGTTTTCTTATTTGACCTTCTGGTCCTGTACATTTAAGCCATCTAACACTTTGTTTCACTTTAGATAAAGTTTCAACTCCTTGGAATTGAATATCCACCTCTTGAAGTGGCCAATTTGGGGGCCAGGATTTAGAACTAATAATTGTGACATCAGTCCCAGTATCTACCATGCCTTCAATTTCAATATTATTTAAAATTATCTTTAACTTGGGTTATGATCATTTATAGAAGTTTCCCAATATATTTGTTTTTTTGTTCCCCTCTGTTTTTTTTTTTTTTTTTTTTTATCTATAAAACCTACCCTGACCTCACTGTTGAAGTTTTTAATGTTTATTCCCAGAGCAGTGGTGTTTAACTTCCTTGTGGAGGAGTATCCCTGTCCTGTATTGGGGCCTGAGAAAGGCCCCCTCAGGCATTTTTTGATAAAGGATTACCCCATTTATCTGTGCTCTACGTTCACTTATCCGATGTCAACCCTTGCCACATCTGCATATTCTAGGACGTATAGGCTCCCTTTTTGAATTATTTTGTTTTTCCTGGTAACTCCATTTGCAGCAACCTTGCCCATCAAAATTAAGACATTTCCCAATGTTTTTAGGGGTAGCTTCTCCTATCAAGGTCAAATTGATGTCTGATGTCAATCCTATTTATAACACATTCGTCTATTTGTGCACACCTTGCTTTTAATGGTTGTATTACCTCTTTGCATTCAAAATCTTTGCATTTTCAAAAGCTAAACATTCTATTAGTGCTTTTCTAGCTAGTGGAACTGATATACTTGTATCCCCAGCTGAGGTCAATCTTTGCAAAATGTTAATGAATATTTCACTTGGAGCTTGTATGACCTGAGAGAATGGCTCAAGCCTTTCTCCTGATTCCTCAATCTTGTCCCAGGTATTTAAGGCTGCTAGGTGACATAATGCTAAGTTTTCTTCATTATATACAGCTTGTATCTCTGTGTCAGTCTATTGGCCATCCCCAAGCAGCTGTTCCTTAGAAACACCAATAGCCCTGGCTGTATTTTTGTAAGCTATCTCTCTATCTTCTTCTCTTCACCATGATAGCCATTGTAAATATGGCTCAGGTTCTTTTGTTGGCTTTTACATATCCTCCCAGTCCTTTGGGATTATTCTACTGGTTGACCAGGACGTCAGCATTTGTTTTACAAATGGTGAATGCATTTCAAAATTGGTGACACTTTCTTTAAATTTTCTCACTTCACAAGGTGCCATTCAGCCTCATGGTAATCCTGTGGTTGATCATCATCTGCTGGTCTCTGTTTTTTTTTTTTTTTAATTTTTTTATTTTTTCTTTCCCGATCCCTCATTCCCTCCCAGTCCCTCCCTCCCTCCCTCCCTCATCTCCACCTTGCCCCTTTCCAAGTCCACTGATAGGGGGGGACCTCCTCCCCATTCATCTGATCCTGTTTTATCAGGTATCTTCAGGACTGGCTGCAAAGCCCTCCTCTGTGGCCTAACAGGACTGCTCCTCCCTTCGGGGGTGGGAAGACCAAAGAGCCAGTCATTGAGTTCCTGTTAGAAATAGTCCCTGTTCCCCTCACTTTGGGAAACCAAATGGTTACTGAGCTACCACAGGCTACATCTGAGTGGAGGTTCTAGGTTATATCCATACACGGTCCTTGGTTGAATGTCAGTCTCAGAAAATACCCTGTGCCCAGATATATTTGGACCTTGTGGAGCTCCTATCCTTTCCCCATCAGACTAACTCCCCTTCTTTCTTATGATTCCCTGTACTCTGCCAAAGGTTTGGTCATGAGTCTTTGCTTTGAAAACACTGCTAGTTAGAGTCTTTCAGATGCGCTCAGTAGACTCCTGTCATACGTTCAATGCACATCCCCTCTGTCTTTCTAAATGAGGATTGATCATCTTACCCCATGTCCGCTCAATTGATTATCTTTTTTAGGTGTATAGATTTCATTATGTTTATCATATCTTATAGGTCTATATAAGTGAGTATATCCCATGTTCGTCTTTCTCCTTCTGGGATATTTCACTCAGAATGATCTTTTCTAGATCCCACCATTTGCCTGCAAATTTCATGATTTCCTCCTTTTTGATTGCTGAGTAGTATTCCATTGTATAAAAGTACCACAATTTCTGAACCCATTCCACCGTTGATGGACATCTGGGTTGTTTCCAGGTTCTGGCTATTACAAATAGAGCTGCTATAAACATGGTTGAGCAAGTGTCCTTTTTGTGTACTTGAACAAACTTTGGGTATATACCTAGCAGTGGTATAGCTGGGTCTGGAGGAAGCACTCTTCCTATTTGTCTTAGAAAGCGCCAGATAGCTTTCCAGAGTGGTTGTACCAGTTTACATTCCCACCAGCAGTGGAGCAGGGTTCCCCTTTCTCCACAACCTCTCCAGCATGTGTTATCGCTTGAGTTTTTCATCTTGGCCATTCTGATGGGTGTAAGGTGATATCTCAGGGTCGTTTTGATTTGCATTTCCCTGATGGCTAATGAGGATGAGCATTTCTTTAAGTGTTTTTCTGCCATTCGATATTCCTCTGTCGAGAATTCTCTGTTTAGCTCTGTTCCCCATTTTTTTAATTGGATTACTTGGATTGCTGCTTTTCAGCTTCTTTAGTTCTTTGTATATACTGGATATTAGTCCTCTGTCAGATAAAGGGTTAGTGAAGATTCTTTCCCAATCTGTAGGCAGTCGTTTTGTTTTGATGACGGTATCCTTTGCTTTACAGAAACTTTTCAGTTTCATGAGGTCCCATTTATTGATTGTTGCTCTTAGAGCCTGTGCTGTTGGTGTTCTGTTCAGGAAGTTGTCTCCTGTGCCAATGAGTTCTAGGCTGTTCCCCACTTTTTTTTCCAATTGATTTAGGGTATCTGGTTTTATGTTGAGGTCCTTGATCCACTTTGACTTTAGTTTTGTGCAGGGTGATAAATATGGATCTATTTTCATTTTTCTGCATGTAGACATCCAGTTGGTCCAGCACCATTTGTTGAAGATGCTGTCTTTTTTCCATTGAATGGAATTGGCTTCTTTGTCGAATATCGAGTATTCATGGGTGTGTCGATTTATTTCTGGGTCTTCTATGCAGTTCCATTGATCCTCCTTTCTGTTTCTATGCCAATACCATGCAGTTTTTATTACTGTTGCCCTATAGTACAGCTTGAGATCAGGAATGGAGATACCTCCAGATGATCTGTTGTCATACAGGATCGTTTTGGAGATTCTGGGTTTTTTGTTTCTCCATATGAAGCTGAGAATCTTTTTTTCAAGGTCTGTAAAGAATTGAGTTGGTATTTTGGTGGGAATTGCATTGAATATGTAGATTGCTTTTGGCAGTATGGCCATTTTCACAATGTTAATCCTACCAATCCATGAGCATGGGAGATCTTTCCATCTTCTGATATCTTCTTCGATTTCTTTGTTCAGAGACTTGAAGTTTTTCTCAAACAGGTCTTTCACTTGCTTGGTTAGAGTCACACCAAGGTACTTTATGGTATTAGTGGCTATTGTGAAGGGTGTTGTTTCCCTAATTTCTTTCTCAGCCTTTTTGTCTTTGGTATATAGGAGGGCTTCTGATTTTTTTGAGTTGATTTTGTATCCTGCCACTTTGCTGAAGGTGTTTATCAGCTGAAGGAGTTCTCTGGTTGAATTTTTGGGGTCGCTCATGTATACTATCATATCATCTGCAAATAGTGACACTTTGACCTCTTCCTTTCCGATTTGTATCCCCTTGATCTCCTTTAGTTGTCTTATTGCTCTGGCTAGGACTTCAAGTACTATGTTGAAGAGATATGGGGACAATGCACAGCCTTGTCTTGTCCCTGATTTCAGTGGGATTGATTTAAGTTTCTCTCCATTGAGTTTGATGTTAGCTATAGGCTTGCTATATATTGCCTTTACTATGTTTAGGTATGTGCCTTGTATCCCTGATCTCTCCAAGACTTTAAACATGAATGGGTGTTGGACTTTGTCAAATGCTTTTTCGGCGTCTAAGGAGATGATCATGTGGTTTTTCTCCTTCAGTTTGATTATGTAGTGGATTACATTGATGGATTTCCGTATGTTGAACCACCCTTGCATGCCTGGGATGAAGCCTACTTGGTCATGGTGGATGATATCTTTGATGTGTTCTTGGATTCGGTTTGCAAGTATTTTATTGAGTATTTTTGCGTCAATGTTCATAAGAGAGATAGGCCTAAAGTTCTCTTTTTTTTGTTGGGTCTTTGTGTGGTTTAGGTATTAAGGTGACTGTGGCTTCATAGAATGAGTTTGGTAGTGTTCCTTCTGTTTCTATTTTGTGGAATAGCTTGAGGAGAATTGGAGTTAGCACTTCTTTGAAGGTCTTGTAGAATTCTGCGCTGAAGCCATCTGGTCCAGGGCTTTTTTTGAAGGGGAGACTGTTAATGACTGCTTCGATTTCCTTGGGAGATATAGGGCTATTCAGTCTTTCTACCTGATCTTGACTTAGTTTTGGTAGATGGAATCTTTCAAGAAAATTATCCATTTCATTTAGATTCTCAAATTTTGTGTCATATAGGCTTTTGTAGTATGACCTAATAATTGTTTGGATTTCCTCAATGTCTGTGGTTATGTCCCCATTTTCATTTCTGATTTTGCTGATCTGGATAGTTTCTCTCTGCTTTTCAGTTAGTTTGGCTAAGGGTTTGTCTATTTTGTTGATTTTCTCAAAGAACCAGCTTTTTGTTTCATTGATTCTTTGGATAGTTTTATTTGTTTCTAGTTGATTGATTTCAGCCCTTAGTTTGATTATTTCCAGCCGTCTGCTCCTCTTGGGTGTATCTGCTTCTTTTTTTTCTAGGGTTTTCAGTTGGGCCATTAAGTTGTTTGTATGTGATGTTACGAATTTCTTCTTGCAGGCACTTAGTGCTATAAATTTTCCTCTGAGCACTGCTTTCAATGTGTCCCATACATTTGGGTATGTTGTGCCTTCCTTTTCATTGAATTCTAGGAAGTCTTTAATTTCCTTCTTTATTTCTTCCTTAACCCAGCTGTCATTGAGTAGTAAGTTGTTCAGTTTCCATGTGCGTGTCGGCTTTTTGTTGTTTCTGTTGTTGTTGAGGTCGAGCTTTAGTCCATGGTGGTCAGATAGTATACAAGGGATTATTTCAATCCTTTTGTATCTGTTGAGGCTTGCTTTGTGGCCCACTATATGGTCTATTTTGGAAAAGGTTCCATGCGGTGCTGAAAAGAAGGTGTACTCTTTTGAGTTTGGGTGAAATGATCTGTAGATGTCTATTAGGTCCATTTGATTTAGGGATTCTGTGAGTGCTTTTATTTCCCTATTTGGTGTCTGTCTAGTTGATCTGTCCCTTGGTGAGAGTGGAGTGTTGAAGTCTCCCACTATTAAGGTATTAGGATCAATGTATGATTTAAGTTTTACTAATGTTTCATTTACGAATGTCGGTGCTCTTGTATTTGGGGCATAGATATTCAAGATTGTAATGTCCTCTTGGTGGATTTTTCCTTTGATGAGAATATAGTGGCCCTCCTTATCTTTTTTGATTAACTTGGGTTGAAAGTCTATTTTCTTAGATATTAGGATGGCTACTCCAGCTTGTTTTCTAGAACCGTTTGCTTGAAAAACTGTTTTCCAGCCCTTTACTCTGAGGTAGTGTTTGTCTTTGTTGCATAGGTGTGTTTCTTGGATGCAACAGAATGTTGGATCCTGTTTCCTTAACCAATCTGTTAGCCTGTGTCTTTTTATTGGTGAGTTGAGTCCATTGATATTGATAGATAATAGTGACCAATGCATGTTAGTTCCTTTTGTAATGGAGTCGATGATCTAACCCTGTTTCATTGCTTGTTTTCTTTTCATTTTTGTTGGGACATTATCTGTATGCCCTGTTTTCTTGGGTGAATTTGTTTTCATTGGATTGGAGTTTTCCTTCTAGTATCTTCTGTAGGGATGGTTTGCTGTGTAGATATTGTATAAATTTAGTTTTGTCATGGAATATTTTGTTTTCTCCATCTATGTTGATTGAAAGCTTTGCAGGGTATAGTAGTCTGGGTTGACATTTGTGATCTCTTAGAGTCTCCATGATACTTGCCCAGACCCTTCTGGCTTTCATAGTTTCTGATGAGAAGTCCGGCGTGATTCTGATAGGTCTACCTTCATATGTTACTTGGCCTTTTTCCCTTGCTGCTTTTAATATCTTTTCTTTGTTCTGTAAATTTAGTGTTTTGACTATGATGTGACGTGATGTGTTTCTTTTCTGTTCTAGTCTATTTGGAGTTCTGTAGGCCTCTTGTATATTTATGGTCATCTCTTTCTTTAAGTTGGAAAAATTTTCTTCTATGATTTTCTTGAAAATATTTTCTGGACCTTGGAGTCTGGAGTCTTCTTTTTCATGAATTTCTATTATTCTTAGATTTTGTCTTTTCATAGCATCCTTGATTTCTTGGATATTTTGTGATTGGAACTTTTCTGATTTTACTTTTTCTTTGAGAGAAGTATCCATTTCTGCAAGTGTGTCTTCAGCTCCAGAGATTCTCTCTTCCATCTCTTGTATTCTGTTGGTGATGCTTACTTTTGTGGTTCCTGATCTTTTCTCCAAGTTCTCCAGCTCAAGGGTTTTCTCATTTTGTGTTTTCTTTATTGATTCTAATTCTGTTGCATGCCTTGCACCATTTCTTTCATGTGTTTGAATTTGGATTCCTGTCTCTCTACGATGGCCTCTATTTCTTTTTTCACTTCCTTTTTATATGCCACTAATTTTTCCTCTACTTGTATATCTATTTGTTTGTCTATGTTTCCCTGTGTTTCTTTAAGGATATTGTCTATTTCTTCTTTCTTTGCCTCCAATTGACTGGCCATCTCTTTGAAAGACTCGTTCATTTCCTCCTTATGAGCCTCAAATAATTGGGTAAGCATGGCTTTAAAGTCATTTTCCTGTGCTTCTGCTGAATTGGAGTATCCATCGATTTTGGGGTTTGCTGGTGAAGTCATGATGTCCTGATTTATGTTGGAAGTGTTCTTTCGCCTACCCCTGGCCATTGGCTTGTCTGAAACCTTCCCTGTTTGTTTTTGGATTCTGCAGATCAGACTGGTGCTGTCTCTCTCTGGTGTCTGGAGAGTTCTTCAGGAAGCTGAGAACTCTCAGCGTGTGCTGAGGACTAGCTGTACATGTGGGAGGAAAGTACTCAGGTGCAAACGGGGCAAATGCAAGCATGTATGCGCGTGCGCGTTTGTGTGTGTGTGTGTGTGTGTGTGTAAGTGTGCGTGGATGAGTTTCTCAAGGGACAGAGTGATGGCTAATGTTGAACCCTTGAATGTGTGGGAGGGGCTCTGAACTGTATATGTCGCAGGCGCTAATGATGATTGCAGCGCAATTTCTGGCATTAACTGTCTTAACTCCTCAATCAGGCCCACAGGGCAGGATCTTCAATGTCACTAGTGCCCCTCTGTTTCCTAAAGTGGGTACGTGGGTGGGAGGGTGGTTCGAAGCCTGGCTTCTGATTTATAAGGACCCAGGATCTGGGGAACTGCAGATTCTCAAGGGTGCACTCACTTACAGGTAGGTCTCTTGGCAGAGATCATGGTATCCAGGGCTCTCTGCTCTCTGGTTTGGCCCTGCTTCTTTGATGTGCTCCGCCAGTTCTGTGCTGCTGTCACTGCCAGGTTCTGAGGTCTTGCTGCAGCTGGAGATTTCAGGGTGGTCACTTCAGCAGGGATGGGGTAACCAGGCTCTCTGTTCTCTGGTTTGGCCCTGGTTAATCTTAAACTGGAGGGCTGTTGTGCCCCTCCAGTTCAGTGCTGCTCCGCCGCCAAGTCCCGCTGTAACTGGAGACTGGGTCGCTAGTCCCGATGCTTTCTGGGAAGTCCTGGGGTCTCTTTGCTGGGCTCTCCCAGCTTGGGAGGCCCATAGCCTGGTGTGTCCAGGTTGTATGATGTTTCTGCCTTGTTTTGGTGAGTATATAGCATATTCTCTGTCACTGTGGGATTGGGCGGGCTGTACCATCAGTGATCGCGATCCTGCGGAGCACGTATGGCATCTACCAGATTCGCACCCTGGGAGGATGGTGCAGCTGCTGTGTGAATCTGGGACTGTGAGACACTTACTGCTGGCTTTTGCCTGCCGCTAAAGTGCTTGGGGCTCCGCCTCAGCGGCTATATATGCCAGGCAGTTAGGTCTGCACTGAGAAAGATGAGTCCGCTGTGCTGGTGTGCTGAGGAGGAAGGAGGTCTGGGGGAAGGGAGTGCCACAAGATCAAAGGATCATTTCTCTCCTTCCCCAAACAAGTCCCCGGGTGACTCGAGAGCAAAGTTTTCACCTCCTGCGATGTTCCCTGTTGTTTAGAAAGCCTCACCGTGGTTTTCCTGGGTTAGGGGTCCTTCCATTCACCAACTCAGAAGTTCAGGTATCCCACCACACAGAAACGGTGTGTGCTAATCGCCATCTTGGCTCCGCCCCCCCAAGCTTGGGTTTTATCACTGGGATCTTACTACCCCCACCAAGTTATGATAAAGTGTGATTTAAAGGTGTGGATACTTAGATTACTTGGGTGTCATTTGTTGTAAGTTGCTGTTAAAATTTACTATTATCTTTTAGTAATGCTTGCTGTTACCCTTTAACAGCTGTGCAACCAAATCGCCACACAGACACGGGGATTTCTTTAGTTAACCTAGAACAAAATGCTGGGCAATATTTACTACATCCTAAACCTTCATGCCCTCATAGTTTCTTAACATTTAGATTTCCTGCATTATACTTGATTTTAGTGATAACTTAGGTCTAGTCCATTTCCACGTAGTTCCAAGATCTCTCCCCCAGCTCTCTCCTCCCTTAGCTCTCCTCCCACTCATTTCCTGTCCTCTAGCTCCTCCCCTCTTTCCTACCCTCTGGCTCATCCCATTGCTCAACATTGTGGCTAGTTGATTTATTATGGCCTGTTTAAACAAAGTTGAGACAGGATGCTTAGGATAAGTATCATAATGCAATATCCTAATTGAAGCGAGAGAATGGGGGGAGGGAGAAAAGAAATCAGCATTGGAATGAACAAGGGTAAGGTGTATACATTTCAAAGGAACATTAAAAGAAAAGAGAACACACTAGCACTCCATGTGACTGGGTCTGTGTCCAGCCCTAGGATGATGTATGTGTTAAGGGTATGGAAGTGACCCTAGTCTGTATGTGTATACCACTAAGATGAATGGGGAGTGTTGGTCTATGGGGGATGGGATTCAGCATCACCTTTTGGGAAGTCCTGAATGTTCATTTCTTCTGGAAGTTGGGAGCTAGATGGATCAAGATCAGCAACAGTGTGTGATCTCCTCAGAAGAGTGTAAGTGATGTGTTTGGTGGTGCCCTTGACCAGAAGGGATGCCAAGGAGCAGGTTGAGCTGACGTCTGTGGATTCAGTTGGTATTTTTCACACTTAAGAGGCAAGGCACTAGTTTCTGGAGAAGGAAAGAGTACAAGGATCTGTCGTGGCATCCTTGAAGAGAGTGAGGGTGCAGGGCAGACAGAGAATACAGGAGGCCAAATGAGGGGTTTAGGGGGAAATATACAAGGGATTTTGTGCCAGATTTTGTGTCTCTGTCACTCAGACTCATTTGGGCTGGGCCATCCTGTATCCATGTTCCAGGTGCTTCCACTGTTTGCCTAGTCTGGGTGACCAGTGAACTGTGGCTTCAATGTTGGGTACTCATCCCCAGGAACCTCAATACTGCTTTCAGG
The DNA here is from genome assembly GCF_030254825.1 of Meriones unguiculatus. NCBI lineage: Eukaryota > Metazoa > Chordata > Mammalia > Rodentia > Muridae > Meriones > Meriones unguiculatus. The sequence goes on from NW_026843647.1 coordinate 4,499,414, forward strand.
GGACCAGGAGGGATCCAATGTCTGGGTGCTGGAGAGGAAAGTTCCTGGACCTTGTGATCTCCATTCACTGGCATATCTGTCAAGTGCTGGGGGTCCATTTTTCCTGACTGTCAGACCTGGGAAACAGCTCTGGGGGTACCAGATCTATTGACCCCAAAATGTCCCAAGAATCCTGAAGATGCTTGAAGGGGATTAAGAGAGATTAGATGTCCAGCTGCAAGAACAGAGGTTCCCTAGACCTGGGGGTCTTCAGTCGCTGGCATCAGCATAAAGTATAGAGCCCCCATGGTTCATGACTCTCAGACCTGGCAGACAGCCATGGGGGGACTGGGTGCAATTGAGCCTAACTGTCCCAGGAATACTGAAGCTCCCTTGAGGGGAGCATGGACCGTCTGATGTCTGGCTGCTTGAGTGGTGGTTCCTGGACCTGGGGATGCTCACTGGCAGGGATGGGCAGAAAGTGCAGGAGCTCTGCACTTTGACTCTCAAACATTAGAGATGACCATGGTGGGGCTGGGTCCAATAGGTCTCAACTCACAGGATGTCCCCTCTAATCAGGGAAAATTCAAGGTTGATGCTCTGGATCCACCTTTCTATCCCCTCACCAGTTTCAGAGTCTCAGATCCTCTGCCCCTCTAATACAGGGCACACTGTTCACCACCATCTTGGAAACCTCCCACACTTTGAATAATTCCAACAGGAAATGAAGACTGCAAGTCTAGTCCTGAAGCAGATGAAGATTTCCCCAGCAAATCTATCTTCTAGATCCACATGTGTGATATAAAAGATACAATTGCAAGATTCATCAATGCCAAAAGTCTCTCACATACCAAGGGGAGAGATCACAAATACAGAAAACATCAAGGAAATGTCACCAATCAGGACTGTATTTGCAATTCTTAGATGAACATCTATGGTGAGTTAGTTCAACCTTATAATAAGGCTGTTTTGCCTCTAGGCAGGTTGGCTCAATAAAGGAAGAGGAGTTCATTGCAGCTACCCAAGACTGCTATCTTTCTCAGAATTGTGACATCAATATAGAGAATTCTGTTAGTAAAATTTGTTGTTTTTTTTATTATTATTTCATGTGCATTGATATATTGTAAAAGTGATGGACCCTGGAGTTCTAGGCAGCTGCAAGATGCCATGTGGTTGTTGGGATAAAACCCAGGTCATCTGGAAGACCAGTCACTGCTTCAAATCACTGAACATTCCAACCCTGAGAAAGCGAAATTTTAAATCTTCAAATGTCTTTCAGATATACAGATGTTTTGTGTTCATGTGTCTGTGTAGCAGTCACTGCTTCAAATCACTGAGCACTCCAACCCTGAGAAAGCCACATAGTTAAGCTTTCCATGTCTTTCAGATATATGCACGTTTTATGTTCAAGTGTTGTGTAACCTACTTGCAATGGCCAAAGTGGGCACCAGATGCCATGAGAACGCATTTACATGGAACTTGCTGGCTAGTAAGTGATATCTGAAATGGAACTTGTCTTCTGTAACAACATCCAGTGCTGTTAACTTCCATGCTAATCCAGCCACCATTTATTTAACTTTTTCTACAGATGTTAATTAAAATATATTACACCATTTCCCCTTTCCTTCTGCTTTCTCCATGCCTTTCTGAATTCCCTCCTTCCAATGTCTTAAAAAGTAATATGTGAATATGTATGGACCTGTATATATATAAAACCTACTAAGTCTATTCCTATTGGTTGTGTAGATAAGGTTTCTGTGCTGAATCCTTTGTATAGGATATATAATTCAGGAGTGCATCCCTGCCTGAGGTTAATCCTCCAACTTGGTGGGTGTTCTAGTCTTCAATACCCACAGGAGTGTAACCCTGAAGTGAACTAAACTGTCTTGGACAGGAAACATTAGAAAGTACAGGGTGACAAATTCCTTAGATAACACATGGTGCTGGAATGGCCTTGATGTTCTGGAGCTGTGGGGAGGAGTATGGACATTGGTCTTAGCCAATCAGTCTCTCTTTGTTCTGTGGACCTCCCATTATACCATTCACCTGGGATATTTCCGTGGATTACTTTGTCATCTTGAACTTCCTGCATTCTCTTTCTGAACACCATGACTACGGGCCTGTGTTACCATGCCGGCCTTGGATGGTTTTGACCTCAGTGATTTACTAGAATATTGGGATGACTGTAATGAGTATTTACACTTAACTATATTGAGAATCTCCTTATGTCTGTGAGGCTGGTTTTCACTATCTGTTGAATGAAGAACAGAACTCCAATCTACTTTGATGTGTCATAAAATCTCAATGTTAAAGAAAAAAAATAATCATCTTTATACTTAAGGAGAGGATTTTAAGTCAAACAACTGCATCTGAACAATGCTTTTTTTCCATTACTGGACTCAGGAACAGAGTCTGTGTCCTGCCTACCATGACCATTTAGACTCGGCCATTTACTTTCAATAAGCCCACAGGAAGAACTGAATTATCGAGGTAGACCATGCCCAACTCTACTGCAGCTACTAGGGAGGCAAGGTAAGCAGATCTATTATGTACACTAAGTTCAAGGTCCGCCTGAAATTTATAGTGAGACTATTATTTCAAATAAAAAAGAGAGAATACAATGTTCGATAATAAAAACATATTTAATTAACCGATTTATTTATTTTTTACAACTTATACCCTTTATATCATGGCTGTTTCCTCTTACAACTCTGACCATTTCCACCCACCCTCCCCATCTCCCCCATGCACCTTCCCTAGTCCACATATAGGGGGCTAGGGAAAAAGAAAAACAATGGTTAAAACACAAATTATTAATAAAAACTAGAAACATTCACATATTTATTCAGTGTGACTAATTTTGACCAGTGACGAATATATAACATTATACTGTTTCTTTCTTCCCACAGGCAATATTTGCTAATTGAAGACATGGTTAAGTATTTAATTGCAAGCTTATACAAACAGTTCTCAGAGGGTCCCCAGTTCCCAAGGAATAAGGCAATGGAATCTACTGTGGAGGAATCCTAAATGTGGGCAAAGAGAAGCGTGTACAAAGAGAGAGAAAGACAGGGAGAGAGAGTACAAATAGAAAGAGAAAGAGAAGAAAATAAAACATCTCGGTACATATGGAAGAGCCTCTGGGAGAGGGCAGGCCCATTCTACTGGACTGAAAATTTAAGGGTAGAGGTGGGGAACGCCAATCATACCCTTTAGAAGGTAGGGACTGAAGGATGCTGGGAGAACCTGGAAGCCAGAAAACCTTCTGTCAAAGAGGCAACTCAGCAGCTTGTCTTAGGTGTGAATACAACATATGGTAAAACATTCATCCTTCAGGTTTAATAGGTTTAGAGAGCAGAGATACACAACTAAGTAATCTCTCCAAGCCATACATTAAAAACAACCTGCCTATAAGTTGCTCCCTCATTCTCAGCTTATTTCTCTCTTGCAAGGTATTCAAAGAATGACATAATGCTATTGAGCAGAAAATATCTCATCTAGGGGAATAGGTCTTTTCATCAATGACAGTCCAGACCAGATTAGAATTTCAAGGAGTCCATTGATTTATTAGATGTTCACCTAAGGGAGATATAGGAATGTTTATCCAGAATATCCATATTCCTGCCAGGCAGAGAGGTTACAGGGATGATGGGGGGGGAGAGATTTAAAATCAATTTGAGACCACCAAGTGGTGACTTGCATGGCATTCTGACTGACATATACACGTATCTGAGAAGACAAGGAAAGAGTGATAGAACTGGAGAGTTGACCCACCATAGATGAGTAGATACAGAGACTACAGGAGGAGGCAGCTTGTCCTCAGGTACAGCCCAAGAATAAATTGTTCTCTAGGACTTTTATCCTTTCTTTAACATCCAAATTTTCCTCCCTTTCTTTATCACCCAAATCTCCTTCTCCATGTTCCTCAGGTCTCTGTAAATGCCTGATTTCTCCAGCCTTCTAATGACATCTGTTTGAACCTCAGGCTCCCCTGACAACAACCTCCACAGCATCTGAAGTCTTCAGCAATCATGGCTCCTAACTGAATGTTTGCATGCATCAGGGGAACAGAATACAATCCATTTCAGAAAAGTTGGTCTTCATGCCTTCAAGTTCATTTTCTGTCTTTGCACTAGGCATAATCTAAAAAAAGGATATACCTGACATATGTCTTGGTGGGTTCCCATTGATACCTATTTACCATCTGTGAGATAAACTCAGTCTGGTGGGTTTGGTCCAGTGGTTAGGCACTTTTAAAACACTTGTATTGTCAGTTGCTCTCCTGGCCATTTTTTGGAAACTTCCATATTTTTGTGAAGATATTGGCTCAGAAACTTCTTTAAACACCAAGCCTAAGTTACCTTCTTATGTTCTCAATCTTCTCATCCTTCTGGGTCATCAGGGCTGAGTTAAAGATGTAGTTAGGATCAACCTTTCACACCTAAATGCTATTCATCACACTTTCATGGGGCTAAACATGTGGCTCAGGGCCTACGAGAACTGCCTGCACATTTTCATTTTCAAAGAAATTTTATCATCCAAATTGCCATGAATTCATCAATTATTACATAACAATATGTTTATAATGTGAAAAAAGACAATGTTTTATCGATGTAATATCTCAACTAATCTTATTGGATCATCAGGGAAACAGAGCTGTAGGAAAGGATTTTGGTGTCCAAAGCTGGAAACCAGACCTCAATGCTCATATTGAGATGACGAAATGATATGTGAAAAAGTTGTCTCCCACTCTTTACATATATGACATGGATTAAAACCACATAATCCTGTCACATGCACACAGCAGAAGTGTTTCTTTTTAAGTAAAATCCTTGCTGTTACATTATCTAGAATATTTATACTATATATTTCGTATAGAATGCAATATTTCAAGATGAAATGAAAAATGGATGATTTGGAGGAACATACAGAATCAGAACGTCCAATCATATATACATGTTCGTATCACATGAAGCTATGCAGTGAGTTGCAGTTGATTCCTGATTAAACCACTTCATTACACCTCTATGAAACATGAAAACAAAGCCTTGAGTTACCATATGAAACACATTCCTAGGGCTTCTCTTCAGTATCATTCATTCATAAACATGAAGCCTATAGAAATGTACAAAGGATTCATTATACTAAAAACATTCACAAGGTTTTCTCTCCAATATGATTTCTTTCAAGGCTTTGAAAAAATGTGACAAGGGTTTGCTGGTTATATTCATAGGGTTTCACTCCAGTATGAAATCTTTCATCCATTTGGAGATCACAGCAATGTGCAAAGGCCTTACAACATTGAGTATGTTCATTGGGTTTCACTCCAGTATGGAATCTTTCAGGCCTTTGGAGATCACTGCAATGTGTGAAGGCTTTACCACCATGATTAGGTTCTCCAGTATATGTTCTTTTATTAATTTGGGGTTTTTCGTATCGTGAAAAGGCTTTCCCCCACAGATTACATTTTTATGGATTTCCCTCCAGTATGTGTTCTTTTATGCACATTGAGACAACTGGGTTGTGAAAAGCATTTAACACAATGATTACATTCATAAGGTTTCTTTGCAATGTGAATTTTTTCATGTCTCTGAAAACCACTACTACACACAATGGCTTTACCGTTTTGATTACATTCATAGGATATCTCTCCATTATGTGTTCCTTTATGCCTTTGAAGACTATTGGTTTTGAAAAGGCTTTCCCCACATTGATTATATTCCTAAGGTTTGTCTCCAGTATGTGTCCTTTTGTGCACTTGGAAATTACTGGACTGTGCAAAGGCTTTACCACAGTGATTACATTCATAGGGTTTCTCTCCAGTATGTGTTCTTTTATGCACTTGGAGTGTAAAGAGGTGTGAAAAGGCTTTACCACATTGAGTACATTCATAAGGTTTCTCTCCAGTATGTGTCCTTTTATGCACTTGGAGACTACTGTAGCTTGCAAAGGCTTTACCACACTGATTACATTCGTAGGTTTTCTCCCCACTATGTGTCCTTTTGTGCACTTGGAGAGCATTGGACTGTGTAAAGGCTTTACCACACTGATTACATTCATAGGGTTTCTCTCCAGTATGAATTCTTTCATGTTTCTGGAGACCACTACAACAAGCAAAGGCTTTACCACACTGATTACATTTATAGGGTTTCTCTCCAGTATGTGTTCTTTTATGAATCTGGAGACTAATCAATTGTGAAAATGTTTTCCCACACTGATAACATTCATAGGGCTTCTCTCCAGTATGTGTTCTTTTATGCTTTTCGAGATTTCCGAGTAGTGAAAAGGCTTTCCCACACTGATTACATTTGTAGGGCTTCTCTCCAGTATGTGTTCTTTTATGCATTTCGAGATTTCCATGCTGTGAAAAGGCTTTCCCACACTGATTACATTCATAGGGTTTTTCTCCGGTATGTGTTCTTTTGTGCATTAGGATACCACTGGTTTGGGAAAAGGCTTTACCATACTGCTTACATTCATGCTTCTCAAAAATAGGTCTTCTTTCATTCCTGTAAAGATAATTGGGTATCTGTAAGATTTACCATAGTCATTACACTGATGAATCTATTTGTCGGTGTAAATTAAGTTTGCAATTTCATCTAATTGTAAAATGAAGTTGCATCTTAACGTTTTATCACTTTGTTTACATTCATAGCTACTCCCTTGACTGTGAGTGTTTTGTACTTTCCAAGATACCTTTGGTGATAAGGAACTTTATTACATGGCTCACTTATAGGTCCATTTTTATGTAAGTGCGTATTCACATATTTAAAAAAGAACTAGGAGTCAGCTTTACCACAGTGACTGAATTCATAAACTTTCCTGTTGTTGGAGTCATACTACATTTGTAAATGAGCCATCATAGACACAACAGTTTTCATAGGGCCAGAAATTATACGGATTTTCTGTAGTGAGAGGTTTTTTGGCTGTATTCCCAATGAGTTTGGAAAACTAATTAAGTATATTAGTATAATTTATTAAGAGTCCCCTGCTTTGCCTAGATTTTCTGAATGTGATACAAGTTTATGATTTTTTTATTAATACTGAATGAATGAACACATGAGCAAATATAAACTTATAGTGTTGTCACCATCATGCTTTCTGTTGTATACATGTATAAGATAGTTTAGAATGCAATAGGATAGTTTAGAAGCACATGATGATGTGCTTCTGGAAAAAGCCTACTCAGGAAAAGCAGGCTTTGCTGGATCCTTCCCAAAAGTATCTCAACAAAGATGTAATGATGGAGATGTACAAGAACATCATAGCTATGGAGGACATGATGAATATCCTTTAACAATTAAATGATTATTTCATTATGAATAATTATTAATAAATTCAATGAAAACTTGCAGCACATTCAAAAAATCTACTCAAGTAAGGACTACGACGTCTTCTAATTGTTCTGGGAGAATAGGTATGTTTCTTCATTCCGCATCCTTACTCTCACATGACTTGTATGAATTATGACAAAGGATACACCTATTAAAAGAGCAATAATAAATGAAAGATTCCAAATTCACAGAGTTTGACTCTTTGTTCTCCAAAGACATGTGCTATAGGGATTGTGGTACCTCCACAACAATATTCTTGACTCTCATACATTCTGTCTAACTTAGCTTAGCAACTTCAAGGATTTGAATAACATCACCTTTGCTATGGAATATTTTCTCACAAGGAGGTTTTGCACATAAAATTATCACCTATTCAATGAATTTGCCTTTTGCAGTATGAACAGTAGGATACTCAACAGATAGGAATTTCTACAGAGTATCTAAAATGTGGATGTAAGTAATAATTTATCATTTATATAGAGGAATTTAAATTTAGAACATGGATGCTGTGGTAAAAAGATCCTATCCAAAGTCGTTCGATGTCTATGTGGTCTGGCTGGAATATAAATACACCTTTAATCCAGGAGACAGAGGCCAGCAGATCTGACTTCAATGCCAGCCTGGTATACACCAATGTCTAGTAAAATAATGCTATGGTTCAGGCATGGTGGTACATGCCTGTAATCTCAAACAAAGGATGTAAAATATTGCTAGAATGAAGCACCCATATTTGAAAGGGATGTCTAGTTAAGTGGCACAAAAGGGGACAATATCTGAAAAATAACTGATAGAATAAAAAAGATGTATCTCTCATGAGAAGAGAGAGGACAGGAAGCTCATTAAGGGGCACTGCATGAATAGAGTATGCAGGTTTACTGGCACAGTTATACAAAGACAGTTTGCAGGGAAAGAATTAAGGTTAACATCAAATGATCCAGAAAATTTGAAAGACTCTGATGATTAGAAAAAAATGCTTGAGTTATATGAAGCCAAACAATGCAATTCAGAGGGTGGGAGAAAAGCCAGATGTAATAACTTAGCTAGGAGAGTTGTTGGACCAGAACTCAAAAGAACAAGATAGGGTGTGCATATGAAGCAGTAATTCACACAGGCTGAAAATGTTCTACACCTAAGATAGATCATATGGAACTTAGAAGCTGCCCTGCTCAGGCCGAGAATAGTAGACAAAGGAGCAGTAATCCTTAGAGACAGGAATTAAGAGAGGTGACTTATTATACAGTAATATCTGTTTAACAAGGGTTTCACCATCTTCTGTTGTTTCAAAATGCCTTGCGAACATAAATAATATACCTGACAGTGAGGAACATGGGATTGTGAGAATTTAATATTCCTTAATACTCTTAGAGTGGTGTTTGTTTTCACACTTTCGCTTTTCTTTAAAACCTCTGGGACACATTATTATTTTTTACAGGGGCTGGGGATATGACCTGGAGGTTAATAGCACTAGTGGTTCCTCTAGAGGTCCTGAGTTCAATTCCCAGCAACCACAAGGTGGCTCACAACCATCTATAATGAGATCTTATGTCCTCTTCTGGTGTGCAGGTAGAATAACATATAAATAATGAATAAATAAATCATCTTTGAAAATTATTTTCACAAGAATATTTATATCAGCTTTCATGAAATAATTACCTTCCATATCTTCTAGAAGGTTGATAATGTTCTTCCATATTATGGTCTTCCCAATTGTAGCCTAAAATATGTACCAGAAAGGGTATAATATATTATTGAAAAATACCTAAATTTTCTGTTACTATGTTCAGTAAATCTCAGAAACATGCCTGCTTTTTAACCTCAATCATCCCGATTCCAATTAAAATTATATAAGAGTATCAATAAAAACAAACAAAAGTAACAACAGTTGTCCCCTTTATCTTAATAGTGAAAAAAAATTTACTGTCTTACCTATAGCTGTAAGGTGCTTGTAGGTTTCTATCATCACATCTTTGTAGAGACTCTTCTGGGAAGGATCCAACAGAGCCCACTCTTCCTGAGTGAAGTTTATATCCACATCAGCATAGGTAATTGAATTCTAAATGATCCCATACATGAGGATAGCAGAAAGGACAATGGTGACAACAGTGTAAATGCATACTTCATTGACAATATATTCATATAATTCTGGTGCTTCCCTGACATCTACTGACACAGAAGTTTCAATGTACTCACCAAGTCATTTTAGAAGGAAACTAAATGAGGGGGTTCACCTCATTTCTGCAACCTTTGAATAGAATATAGCCTTCCAAGAGAAATGTCAATTAACAGACATAAAGTAAGCAAGTCAAGGATGCTGATGAACAGAACAGACCGCAGATCACAGAAATTGTATGCACAATTACTAACTACAAAAATTAGGAGCAAGCAGGATGTACTGGTTCAAAACTTTAATTCCCGCACTCAGGAGGGAGAGGTATGTGTATCTCATTGAGTCAGAGGCCAGCCCAGCCTCTGAAACAAGTTTCATGACATGCAGAGGTACATTTAAGACCTGAATCCACCACAATCATTCAAATAAGAAAGATATAATGAACTCCATGGTATTTCTGAAGTTCCTACAAAGAATTATATATTCACAACATTTCTGTATCTATCCTAGAGAAACATGAACTGTCACAGTTTAAACTCTAATATGAATGAGAGTTTACTAAAAGGGAATCCGTGTTCAAACAGGCACAAATGGACAGATGAAAACATTAGTACTGGAATAGTACTGGAATGGTCATAAATGAGCAACATAAGACGGTTGAAGTGGATCATCAATGAAAAGCTCTTGTTTGTCTGGATATAACTGGGCTCAATTGCCAGAGCTTACATTCAGGCTCACAACTACCCATTACCCCAAATTCTGAAGTTCTGAGGCCATTGGCTGACTATTGTGAGGACCAGGTACACAAGAGGTGCATAGTCACACATACAGGAAAAATACTACTCGTATTACCTCATTTAAAAACTTAAAACAAACACAAGAGGTAGGAAGAATGTTACAGACTTGCAATTCAATGACACAGAAGTCTCAGGAAGTATTAATGTCATGAGTACATGACATCGCGAGACAAAGAATATACTCTCTGGCAAATATTAAAACATAAGGGTGGATTTGGATCAGCACAATAGCATATGCTTGCATGGAGTCTAAGGTGGTATACTGGGGATATACCACCAATATCTTTGTTAATTGAAACCCAATTCTCAGGATCTTCCCTAGTGCTCTAACTAAAAACATGTGGCTCCTTCCTCTCCATACCATCCAGCAAACAGAACACCATGAATACAGTAGTCAAGCAGGCCATTAAAATAGCAACACTCATCTCACACTTTCTGAAACTTCAGAGTGCTAACAGAACCCCAAGAACAAAACTCCCACACATCAAATCAGCACTTGGCCTATAATTGTCCCAAACCCAGATGCATAGACACCAGTTTAGGGATAGATTCAAGAACAGTCAGGTAATATGTCACCACCTGAGCTCAGCTATATTACCACAGCAGGGACTAACTATCTGAAATTTACAAAACTTTTTACAGAAACACAAAGAAATACATCTTCTCATCATTTCATGAAATATCCATAGCTTTGCGCAGTGGCAGTATCATAGCCAATGAGGTTTATCCGAGGCGCGATTATTGCTAATTGAAATATCCTCTATAATTGACCAAATACTCAAACAGAATATAAGTTTTTAGAGCACATTGAAATAACATCATGTATCCTATCAGACCACCCTGGCTTAAGGCTGGATATATATAGCATCAGAAAGAACACAAAGCTTACAAACTCATGGAAAGTGAATAACCTTCAAACAAGTGAAAAAAATAGTTTCAAACAGAAATAAAACATTTGAAAAGCATAAAATTCATAGAAAATAAATACATATCACATGCAAACTCATGGAAAATAATGAGGAATGAAAAGTGATACTAAGAGGAAACTTCATAGCACAAAGTGCCTACATAAAGATACTGGAGAACATTCATACTATCCATGTAACAGCAGACCTGAAATGTCTAGAAGAAAAATATATAAGCACACAAAAGGAGTAGAGATCAAGAAATTATCAAATTGAGAGCAGAAATTAAAAAAAATATATAAAGAGATGATAAAGAATCCAAAAAATAAAGGTTTGGGTTTGGGAGAAAATAAAACAGATGGACACACTCTAATCAAAACTAACTAAAAGAGAGAGAAGATATTAAATTATAAAATCAGAAACTGTGTTAAGAATTTTTGTTTCTTTAAAATCCCACTCATGTTATGTGAATGTGTTTTTCTTTTAACCCCAGGTGTGGAGCGCAAGGCTGCTTCAGTTTGTTCACAGCTGTTAGTTATGATTGTCTCGTGCTCTAGCAGGCCTGTGGTTTTGTCACCTGCACATAGTTATTTCTGAGTCTTCTGGAGAAAGTTCACATGACAGAGCCATGAAAGGGACCGGGTTTTTGAAGAAGGAAGAAGCTGCTGCTCTTCCTGATGCTGTTCACCCACACTGCTACTCCATTTGTCACTGCTGGTTTGTTGGACTGCTGGACATCCTGGTGACTAACAGGTATTGCCCCAAAGAACCTGGCCACCCTAAACCTCACAGAGTAGCTTTAAGGGACTTATAACTCTTTCCCTTCTAGCTTTTGTTCTCTTTCACCTAGTCAGGGTGTTGGAAGGAATAAATTTTCGAAGGGAGGTAGACATTAAGACATGGACAAAGAAAAGAGATTTAAGAAAACAGGTCCATTTGCTGTTTGAGTGGACTTCTAGAATCCAGATGACAGAGACTGGTAATGCCCTAAAGAAGTCAATTGCCGTAACTCATTTTGTGTTCTCGTTCAATAGCTTAAATTGTGGCATTCCGGCTCATTTCATTCCAAAGAAAAATGTTTGCTTCTTAAAAAACAAAAACAAAAACAAAAAATACTAAACAACCTGTGACCCGTCCCTTCAAGGCATCTGTTCCCATGCTTCATCCTTTAGGTCACCTGTGCCTGTGTCCTTACATCAAAGCACCCACTACTGTGTGGCTACATCTGAAAGCCAACACCCATTTGTGTTCTCCTGGACATATTTTTTCAGACAAAGATTACTTCAGCCTAGAATGATGAACTTCTGGTAGTATCTCCATACGTGTCTTCAAGATATACTAATAGCAATAGTAATAAAAACTACCTGGGGCTGGCATAGAAATAAGCTGAGTGATCAATGGAAATAAATAAAAGACACAGATAAATAAATAAATACAATGGAAAAGACAGCATCCTCAACAAATAGTGTTGCTCCAAATACATGTCCACATGTAGAAAAATGCAAACAGATCCATATTTCTCACCCTGCAGAAAACTCAAATCCAAGTAGATCAAAAACTTAAACATAAAGCCAGATTTCCAAAATGTGCAAGAGGAGAAAGTGGGTAACACTCTTGAACTCATTGGTCTAGGAGAGACAACTTCCTGAACAGAATATCTGCAATGCAGGCGATAAGATCTACAATTAATAAATGGAACATCTTGAATCTCAAAAGCTTTATAAAGCAATGGACACTATCAAGACGAGAAGATGACTACCTACAGGTTGAGAAAAGGTCTTCAACACCCTACATCTGAAAAAGGGCTAATATCCTAATATCCAGAATTATGTTAAAGATATCAAGAAATTAAGCACCAACAGACCAAATAATACAATTAGTAATAGGACACAGGGATAGAGAATTCTCAACAGTGCATAAATACTTAAAAAAGTGCTCAACATCCTCACTCATCAGGGAAATGCAAATCAAAACTGTCTGTGAGACTCCATCTTACACTTGTCAGAATGTGTAACCATGAGACTATGGCCAAAACCTCAAGTAGCAACATATGCTGGCAAGGATGTGCAGAAAGGGGAACACTCCTCCATTGCTGGAGGGGAAGCAAATTTATATAACCACTTTGGAAATCAATCTGGCAATTTCTCAGAAAACTGGGAAAAGTCACACCTAAAGACCCAGCTATACCACTCCTGGGCACACACCTGAAAGTTGCTCCACCATCCAACAAGGACATTCCGTCAAAAATGCTCATAGCAGCATTATTTCTACTAACCAGAAACTGGAAACAATCTATATGCCTCTCAACCGAAGAATGGGTAAAGAAACTGATATTTACACAATAGAATATTACCCAGCCATTAAACACAAGGAAATCATGAAATTTGCAGGCAAATGGATGCAACTAGAAAAGATCTTCCTTGGTGACATACACAGACCTCAAAAGACAGTACTAAGCCTCAAGGCCAAATATAAGAGGAGAATAATGAAAATCCCTTTTACAGGACAGAGCTGTAGAATCTCCTCCTCTCCAGGGAATCCACACTCAGAAAGGCTGACAGGGCAAGGGCCTCTGCCCAGGTCACCACATACATACTAGCTCACAGTCCATCCCACTTCTAACACACGGGACACTCCTAGCTCAGCAGACCAGCTTTCCTGGGATTGGCAACAATGAACCCCATGGTCTCCATGGCATAGCTTGTGGTCCTGGATATTGATCACTGTAGAAGCACCAGAGAAGAATCTTGGAAAGACTCTGCAAGGTACTTTGTACTGGTCCTCCTTCCTGGTTGTGTAAGTTCCCCAGAGTCCATCATCATTTGCTTAGACCAGGCATTTGGGCCTCAGGACTCTGGAAGATCCTCTACTGGAGGATGAGAGATCAGGGGACTCAGACAGCACAAACCATCTCAGCTCTGCCCTAGGGCAGACAGAGCCATAGCCTGGTAAATTAGTAGCCTAGTAAAATTTTCCACTCTCCCAGGGTACATGTTTATTTTACTCGTCACAGGGTCCTGCATGTATACATTTCATTACCCTCTCAGTGTCCAGTGCAGCCATCTCCACCTCACAGCTGAGAATTCCTGCAGCAACCCTCAGTCAAATGCAAACAGTAACAAAAACTGAAGCCTAAAAGAGCTTGGAATTTGAAAAGAGGAGTGGCAAATGGGAGATGAATGAAAAAATAAAAATTAAGTGACATTACTCTTCCTTGGTATGGTGAGGAGAAAGTTTATTATACATAGAAAGACACCTGTGAGCCATGTGAGGAGAGGAAGGAGAGGAGAGGGGCACGCTAAACCGTAAGTCTATGAGAGTAAATAATAGATGAAACAGAGGAGGTAACCAAATGCGTAGATGACAGGAAGAAGGGCAGCCCTATCCGTGGGCTAGAGGGCAATGTATGCCAGCCATACCCTGTAAACACGTAGGGACACGGCGATGCTGGGCAAAACTGGTAGCTAATTCTGCTCTGAACTGTTAAATAGGCAACTCAGCCATTTGTCCCAGGATTTGAGTCTTAACAGTGCCCAGGTGGCCACATCCAGTCTGGTCACAGTCCATCCCACATCTAACACGTGGGACTCAGTCAGCTCAGCATTCCTAACGCTAGAACAAAGGACCTCACAAGCAGGAGATGGCTGACGGTTTCCATCCAGCCCAGGAAGGACAAACGATACCAGCTCCTGCTGCTCAGCCTCCTACTCCACCACCATGTTGGGGGCATTGGTCACACACTCACCATGTCGCCTCTTTGGAAGTCGCCTGAAATCCCCTCACAGGACCCAGCAGCTGAGCTCAGACCACTGCACGCCAAACCCTCCGGAGAGCTCAGCTACCAAAGCGAACCTGCAACAAACCGCCAGGAAAAACCCTCCCCTTCCTCTGATTACAGGCCTCGCCTGGAAGTCCTGATTGGTCAGTGAGTCTTGTGCGACATGAGCACCTCCCCTAGGCTCACAGTGTACAGAAGAGACAAAGCATGGTGCTTCCTGGCCCAGGAGGAATGAATGCATGTTTGCTAATTACAAATGCAATGAGGGCCTGGCTTAGGGAAGAAGCTATGCTCAGGGCAGGGTTCTTGGATCCATGACTTGAAATTTGGGTCCATATGTGGAGAATCAGGGCCACACCTTTTCCAGATCTGCGGAGATTTCTTTGTCAGTAAACTTGTGTCTGTTGTCTACAAGCCTACCCCTCTGTCTTAGAGCACTCAGCAGGCACTTTCCCTCCTCCCGGAATCAAGTGGGATAGCTTGTACAACCTTTTATTCAAGTTGCATTGGAGAGAACCATCTGTCCACAGGAGGAAGGCTGCCAAAAATGCTGACAATTAAAAATAAATTTTTAAGAAATCAAATGACATTGTTATTGTGTGACTTCACAGTGGGGTAAATGAAACTGCAGCTACTTTTCACCTGGTAGGTATCAGACAACCCTGGGAGAAAAGAAAAAACAAACAAAAGAAAAACCAGAACAACAACAACAACAAAACCCATGTGATATACATTTTAGAGCAGTCATGTCTTCCTCTTGAGAAGGTTAGTTCTTTATTCTCATTCTTGAATGCCTGCGCTCTAGAACACACAAATAATAAATGTCAATCAGGACATTTATTGATCATCTATAATTGACTACCTCACTTCATACTGTTAAAGTCAACTACTGTCAAAGCATGAAAGCTTCTTCCCTCTTCTTGCCCATCCTTTTCAGTGCTTTGACTACAAAACCTCCAATACTGATCAGTTATCTCACTTCTTACACAGTTCCTTCTTCATTTGTAAGGCTCTAATCAAGGCCAGAAAGGTTGGAAGACTCTCATTTACTGGCCTACTTTTTCTTCTCATTGACCAGTAAGGCCCAGCCTGGATGGAGTCAGGACTGTCTTCTCAGCACTAGGAAGCAGACACAGGTGTGAGTATTCAAGGCAATTTGCAATTACATAGCATGAGCCAAGCCTGGGCGATAGGAGACAATGTTCTATACAGAAGCAAATAATACAGAGCACCTGAGAAAATAAAAAATAACATTGTAATTACTAAGAAACACTAGGGACTAAATAATAATAAAATATTAGAGCTATAATACATTTAAAGAAAATGAAATTTAAAGAGAGAAACCAAGAGTTGCCTTTTGAAAAGATGAATAAGGCTGAAAAATGCATATCTATACCGAACTTGAGAAAGTTCAGGCCATTCCCTGGTAGAAAGAATGTTGTTAATAAGACAACTCTATGACATGTGTATGTGTATATATAGACATACATATAGTTTGTAAAAAGTTATGACACATGGGTCGCCAATGTTCCCCACAGAGGACATAGACTACTATGTAATAAAAGTACCAGTGTCATGCATGGAAAACATTCTATTTCACATGAACAGTGTCCAACGCATGTGAAAAACCCTTAGGTTGCTGCTGTTACCTTTGGTTCTATTCCAGAGTTTGAAGGCAAGCCCCCATTTCTGAAGCCAACATGAACTTCAGAAACAGGCCTCAGAGAATTCAAGTTGGGTTTGACTTGAAAGCCTCCTGAATGAAGACTAGATTTCATAGCACTGGAAGTTTTTATGTGGGCTTATAATGTAGGCAAGCAACCAACAGTGTTACACAGCTGTACCTATAAACTACAGCAGTGATTACCATGGCAAGATATCCCTATGGTTTCCATATCGGCACTCATATCTTGATGGTAACTAACAACTCTTCAGTTGAACTGAAGGCCCAACCAAGAAAACAGAAAACATATCTGGTATTAGAAACCTAGCCAAGTACTCCAGGAAAGTGAAGTCATGGATCTTAGAAAAAGAACCTACAGCATTCAACTTAATAAGCCACAGCTATTGACCTAATTCTAATTTATACACTTCTAACTACTTCTCTGAATCCATTGCCTTCCTCATAGAAAATCCTTGACATATGAAAATTCATTGAAATGCTATAACAACATATTGCACAATAACCAGGCTCTCTCTCTCTCTCTCTCTCTCTCTCTCTCTCTCTATATATATATATATATATATATATATATAGCATTATTTATAAATATGCCATATGTAACTATAAAATGTAAAATTCTATGCCACGGAAGACATAAAAATCAACTCTAATGTTAGAATCAAGAACCATGAATATTATGACTATGTTTTAAAAAGATTGTCATTAAAGTAGAAGTCACTGCAATATAATTGGTATAATGGTGTATATTAAATGTATGTGTAAAAGGCAATCTGTAATACTAGGCAAAACTATTTAAAAAGTATTCAACACTCAGTGAACAAACTAGCTGTTTAACAGTGTATGAACTGAGTAAAAATGATAATTGTTCCCTGCAGTTTGGTAAAGTAGAAAAGCAGATCCTACTTGGCATTGCCTCAGAACGAGGTCATGCAGTGACTTGTGTGTTCCAATTTGCAGAGTTTGGGGAACTGAAACATATATACCATGCAATAAGTTCATATACAGAATTCCAATGTCCTATTGCCTTAAATTCTGGAAAGCATCATTCTAAGGTTATGCAATATTTAGAGATGGCAACTGTCTTCGAGATACCTCTGCAAATTGAGGTTAATGGCACTTCAGCATATTTATACATTGGAAAGCAACAATGTTCTAGACATTATGACATGAAAGTTTTCTAAAATATAAAATATAATTCTGTAGGTCTGACAGTTATGAAAAGATCTAACCGTTTTAAAATGGTGGTCATAAAACAGATAGGCAAAATAATATCTCCACAAAATAGATTAAAAAATATTTTTTTACTTTAAAATTGTCTAAATGAGAAAAGTCGCACACACACACCTGCTAACATACATTGGAGTTTACAAAGGACTGCTGAATCAGATCAGCACATGAATGTCCCAATTCCAAAATGTATTTTAGGAAATACAGTGTATTGGTCTGGAGAATATGCTCTTGATTCAATATGACAGAAAACACTATATATTCCATGTAAACTGACAGAAATCAGATTTGATGGGGAAGACCTCCTAAAGATCCTGGCTGCAGACAGATAAAAGGGAAATCAAAAGGCCAAATAGGCCGGGTAACCTAGTTTGCTGATCCTGCCCAGGGGAATATCGCTGAGACTAACTAAGATGTGAAAATATCTCTAGCCAGAACTTCAACTGGGCATAGCCAATAAATCTTTGACTACAAACTCACTGGGACTTACTTACCATACTCTTTTTTTAGATGGCATAGATAAAAATGTATATTTTATAGTTTGGTTCTTTACCTAATTGAACAGAGAGCAGAGTATCACCTTCAACTGAACTTTGCTCAGTATACAGAACGTACATTTATCATGAATATAAAACATATATGATGCCCTTGGAAGTTATTCTTTTGCAGATCAAGAGAACAAGACACCAAAACAAAGAAGACAACTAGCCCAGGTGATCCTACTTCACAGATGGCCTCACTTAAAATGCTTGTTCAAAAATCTGCTTCCAGGGCCACTTAAAAATGGCTAGCTAGATTGTCCAGCATTGCAAACTGCTCCAGTCAGAACTTCAGATAAGCCCTGAACTTGTGTTAGCATGCAGAGACTGGACACTGAATGTTAACAGCTAGCTTTCTTAAGACTGGACAGCATCCCATGCACTAGGTGAGAAAAATCCCTTCCCATCTATTAGAGACTCAATGCTGTCCAAACAGGACAAATGGCACACTGGAAATTCGACTGCCGATCTTTGCAAGGACAAGGTAGGCAAGTCTTTAACTTGCTTCAAAGAAAAGTCTGACAAATGTTCTGAGCCAGAAGGCTAAAGGTGTTGCAGCAAACAATTTGGAAGGATTCTGAGGAAGTGTCCAGGCAGCCAAATATCTACGTCATTTCTATACTTTTAGAGGCTACTTGCCTGCACTTCTACATATTGGGTAATATTTATTTCTTCTTAACTAAGTCCCTGACAGGGTTGAAGAGTAGATATTATAGTCTCATAGTTAAACTGAAATTGTTTAGGATGATAGGAATTGATAGTAAAATATTTTCTCCGAGGTTTCTAAAAACATATGAACGTCAATCTTACATGATAATTTTTATAATTGTTATTATTAGATATAGTTTGTTATTGTAAGAAAAAGCCCTTCATTAGGCTAAAAGGGGGGTATGTAGGAACAAGGTTACTGTGTAATTCAAATGCTGATTTCTGTATCCCCCACATCTGGTGGCAAGCCTTGTTCTGAGAATCTCCTCTCTTACTGTGCATAAACTCTGCCCCCCCAGTGTTCCCCTGATAAGTCAACAAAGAGGCTTACAGACAGATGCTGAGCAGGGGAGAGAGCACAGCTAGACTTCCTGCAGGTCAGGAGAGGAGGAGTTAGAAGAGGAATTAGAAAATTCAGACAGGGGAGTCAGCTGCAGGAGAGGTTCAGGAAAGAATAGGAGAGAGATTTCAGCAGGCAAGCTACAAAGTGTTAGAATACTGTCATGTATTCTGGGAGTGTTAGTATTTAGGCGGCCTGCTTCTGGGTTGCCTAGCAACCTATGATGTCATCATGTGTCACCTGCCAGGTAGTCCCACCTGGCTTGCATGGTTCAATGGCTCCATAAAGGGACCAACCTACCAATTTGTGGCTCTCTGGCTCTCCACTCACTCTGTCGAGCGCCCCCTCCTCCTACCTTGTCTCTCCTTCCCTCTCTCTTTCGACCTCCATCTCCACCCAATAGACCTCATTGGATATCAGAATGTTTCTATGCATTGTCCTTTTATCTAAATAGTAACATTTAGTGTTGTAACCCAGGAGGCCTTTTCCGACAACATTAAGACATGCTGGAATCCTCTCCTCATGCCCACTCACTACAGATCTTTCTCTCACACCCTCATTTCCTGTTTTTTTTTCTCCATGGCTACACCTGTGTGCCTACTGCTGCTGCTACAGCAACATACATCTATCCCTCTTCTGTCAGCTGCTTGGAAACTTTTCTCACCAACCCCCTCATCTCCTCAGGTCTTTTAGCTTGCTAGCTTGTGGTGGACTTCACTATTAGGTAATCCAGGCCTCAGGACCCAATCACATATTATGGATGGTTTTTAAACTGCCCTCCAATGGCTTTAAATATTGCTACTGCCTCAGGACTCAAGAATTAGAGTTTTAAATTTCCAGGCTCACTTGTGGCTGCACTCGACTCATGGCTAGCCACCATGTTGATTCTGGGATAAAGAGGGTGGAGCTATGGCTTCACTGACATATCCAAAAAGGGCATGGCTTCACTGCCATGTTAATCCAGGGCAATCAAGGGAAGTCACGTGATTGGCAGAGAACTTGGTTATAAAAAATGTGGTTTCCCTAGCTGCCAGCTGCTCTTACTACTTTTTTTTCTGTCTCATTGTTACACAGGTACAGAACTACCCTCTCTTATAGGTACTAAAAGGCTGTTGAACCCCTTCCTATCTCCATTTAAAGCTGCCTATCTACCCCATCCTTTCCCACAGATGAGATTCCCTCTAGGAGAACTCAGCCTTACTGCTGATAATGACTTGGTACTAGGCAAGGAGGTTCCTGGTCTTAGCTGGCCTAAGCCCCTGACCTGCAGTCCTATTTGGCTGACGAACAACTAGTCACATGGTCCAGTTCTATTTCCCTTTTCTCATGCACAGGAATGGCTTCTTCATATTCTCTTCTTTTTGGGAAACATCTAGTTTCTACACTGATATTTGTCCTACTCAAATGTCTAATACCAACGAACACTAAGAGTGATCAGAAAGAAAAATCAATTCTATGTATTTCTTTTCTCAAAGCCCTGTCTCTTTCTCTTTTCCTGCTAGCCCACTAAATAAAAATAATCCCTGGTTGCTTTTCATACTCTCAAAAGAAATCTTAAGATTAAACTGTAAACTTTGAGGTGACCACAAGATATGAACACTTTTAATCATAATTAATTCTCTGTTTATTTTATCCACTTTTAGATAAGGACAGGAACAATTCTAATTTTAAATTGGAATGGATTTTCATAGAAATTCCAAGTTATATTTGACAACATGCTATGCAATATGCTTCAACCCTGGTTCAACAAAATTTTTATGAGATGCTAAAATTTCAAGATTATAAAAGCCTATTTAAATTAAACTAATTTAAAAGGTATGTCTAACTGCCTGTGACACTATCTATTCCTAAATTATGTTTTCCTTCCATGAGCTGCCTGTGATACAGATTTACCACTAGGCTTTCTGGGTAATGCATTTGGTAAAATAAATTCCAATGTAATTTTAAAGTTGCTTTATTAAAAAAATATTGCTTTATACTGTTCTACTATATTGTTGTTTATTCTAAATTTCACAGCTCTATGGTTAGTAAGTAAATGTTTTGGCCTAAATACCTTAAAACTATATGATATAATTCCAAGAATACTATAAATTAAGATCTGTTAATTTTAGAGTCATTTATTTATTCTAGTTACAACTTGGTCATTATGCTATATCTTCACTATAAAGGTTAAAATATTATTTTTTTATTTTTTAAATATAAAATCATTATTGATCTACAATACAGCCTTAGACTTGTATAAGTTATAGACTATGTTTATGACTTTTAAGGCTCTACCTTGGCAGGGACAAAACCTAAAGCCACAATATTTGACGGTGAACAAATGCAAGTTGACAGTCATCTCACACACGATCAAGTCTTCAAACATGTCCAAAATTATATTTATAGTCCTACAGATGCAAACATGGTCTCCCTACTATCTTAATTAAACATGTAAGGATGGTCCCTGAGTCACCACATAGGATCTGGTAAAAAGAATTAGAGAGGTGCCTTCCCGACAGGCTCATCTATGACTTAAACTATGCTCCAGACCTTGGCTGCTGCTCTGAGGCTGTTGGCATTCCCACACAGAAAACCAGAGGTCTTCAGTGCCCCATCCAGTGGGGGTATAGCTAAAAGTCAATTTCACCAGGGGACTGCTTGAAATGCAGCCAAAGGGGACACTGGTCCCATGGCTGCCTCAAAAAGCCATGACTACCTGCTGGCAGACTGGCTTCCCAGAATGCTCCCATGCAGGCTTTTGCTCTATGCCCAGGCATGGTGGCTCAACCAGTACAAGAGCCACAGATGCTTTCAGCCTTCCTGCTCCTTGGCCTGGTAGAGAACAAATGGCTCCTAGATTCAGCAACCTCCAACACCATCACCCAGCCCAGGGTAACAGGTTTGTTTTGCGGATCTGTTTTGGCTTCAAACTAGGGTCCCTTGGTCATATTGTCAATTTCTGTGTTGGGAGACTTTAGATGCCTTCTCAGTTCTCTTCATATGCAGGAGACCAGGCCTTAAGCCTCACTGGCAGAGTTGTAAGGTCTAGGTGGTCTAGTTTGCTTCAGAGTGAAAAAAACAAGCCTCAGTTGTAACCTTTTGTCATCCCTTTGGCTAAAGAACAATAAATGTTCACAGCAGTCTCACATATGTCTCATGGTATGTAACTAGATATAAACGTCTAAGGAGAAGTTTAAGTTATAAAGGTTCTACAAAATGTTTAAGGGTCTAAGAAAGTGTTTTAAGTTTGGTAAATGCAAACTTAAAAAATTGTTAAGCCTCTTTCCATAATGTATAAGCATAGTAAAAGTTAAGACCAAGTGAGCTTTTGTCCCTTCTACTTCATGAAAGGCTTCTGCCTTTCCACAGTTCACCTTCGAAAATGTTGATCTTGTTAACACAAAGGTGTATGTCTACCACATTTTCTACAATGTTTATTTCAATGCATGTTATAATGGTGTTGCTGCCATCTCTAAAAGTTTATATTCTTCTATAAAACTTAAAAGTGATCCTTATAAGCTGCAGAAAAGCCACCTGAACCCACCTCTCAGATCAATTAGGCTCCAGATAATGTACTGCACCTATTGTTTATCTCAAAAGGGGGGATTCTTCCCTCTCCCTTCCCTGGTTTTGGAACTCCTCTTTCTTGGCCACACAGTTGCTATATCCATACATGCAACACCAGTTGACTCATGCTTTCCTTTCCATGTTCCGCATAAATGTTGCCCTTTCCTGAGAGACTGATGGGTATCTTTCTATTTCCCTGGGAAAAGGAAGTATCCTCCCTTTTGGCCAACCCACACACAGATGCCTTCCCTTGGTTGAATCTTCTTTTTCTTTTTACCAATAAGATTTTTGGCTTTCCTATCCTCTCCTTTGTGGGGTGTTTCCTCTGAAAATCTTAGTACTAGTTGAGCCATGACTCCCAACAGTCGTCCCTGTGGCAACTGTGTTGTAAGCGGTGATTAATATTTACTATTCGTTTATCTTTTATTAAAGCTTGCTGTTAATCCTAAACAGTTGTATAAACAAATTAACCACACAGAGACCTGTTTTATTTAGGTAACCTAGAACACAATGCTGGAAAATAGTTATACTCTACTAAACCTCCAAACCCTCATAGTTTCTTAACATTTAGATTTTACCCATTATACTTACTTTTTTTTTTTTTGAAATCTTAGGTCTGGTTCATTCTCTCCATGCTGTTTCAAGATCTCTCCTCCAGGTCTCTCTCATCGTTCTCCTCCAGCCTTTCTCTCCCAGCTCTCTTCCCATCTTCCTGTCCTCTGCCTTCTCCCTCTCTTTGTGCTTCCTTTCCCTGCTCAACATTGTGCCTAGTTACTTTATTTTGGATGTTTGCACAAAGTTGAGACAGGTGATGTTTAGAATAAGTATCACAATGCAATGTCTGGATTGAAACCAGAGAGTGGGGGAGAGAAATCAGCATTTGAATGAACAAGGGTAAAGTGTATTACATTTCAGAAGAACATTATACCAACGTTTCCCACTTTAAGTCCAATAAAAGGCTCCTTTTCTTTCAATAAAATAATAATTTTTACATTATGAAAACTGTTAGGTAAAATCTACATGTGTAATGTCCAGTGCATGTGTATTTAGCAACTTAGGAGAAAGTATCTGATCATTCTATTTATCTTGACATGTTTAAAGTTCTAAATTAACTTTTATCCCTATTGGTATTACTTATATGAAAGCATTTCTTAACTTCTAAACAACTTAAGCTTCATTGTGGCACTATAAATCTTTGGTCTTCAACCCTATCAGAGACTTGAGAAGGATTAAAATTAAGTATTAGATTAAATAGGAAGTGCATGTTAGCAACTTCCAAATATTAAGAATTGAGAGAAACAGTTTGCTGCCTGAACAGTCATATATAAATCTCTATAAGGTTGGAGCATCATCTTCAGCCTTCTGGCTCAGAATATTTGACAGACATATATGTGAAACAAGAACTATTTAGGGCTTGCTTACCCTGTCTTGGCAGAGTTCAGCAGTCGACTTGTCCTGCATTATCTTGCCCATTTTTGGCAGAATTTGTCTTTCATGAAGGAAGGCTATTTATCTGAGTGGCTTGTTTGCCGCATTTGGAGCCATGGAGGTTCTTCGATGCTCATTATCTTCTTTCATGTAGGTGGCGTGCTGCCAGGAGATGACCTGTCTCATTGTCAAAGAATCTTTAAAATAATAAAGACATTTCAAAAGGCCATATTCTGTAGGTCTTTGAAGTTTTTGAAGATTGCCTATCTTTATATCATCGATCTGTCTACAAAATCATATTTATCTGTTAAAACTCAGATGTATGCTCATGTGATAAATTAGACTAGTGTCTGACATGAGTATGAGTTAAATAATTAGCAATTAACTTGCATTACCTAATATCCTAACCAGTTTTTAATAGCAGTTTAAAAGTATTAGAAGTAACTTTGAATTTGTATCAATATACTAAAGCTTATACCAGTGTATGAAAAATACTTATTTTTGTATCAGTATGCAAATTCCTATACCAGAGTTAAAATTACCTTACTTGAGAATTACAAATAAAACCCTAAGCTGAATAGATTCAATAATCTACCTTTTGTCTTATTCCTATAAGTAGTCTCTGTATACTATTTTCTTTTTAACCCCTTTTCTCCTTATCTAAGAATGAAAAAGGAAAAGTGTGAAATCCCTCAGTATAACCTTGTTGCACTCTGAACATGACCATTAATAATTATAAATAGCTCTCAATTACAATAAAATTTTGTAGCCATAGCAAACAACCAAAAACCCAACCAACACCCTTTAACGAAAATTGGACGTTGTTCTCCTGAATTTCTTCTAGCTGACATTTTGGACATGTAGAAATCCTGCAGTGAGTACAAGTAAAACTGGGAAAATGGTTAATTAAGCAAGCAATAACATTTGAGGTCCAGTCTTTGAATGTTGAGAAATTTCAGGCTTAATAAAAGTCCTCTTTGGAACAGTCTAAAATACTGGACCAGTTAAGATTAGTAGCTTTCTTCAACTTTCTTTTGGGAGCAGGCTTTGATGAGATACAGCAGTTGAAGCAGTTGAGTCAGGAACAAGCAGAATGCTGGAACATGCAAGATGCTGGAACAGATGTGTCAATGTCTCAGCATGCTGAAGAATGATTCTGTTAGGTTTGATTTAGCATCTCTGGTGTCCAGTTCTTTTATTCTGCAAACATATAATTTCTCACAAGCATTATAGAGTTCTAAAATTATAAATGTATGAAATGTGTAGGATGCAACTAAACTGTAAGCCAATTCTATCTATGCAAATTAAAATATTAGCATAATATATTTTAAGGACATTTTAGCCAAGGATTTATTGGCCAAGTATTGTTGAAGTTCTGGGTAGAGACAATTTTTTTTTATCTCTCAGTTAGTTTTAGAGTTGTTCCCGTGTAAAGGGATCAGAGCAATATAAATTACCATTATTATTGAACATAGAGTCATTATCCTGTTGAAATCAAAAGAAGGTTGGATAAGTTAAAATATCTTTTTGGTCTCTTGCGTGCCTGATGTATTGGCCAGGTTGCTACCTATTTCCCTAGAGAAGCCTCCCATTAGAGAGACAAGCTGGTTGTCTTGATCAATAGAAAACACATGTTTTTTTTTCTCCACAACCTCTCCAGCATGTGTTGTCACTTGAGTTTTTGATCTTGGCCATTCTCATGGGTGTAAGGTGAAATCTCAGGGTTGTTTTGATTTGCATTTCCCTAATGGCTAGTGAGGTTGAGCATTTCTTTAAGTGCTTCTCTGCCATTCGGTATTCCTCTACAGAGAATTCTCTGTTTAGCTCTGTTCCCCATTTTTTAAGTGGATTACTTGGTTTGCTGCTTTTCAGCTTCTTTAGTTCTTTATATATACTGGATATGAGTCCTCTGTCAGATAAAGGGTTGGTGAAGATTCTTTCCCAATCTGTAGGTGGTCGCTTTGTTTTGATGACGGTGTCCTTTGCTTTGCAGAAGCTTTTCAGTTTCATGAGGTCCCATTTATTGACTGTTGCTCTTAGAGCCTGTGCTGTTGGTGTTCTTTTCAGGAAGTTTTCCCCTGTACCAATGAGTTCTAGGGTATTTCCCACTTTTTTTTCAAGCCAATTTAATGTGTCTGGTTTTATGTTGAGGTCTTCGATCCACTTGGACTTCAGTTTTGTGCAGGGTGACAAGTATGGATCTATTTTCATTTTTCTACATGTAGACATCCAGTTAGACCAGCATCATTTGTTGAAGATGCTATCTTTTTTCCATTGTATGGTTTTGGCGTCTTTGTCAAAGATCAGGTGTCCATAAGTGTGTGGATTTATTTCTGGGTCCTCTGTTCGGTTCCATTGATCCACCATTCTGTTTCTATGCCAGTACCATGCATTTTTTAAAACTGTTGCTCTATAGTGCAACTTAAGATCAGGGATGGAGATACCTCCGGAAGATCTTTTATTGTAGAGGATTGTTTTAGCAATTCTAGGTTTCTTGTTCTGGGGGGGAGCAGCCTTACCAGGCCATCGTAGAGGACAATGCAGCCACTTTTGATGTGAACTGACAGACTAAGATCAGAAAGGAGAGGAGAACCTCCCCTATTAGTGGACTTGGGGAGTGGCATGCAAGCAGAGGGAGGAGAGAGGGTGGGATAGGGAGGGGAGGAGGAAGGGGCTTATGGGGGGATGCAGAATGAATAAAGTGTAATTGATGAAAAATTAAAAAAAGAAAAAAAGAATTATTAATAATATTATCACTATTATTATTATTTAAAAAAAAGAAAACGCATGTTTTAAGTAAAATTTATATAAACTCCTTTTTAATTTAGAATATAAGCATACCGTAAGTGTCTTGTGCCTGTTTAGAAGTTTAGCCCTAGATTTTTTATAGATGTTGTAGCTATGTGCCCTATCCCCTTTTTATATAGAAATGGTAGTTATGCCTTTATAGCCAAACTTTATATAAACTCCCTCTTACCTTTAGCATTTAAGCATACCCTAGTCATCTTCTACCTGGGCTTTACATTGATTATGGCTATTTTTTGGCTTGCCCCTTTTTCATGCATAGTGGACAGTTATGCCTTTACAGCCAATCTTTATATAAACTCTCAGCATTAAGCATATAAAGTCTCTTACCCTTAGCATTTAAGTATATCCTAAGCATCGTGTACCTGGGTTTTTACAGTGGTTAGGGCTATTTTTTGGCTTGCCATCTTTTTGATATAGGATGGACAGTTTTGTTTTTTGAATATAATTTTTGAGTGTTTTGACCAAACCAGGTTGGCATGTACTTTGCCATCTTTAAGCCTCTTGTGTCTTTTTTACATAGGCATGGCCAGCATTTTTCCCCTGTGAAAATGTCTCATGTTTAAAAGGACAAGGCAGTTTCCAGAGCAGTGTGACATTATGTCTCTTTACATAAACCTAAAATATATGTGAATCCAACCTTTAGATCAGTAAGGACATAACATCTATTATTAAGGAAAAAGAATTTACATGGTAACCTTAAGGAAAATTTTGGCATTTTTTAAACTTAGAGTATCTCTGTAAGTGGCCAAACAGCAGAAGTTGCCATCTTGGCTTTTATTATGTAAATTAGCTTGATCCTGAACTCAGAGACTTGCCTGTTTCTTTTTATTTTGTGTTGGGAAGAAAGGCATGTGCCTTCACT
The DNA here is from genome assembly GCF_030254825.1 of Meriones unguiculatus. NCBI lineage: Eukaryota > Metazoa > Chordata > Mammalia > Rodentia > Muridae > Meriones > Meriones unguiculatus. Next base: position 4,527,459 of record NW_026843647.1, read on the forward strand.
AGCTTGTTCAAATCATTATCATTGTAACTCAAAGCCCTTAAATAAAAATCAAACAAAGAGACAAGAAAATTTTAAGTTTAGGTTCAGTTGTTCCAGTTTACGCTGTAACAAACAAAGCTCAGTTGGTTATTTTAGTTGATGTTTTGGTGAATTGGAGGACCCTTACTAGAAAGAGCTGACAAGCATCTTGTAGCCAGAGAGCTTTGAATTTTAGCTGTTATTAATCTAATTATTAGGAAGAGGGCCCTTTCTCTTGTCTGTAACTTAGTATTCCAATCCTTGTTTTTTTCCCCCATTTTTCTCCTTGAACTTTCTTGGAGAAGGCATGGAGAAGAACCATCATAATTAAACATATTGCAACTAGATCCATGACTATGGCAGCCAAAATGAAGCCAAAAGGGATTGAAACACCCTCTGCAATGGCATTTTTTAAAATTTAAGATGCAGTTTAGGCCAAACTCAGTCTAGAGGTTTTTCTGCCTCCAATTCCTCTCCTTCCCACCATGGCTGCTGAGCTGAGCTGAGCTGAGCCAGCCAAATTGTAAGGAAGCCACGCATGTTTACCCCTCAGTTAAACTGCTGAAGCAGTCAGTTTTGTTATGGAAGTCTCAGGTCTGCCCACAGGAGGCTATTCTTTGCTCCTCTGAGGGGTAAAGAGTGTCTCTTAAAGAGACAGTAATTAACCTGGGAGTTTTTAGGTTTTAAGTTTGGGTTTTATCACTGGGAGCTTATTACCCCCATCAAGTTATGATAAAGTGTGATTTAAAGGGTGTGGATACTTAGATTAGTTGGGCATCATTTGTTGCAAGTTGCTGTTAAAATGTACTATTAATTATCTTTTAGTCAGGCTGGCTGTTAATCTTAAACAGCTGTGCAAGAAAATCACCACACAGACACGGGGATTTCTTTAGTTAACCTAGAACACAGTGCTGGGCAATATTTACTCCATCCTAAACCTCCATGCCTTCATAGTTTCTTAACATTTAGATTTCCCACATTATACTTGCTTTTAGTGATAACTTAGGTCCATTCCATCTCCACATAGTTTCAAAATCTCTCCCATAGCTCTCTCCTCCCTTAGCTCTCCTCTTACCCTTTTTCCTCCCACTCATTTACTGTCCTCTAGCTCCTCCCCACTTTCCTGCCCTCTGGCTCCTACCATTGCTAAACATTGTGTCTAGTTGCTTTATTTTGGCCTATTTACACAAAGTTGAGACAGGATGCTTAGAATAAATATCACAATGCAATATCCAAATTGAAGCCAGAGAGTTGGGGGAGGGGAGAAGAGAAATCAGCATTGGAATGAACAAGGGTAAGGTGTATATATTTCAAAGGAACATTAAAAAAGAGAACACACTAGCACTCCATGTGACTGGGTCTGTGTCCAGCCGTAGGATGATGTATGTGTTAAGGGTATGGAAGTGAACCTAGTCTGTGTGTATATATCACTAAGATGAATGGGGAGGGTTGGTCTATGGGGCATGGGATTCAGCATCATCTTTTGGGAAGTCTGAATGTTCATTTCTTCAGGAAGTTGGTATCTAGATGGGTCAAGATCAGGAACAGTGTGTGATCCCCTCAGAAGACTGTAAGTGATGTGTTTGGTGGTGTCCTTGACCAGAAGTGGTGCCAGGGAGCAGGTTGAGCTGATGTCTGTGGATTCAGTTGGTAATTTTCACACTGACGAGGCAAGGCACTAGTTTCTGGAAAAGGAAAGAGTGTCCTTGGAGATGGTGATGGTGCAGGCCAGACACAGAAGATAGGAGGTTAAGTGAGGGGTTTAGGAGGAAGAAAATGCAAGGGATTTTGTGTCAGACTTTGTGTCCCTGTCACTCAGACTCATTTGGGCTGGGCCATCCTATGGGAAGCACCATGATCCAGGTGCTTCCACTGTTTGCCTGGTCTGGGTGACCAGTGAACTATGGCTTCAATGTTGTGAACTCATCCACAGGAACCCCAATACTGCTTTCAGTGGACCATGAGGGATCCAATGTCTGGGTGCTGGAGAGGAAAGTGCCTGGACCTGGTGATCTCCATTCACTGGCATATCTGTCAAGTGCTGGGGGTCCAGGTTTCCTGACTGTCAAACCAGGGAAACAGCTGTAGGGGTACCAGATCTATTGATACCCAAATTTCCCAAGAATCCTGAAGATGCCTGAAGGGGAGCAGGAGGTATCATATATGTGGCTGCAAGAATGGAGGTTCCCTAAGCCTGGGGGTCCACAGTCACTGGCATAAGCCTAAAGTTTAGGGCCCCCCTGGTTCATTACTCTCAGACCTGGGAGACAGCCATGGAGGGGCCTTGATGCAATTGACCATAACTGTCCCAGGAATACTAAAGCTCCCTTGAGGGGAGCTTGGACCATCTGATGTCTGGTTGCTGGAGTGGAGGTTCCTGAACCTGGGGCTCCTCACTGGCTGGATATGCAGAAAGTGCAGGAAATCCAATGTTTGTGCCTTTCAAACTAAGGAGATGGCCCTGGAGGCCTGGGTCCAATTTGCCTCAACCAAATGCTATGCCCCTCTAATACAGTGCAGATTGGTCACCACCATCTTGGAATCCCCCCCCACAGACCACACTTAGGACAATTTCAGTAGAAATTGAAGACTGCAAGTCTAGCTCCAAAAGCAGGTGGAGATATACTGAGCAAAACTACCTTTAAGTTCATCATGTATGATATAAACGGTACATTAACAAGATTCATCAAAGCCACAAGTCTCTCACATACCAAGGGGAGAGATCACAAATACAGAAATCAGGGTAATGACACCTATCACCACTGTTTGCAATTCTTAGATGGACAGCTATGCAGAGCTAGTCTAACCTCGGAATAAGGCTGCCTTTGCCTTTAGGTAGATTGACTCAATAAAGGAAAAGGAGTTCATTGCAGCTACCCAAGTCTGCTTTCTTCCTCAGAACTGTGACATCAATATAAAAAAAATTCCCTTTCGAAACTTTATTTTTATTTCATGTGCATTGATGTATTGTGATTGATGGACCCTGTAGTTCTAGGCAGCTGAAAGATGCCATGTGGTTGTTGGGATAAAACCCAGGTCATCTGGAAGACCAGTCACTGCTTCAAACCACTGAGCACTCTGACCCTGAGAAAGCCACTTTGTTAAGCTTTAAATGTCTTTCAGATATACGGATGATTTGTGTTCATGTGTCTGTGTACCCTACTTGAAATGGCCAAAGTGGGCACCAGATCCCATGGGAACGCATTTACAGGATACTTGCTGGCTAGGAAGTGATATCTGAAATGGAACTTGTCTTCTGTAACAACACCCAGTGCTGTTAACTTCCATGCTATCTCCAACTACCATTTATTTAAAAGTTTTTCTACAGATGTTAATTAAAATATATTACACCATTTCCCCTTTCCTTCTCTTTTCTCCATGCCTTTCTGAATTCTCTCCTTCCAATGTCTTAAAAAAGAATGTGTGAATAAGTGTGGACCTGCATATCTTACTAATTCTATTCCTATTGGTTGTGAGGATAAGGTCTAAGGTTTCTGTGCTGAACCCTTTGTGTAGGATATATAATTATGGAGTGTATCCCTGCTAATCCCACAACTTGGATGGAGTTCTAGTCTCCAATGCCCACAGGAGTCTAACCCTGAATTGAGGTAAGCTGTCTTACAGAAAACATTAGAAAGCACAGGGTGACAAATTCCTTAGATAACACATGGTGCTGTTATGGCCCTAATGTTCTGGAGCTGTGGGAGGAGTATGGACATTGGTCTTAGCCAATCAGTCTCCCTTTGTTCTGCAGACCTCCCATTATACCATTGACCTGTGATATTTTCTTGGATTACTTTGTCATCTTAAACTTGCTGCATTCTCTTTCTGAACACCATGACTACAGGCCTGTGTTACCATGCCTGCCTTGGATGGTTTCAACTTGGGATGAGTGTAATGAGTTGTTACACTTAACTATATTGAGAATCTCCTTATGTCTGTGAGGCTGCTTTTCACTATCTGTTGAATTAAGAACAGAACTCCAATCTACTTTGATGTGTCATAAAATCGCAATGTTAAAGAAAAAGACAATAATTTTCTTGATACTTAAAGGAGAGGATTTTAAGCCAAACAACTGCACCTGAACAATGCTTTTTTTCCATTACTGGACTTAGGAACAGAGTCTGTGTCCTGCCTACCATGACCATTTGGATTCAGCAATTTACTCTCAATAAGCCCACAGAAAAAACTGAATTGTTGAGGTAGACGTGCCCAACTATCGTGCAGGTGCTAGGGAGGCAAGGTAAGCAGATCTATTATGTATACTAAGTTCAAGGTCAGCCTGAAATTTAGAGTGAGACTATTATTTCAAATAAAAAGAGAGAAAACAATGTTTGAAAATGAAAATATATTTAATTAAGCTATTTATTTATTACAATTTATTCCCTTTGTATCATGGCTGTATCCACTTACAACTCTGACTATTTCCACCCAGGCTCCCAATTTCCCCCTATGCACCTTCCCTAGTCCACATATAGGGGGCTAGGGAAAACTCAAAAACAATGGTTAAAACACAAATTATTAATGAAAACTAGAAACATATTCACATATTTATTCAGTGTGACTAATTTTGAACAGTGATGAATATATAACGTTATGCTGTTTCTTTCTTCCCACAGGTAATATTTGCTAATTAAAGACATGGTAAAGTATTTAATTGCAAGCTTATGGATACAGTTCTCTGAGGGTTCCCAGTTCCCAAGGAATAAGGCCATGGAAGCTACTATGGAGGAATCCTAAATGTGGGCAAAGAGAAGGGTGTACAGAGAGAGAGAGAGAGAGAGAGAGAGAGAGAAAGAGAGAGAGAGAGAGAGGGAGAACAAACAGAAAACAGTGAAAGAGAAGAAAAGCATATAGAAGAAAATAAAATATCTGGGTACATAGGGAAGACCTCTGGGAGAGGGTAGCCCATTTTCTGGGCTGAAAATTTAAGGGTAGAGGTGGGGAATGCCAATCATACCATTTAGAAGGTAGGGACTGAGGGATGCTGGGAGAACCTGGAAGGCAAAAAACCTTCTGTCAAAAAGGCACCTCAGCAGCTTGTCTTATGTGTGAAGTACAACATATGGTTAAACGTTCATCCTTTAGATTTAATAGGTTTAGAGAGCAGAGATACACAAATAAGTAATCTCTCCAAGCCATACATGAAAATCTTCCTGCCTATAAGTTGCTCCCTCATTCTCAGCTTATTTCTCTCCTGCAAGGTATTCAAAGAATGACATAATGCTATTGAGCAGAAAATATCTCATCTAGGGGAATAGGTCTTTTCATCAATGACATTCCAGACCAGATTAGAATTTCAAGGAGTCCATTGATTTATTAGATGTTCACCTAAGGGAGATATAAGAATGTTTATTCAGAATATCCATATTCCTGCCAGGCAGAGAGGTTGCAGTGATGACACATGGGTGAGAGAGATTTAAAATCAATTTGAGACCACCAACTGGCAGCCTACATGGTATTCTGACTGACATACATATACATGTATTTGAGAAGACAAGGAAAGAGTGAAAGAACTGGAGAGTTGACCCACCACAGATGAGTAGTACAGAGACTACAGTAGGAGGCAGCTTGTGCTCAGGTACAGACCTAGAATTAATTGCTCTCTGGGAATTTTATCCTTTCTTTAACATCCAAATCTACTTCCCTTTCTTTAACACCCAAATCTCCTTCTCCATGTCTCTTAGGTCTCTGTAAATGACTGATTTCTCCAGCCTTCTCTTGACATCTGTTTGAACCTCAGGCTCCCCTGAAAACAACCTCCACAGCATCTGAAGTCTTCACCAGTCACGGCTTCTAACTGCATGTTTGCTTGCATCAAAGGGAACAGAATACAATCCATTTCAGAAAAGTTGGTCTTCGTGCCTTCAAGTTCATTTTCTGTCTTTGCACTAGGCACAATCTCAAGAAAGGATATAGCTGACATACGTTTTGGTGAGCTCCCATGGGTGCCTATTTATCACCTGTGAGATAAACTCAGTCTGGTGGCTTTGGTCAAATGGTCAGCCACTTTTAAAACATTTGTATTGTCAGTTTCTGTCCTGGCCATTTTTTGGATACTTCCATATTTTTGTGAAGATATTGGCTCAATAACTTCTTTAAGCATAAAGCTTAAGTTACTTTCTTATGCTTTCAATCGTCTATTTCTTATGGATCATCAGGGCTGAGTTAAAGATGAACTTAGGATCAACCTTTCACACCTAAACGCTATTCATCACACTTTCATGCGGCTAAACACATGGCTCAGCGCCTAGGAGAACTGGCTGCACATTTTCATTTTCAAACAAATTTTATCATCCAAATTGCCATGAATTCATCAACTATTACATAACAATATGTTTACAATGTGAAAAAGGACAATGTTTTATCCATATAATATCTCAAGTAATCTTATTGGAGCACCAGGGAAACAGAGCTGTAGGAAAGGATTTTGGTGTCCAAAGCTGGAAATCAGACCTCAAATCCTCATATTAAGATGGCCAAATGATATGCAACAAAGTTGTCTCCCACTCTTTACATATCTGATATGGATTAAAACCACATAATCCTGTCATATGCACACACCAGGAGTTTTTCTTTTTAAGTAAATACCCTTGATGTTACATCATCTAGAATCTTTATAGTATATATATCCTATAGAATGCAGCACTTCAAGATGAAATGACAAATGGATGAGTAGGAGGAACATACAGAATCACAGAACGTCCAATCATATATACATGTTCATATCACATCAAGCTATGCAGTGAGTTGCAATTGATTACTGATTAGACCACTTCATTACATCTCTATGAAACATGAAAACACAAAGCCTTGAATTAACATGTTAAACACATTCATAGGGTTTCACTTCAATAAGATTCATTCATGAATGTGAAGCCTATAGAAATGTAGAAAGGTTTCGATATACTAAAAACATTCACAAGGTTTTCTCTCCCGTATACTTTCTTTCGACGCTTTGAAAAAATGTGACACGCAAAGGGTATATTGGTTATATTCATAGGGTTTCAATCCAGTATGAAAACTTATAGCCTTTACGAGATCACAGCAATGTGCAAAGCCCTTACAACATTGAGTATATTCATTGGGTTTCACTCCAGTATGAAATCTGTCATGCCTTTGGAGATCACTGCAATGTGTGAAGGCTTTACCAACTTGATTACATTCACATGGTTTCTCTCCAGTATGTGTTCTTTTATTATTTTGGAGATTTCCGTTTCGTGAAAAGGCTTTCCCCCACAGATCACATTTTTATGGCTTCCCTCCAGTATGTGTTCTTTTATGCACTTTGAGACAACTGGGTTGTGAAAAGCATTTAACACACTGATTACATTCATAAGATTTCTTTGCAGTTTGAATTCTTTCATACCTCTGGAGACCACTACAACATGCAAAGGCTTTACCATATTGATTACATTCGTAGGGTATCTCTCCATTGTGTGTTCCTTTATGCCTTTGAAGACTACTGGGTTTTGAAAAGTCTTTACCACATTGATTACATTCCTAGGGTTTCTCTCCAGTATGTGTCTTTTTGTGCACATGGAGATTACCGGATTGGGAAAAGGCTTTACCACAGTGATTACATTTGTAGGGTTTCTCTCCAGTATGTGTTCTTTTATGACTGTGGAGATTACTGACTAGTGAAAAGGCTTTCCCACACTGATTACATTCATAGGGTTTCTCTCCAGTATGTGTTCTTTTATGTAGTTTCAGAGTACCGGTATCTGAAAAGGCTTTCCCACACTGATTACATTCATAGGGTTTCTCTCCAGTATGTGTTCTTTTATGTCTCTGGAGACTGTTACAATGTGCAAAGGCTTTAACACATAGATTACATTTATAGGGTTTCTCTCCACTATGTGTTCTTTTATGTCGTTTGAGAATACTGGTTTCTGAAAAGGCTTTACCACACTGATTACATTCATAGGGTTTCTCTCCAGTATGAGTTCTTTTATGCTTTTGGAGATGTACGTGTTGCGAAAAGGCTTTCCCACACTGATTACATTCGTAGGGTTTTTCTCCAGTATGTGTTCTTTTATGCCTCTGGAGATGTCCGTGTTGTGAAAAGGCTTTCCCACACTGATTACATTTGTAGTATTTCTCTCCAGTATGTGTTCTTTTATGCAGTTGGAGAATACTGGGTTGGGAAAAGGCTTTACCACACTGTTTACATTCATAGAGTTTCTCATAAATATGTATTCTTTTCTTTCTGCAAAGATAATTCAGATATGTGTAAACTTTCCCATATTAATTACTCTGATGAATCTTTTTTAAACGATTTATTTACTTATTATTTATACTGTGTTCTGCCTGCATGTTATATGAGGACACAGGATATTATTATAGATGGTTCCAAGCCACGATGTGGTTGGTTGAGAAATGAACTCAGGACCCTTGGAAGAACAGCCAGTGTTCTTAACCTCTGAGCCATCTCTCCAGCCACTGATTAATCTTTATGTCAGTGTAAATTATGTTTGCAATTTGGTTTAGTCTTAAAATGAAGTTACATCTTAACCTTTTATCGCTTTCTTTACAGTCATAGTTTCCCCTTGATTGTGGATTTCTGTACCTTACAAGATAACTTTGATGGTAAGAAACTTCATTACATGGCTCACTGATAGCATCATTTTTCTATAAGTCTTTTTTCACATATTTAAAAAGACCTAGAAGAAGTCAGCTTTACCACAGGGACTGCACTCATAAATTTTCTTATAGTTGTAATTACACTGCATTTATGAAGGGAACCAAAATAAACAAAACAATTTCCACAGGGCCAGTAATCATAGCAGGTTTCTGTTGTATGATTTCTTTGGCTATATTTCCATTGAGCTTGGAAATCAATTAATTAAGTATATTAGTTTAATTTTGAACACTCCTCTGTTTTGAGTAGACTTTCTGAAGGTGATAGTTCATAATTCATTCGTTATTAATCATGAATAGATGAATGAACACACGAACAAATATAAATTTATAGTGTTGTCACTATCATGTTTTCTATTGTACACATGTACAGGATAGTTTAGAATGCAATAGTCTATGATGATATGCATCTGGAAAAACCCAACCAGGAAAAATGGGCATTGCTGGATCCTTCCCAAAAGCATCTCTACACAGATGTAATGATGGAGATCTACAGCATCATCACTTCTATTGAAGAGACAATAAATACTCTTTAACAATTCTCTGCAGAGTGGAGGGAATTTTATGAATGAAGGGGAAGATTGAAAGGGGAGGATAGGAGCTCCACAGGGAGAACAATTGAATCAATATATTTGGGCACAGGGGTCTTTTCTAAGACTAATACTCCAACCAAGGACAATTCACGAATATAACCTAGAACCCCTGCTCACATATAGCCCATGGCAGCTCAGTGTCCAAGTGAAATTCCCTAGTAATAGGAACAGGAATTGTCTCTGATATGAACTCAGTCACTAGCTCTTTGACTAACCCTTGCTGCAGGCAGAACAGCCTTGGCAGGCCACAAATGAGGACAATGTAGCCTGTCCTGATGAAACCTGGAAAGCTAGAGTCAGACTGAAGAGGAAGGGGGACTCACATATCAGTGGAATTGAAGAGGGGCTTGAGAGGATATGAGAAAGCGAGGGAGAATTGGGAGGTAATGGGGTACAGCTGGGATACAATGTGAATAAACTGTAATTAATATTAAAATATAAATAAAAACAGAAGAACAACAAATGAAACATTTCCACATACACACAATTTTGCTTTTTGTGCTTCAAAGACATGGTTATTATGGTTCCTCCACAACAGTATTCTTGACCTTCATAATTTCCATCTGATTAAACTTCACAACTTTGCTTCAGGCATTTGAGTAACAAAACCTTTGTTATGGAATATTTGCTCATCAGTAGGTTTTGTACACAAAATTATCACCTATTTTATGAGTATGCTGTTTACAATATGAGTGGCGAGAGAGGCTCAACAGATAGGGATATCTACAGAGTATCTGCAATGTGCATATGATTAATGATGTATCATTTATAGAGGAATTTTAATTTAGAACATGGCTGCTCTGTCAAAAGACCCCATCCAAATACCTTCTATGTCAATGTGATCTGGCTAGAATACAAACATGCCTTTAATCCAGGAGACAGAGGCAAGCAGATCTGACTTCAATGCCAGCCTGGTATAGAGCAATGTCCAGTAAAGGAAAGCTTGGCATAAGGCATGCTGGTACATGCTTTCAATCCCCAACTATGGGTATAAAAATAGCAGGTAGAAGGAAGCACCCATATTTGAAAATGCTGTCTCATTTAGTTTCAGGAAAGGTGACAAATTCAGAAAAATAATTGACTGTATAAGATACATGTATCTCTCATGAGAAGAGAGAGGAAATGAATCTCCCAAAAGTGGTGCTACCAGGAGAGAGAAGGGAGTTTTACTGTGCAGTAATAGGCAGGTTGGAGAGAGAAAACTAAGGTGAAGATCAAATGAAGCAGAGAATAAAAAAGAGCTGAAGATTAGAAAAGACTGATGGAGTTAGTTTGAGACTAAACAAAACAATTTAGAGGTCAGGACAAAAGCCAGATTGAGCAGTAATTCTCAAGGACAGAAAATCTTCTAGGCCAAAGAAAGAGTGTATGGAACCTAGAAGCTGCCCTGCCCAGGCCTAGGGTGGCAGACAGAGGGGCAGTAATTTTCAGAGATCATAATTTCTAGATTGAGCAAATGTCATTTGTACAGTAATATCTATTTAGCAAGGGGTTCACTGTCTTCTTTTGCATTGAAATGCCTGGCAAACATAAATAATATAATATACCTAACAGTGCAGAACATGGGTTGGGGGAATTTAATGTTCCTTACTACTCTTAAAGTGGTGTTTGATTTTCCACTGTAGGTTTTCTTTAAAATTTCTGGGACACAGTAAAATGTTTTCGCCTCTGAGATGGCAAGCTGGCTCAGACGTTAAGAGCACTGGCTGTTCCTACAGAGGTCCTGAGTTCAATTCCCAGCAAACACAAGGTGGCTCATAACCATCTATCGTGAGATCCTGTGCCCTCTTCTGGTGTGCAGGTTGAATAATGTATAAATAATGAATAAACAAATGATCTTTAAAAATTTCTTCATAGGCATATTTAGAGAAGCTTCCATGAGTAATTACCTTCCATATCTAGTAGATAGTCGATAATGTTCTTCAGTATTATGCTCTTCCCAATTGTAGCCTGAAATATGGACCAGAAAGTGAATGAGAGAGGATTAAAAATTAGGCAAAATTTAAGTTTCTATATTCAGTGAACCCTAGAAACATACCTGATTTTTTCTTCCTCATTCCAAGTGAACTTATACAAGAACATCAATAAGAAAAGTCAACAGTAACAACAGTTGTCCCCTTTACCTGAATAGAGAAAGAAAATTCACTGTATTACCTATAGCTGTAAGGTGCTTGCAGGTCTCTATCATCACATCTTTGTAGAGACTCTTCTGGGTAGGATCCAGTAAGGCCCACTCTTCCCGAGTGAAGTTCACATCCACATCAGCATAGGTAATTGAATTCTAAATGATCGCAAACATGAGTAGAACAGAAAGCACAATGGTGACAACATTGTAAATGTATACTTCATTGACAATATATTCATATAATTCTGGTGCTTCCCTGACATCTACTGACACAGAAGTTTTGATGTACTCACCAAGTCATTTCAGAAGGAAACTAAATGAGGAGGTTCACCTCATTTCAGCAACCTTTGAATAGAATTCAGCCTTTCAAGCGAAATGGAAATTAACAAACGTAAAGAAAGCAAGACATGCAAATAGATGAAAACTACGGAACACAGATCACAGACATTGCATGCAAAATTACTACCTAAAAACAGGGGCAAACAGGAAGTACTGGTTCATAACTTTAATTCCAGCATTCAAGAGGCAGAGGTATGTGTATCTCATTGAGTCAAAGGCCAGCCTAGTCTCTGAAACAAGTTTCATGACATGCAGAGGTACATTTAAGACCTGAATCCACCACAAAAAATCATTCAAATAAAAAAATACTGCAAACTCTGTGATATATCTGAAGTTCCTACAAAGAATTATTTATTCAATATATTTCTGTATCTATCTTCCATAAACCTGAAGTGTCCGAGGTTAAACTGTAATATTAATGAGAGCTTACTAAAAGGGAATGCTTGTTCAAACAGGTACAAATGGATGGATGAAAACATTAGTCCTGGAATAGTTGGTCATAAATGAGCAACATAAGGCAGTTGAGGTGGATCAGCAATGAAAAGCTCTTGTTTGTCTTACCAACAACTGGGCTCAATTGCCAGTGCTTATATGGAGGCTCACAACTACCCATTATTCCAAATTTTGAAGTTCTGAGGCCAGCTGCTGACTATTGTTAGGATCATGTACATATGAGGTGCATAGTAACACATACAGACAAAATACTACTCATATTCACTCAGTTAAAACAAAACAAATACATGAGACAGGAAGAACGAGACACACCTGCAATCCAATGACTCACAAATCTCAGTCAGTATTAATGTTATGAATACAAGACATCCTGAGAAACAGAATATACTCTCTGCCAAATATAAGAATTCAGTGGACTCAGAAGGGGGAAGGGAGAAGTTGAGGGAGAGAGGGGAGGATTGGGAGGGAAAGAGGTAGTGGGATGCAGCTGGGATACAAGTGAATGTATAAAATTATTAAAAAACAAAAAAATATTAATAAAAAACTAAATAAATAAAATAAAAATAAAAATAAAGAATTCAAGAGTGGATATGGATGAAGATCAATCAGGATGGTATCATATTCTTGACATGTACAAAAAGCTGCATACCACATCAGCCAACATAGCAAAAGAAAAACTGCCAGGCATATTGGGCCACATTGAATCCTAGCCCTCTGGAGCCAATATGAGGTGGACTTCTAAGTTTGAGGCTGGGATAGATTGCATTCCTACATCTAGGACAGCCAAATCAACACAAAAAAACTTGGTCTTCAAAAACAATAAAATTAAAAATGTAAAAACCTCACGATACCAAAATAGGTTAGCAATGAATAGCAATTTCCTTGACTCTTTCTTGTGATTTAGAGTAAGACTGGATAACAATTAAGACCGTGTGAGCACTGAAGGAAACAGAATGATCAGTTTCAATCATAAGACAGTAGACAGAAACAAAAGGAATTGGTTTGAGATCATAGACACTCAAATCTAATTTCCAGTAAGGAATCTAGACAATTTCCTCCTAGAAAACCTTTTATACCTTCCTCCAAAGAAGCACACAAAGAAGAAATAAATGTTCAATGGTATTCTCCTACTTGATTCTGTGGACCTTTTCCACTCTCTGTTATTGAAGACTCAATTCTCAATGCCCCTAGCACTCCAAAAGAACAGCAGTGGCAGCTCCCCTTTCCTGTGTCCAAGTCTCCCGTGGATTACACACTCTCACTCTCTGTTCTGCTTCCGGGATCCCACTCCCAAGTCTTCAGGTAAACCATAGGCCATGCTTGCATAGAGACCAAGGCAGTGTACCAGCGATCTTCTCCACTATCTTTTTTAGAGCACACCCAATTCTCAGGATCTTGCCTAGTGTTCCAACAGAACACATATGACACCATACACTCCATACCATCCCAGCAAGCCTAACACAATGAACACACTAGCCAAGCAGGTCATTAAAAAAGTAACACTCCGCCAACACACTTTCTGAAACTTGAGAGCCCTAACAGAGCCCCAAGAACAAAACTCCCACACAACAAAGAGCAATTGCACCTATAAAAATAAAATAGAAAGAGAAGATAAAAAACGATGAAACAAAGGGTTGGTTCCTTGCGAAAAACCAAACATGATAGATAAACCCTTACCTAAACTAAATAAAAGACAGAGAAGAAATATCCAAAATAATAGAATCAGCAATGGTATTAAAATTTTTGTTTCTTTAAAATCCCACTCATGTTATGTGAATGTGTTTTTCTTTAACACCAGGTGTGGAGAATGAGGCTGCTTCAGTTCGTCTACAGCTGTTACTTATGATTGTCTCGTGCTCTAGCAGGTCTGCGGTATTACCACCTGCACATAGTTTAGTTCTGAGTCTTCTGGAGAGGGTACACATGCAGAGCCATGAGAGGGCCTGGGGTCTTTGAAGAAGAAAGAAGCTGCTGCTCTTCCTGATGCTGTTCACCCACACTGCTACTGTGTATGTCATTACTGGTTTGTGGGCTACTGGATATCCTGGTGACTAAGAGGTATTGTCCCAAAGATTCTGACCAGCCTAATCCATTGGAAGCAGTTAAAGAGACCTATATGTCTTTCCCCTATAGCAGTCTCTCTCCTTTACCTATGGGGGGTTTTGGAAGGAATAAGTGTTTTAAGGGAGGTATAGGTTTAAGAATCCAAATAAAGTGCTGAAGAGATGGCTCAGGCTAGGAGCACTGGTACTCTTCCAATAAACCCAAATTAAAAAGATTTAAACAAACAGTGCGATTTCTTGTTTGCTGTTTCAGTGGGCTTCTGGAATCCACACAACTGAGACACTAAAGAACCCAATGACCCTAATCAGCATTAAGTAGCTGGAGATCTGCATTCCTTCTCTGTACTAACTGTTTTCTCTCCTAACTAGGGATAGTGAGTGGAAGGGAGGTAGAGGTATTTAAGAACCAAGAATAAGGTAGGTATTTCAAAAAGGAAAGCTTACAGTTTTGCTCTCAGTAATATCAAATATAATTCCTAGTTGAAAAAAAAACAACAACCTCATGTCACATTTTGTGTTCTTTCCATAGCTTAAATTGTGCTTTCCTGCTTATTTCATTCCAAGGTAATACTTTTGCTACCAAAAAAAAATCCCATGCTTCAACCTTCAGGTCACCTGTGCCTGTGCCCTTTCATCAAAATTCCCAGTACTGTGAGGCTACATCTGAAAGCCAGAACCCATTTGGGTTCTCCTGGATATATTTCATCAGACGTAAGACTGTTCCAAAGTCTGGAGATGAACTACTGGAGGTATCTCCATACCTAACTTCAAGATATACTAAAAGTAATAGTAATAAAAACTGCATGGTACTGGCATAGAAGTAGGCTGGGTGATCAATGGAAACAAATCAAAGATCCAGAAATAAACCCACACCCCTGTGCACAATTACTTTTGAACAAAGGAGCCAAAACCATACAATGGAAAAAGACAGCTTCTTCAACAAATAGTGCTGCTCCAAATACATGTCCACATGAAGAAAGATGCAAAGAGATCCATATTCCTCACCCTGCACAAAACTCAGGACCAAGTGGATCAACAACTTAAACATAAAGCCAGATTCCCAAAATCTGCCAGAGTAGAAAGTGGTAAAACCCTTGAACTTACTGGTCCAAGAAACAACTTCCCTAACAGAACACCTGCAGTGCAGACTCTAAGATCTACAAGTAATAAATGGAACATCTTGAATCTCAAAAGCTTTTGTAAAGCAATGGGGCACTATTATTACCAGGAGATGGCCATCTACAGATTGAGAAAAGGTCTTCACCAATCCTACGTCTGACAAAGGGCTAATTTCCAGAATTATATTAAAGATTTCAAGAAATTAAACACCAACAAACCAAATAATCCTATTAATAATGGGACACAGGGATAGAAAACTCTCAGCAGAGAATTTGTGAATGGTGCATAAGCACTTAAAGAAATGCTCAACATCCTTACTCATCAGGGAAATGCAAATCAAAATTAGCTTTGAGACTCCATCTTACACCTGTCAGAATAACTAAGATCAAAACCTGAAGTGACAAAACATGCTGGCAAGGATGTGCAGAAAGGGGAACAGTCCTCCATTGCTGGCAGGGGAGCAAACTTTTACAACCACTTTGGAAATCCATCTGGCACTTTCTCAGAAAACTGGGAAAAGACATACCTAAAGATCCAGCTATACCACTCCAGGGGATACATATGAAAGATGTTCCAACATACAACAAGGACATTTCCTCAACGATGTTCATAGCAGCTTCATTTCTAGTAACCAGAAACTGGAAATAACCTATATGCCTCTCAACCGAAGAATGGGAAAGAAACTGATATATTTACACAGAAGAATATTACCCAGTCATTAAAAAGAAGAAAATCATGAAATCTGCAGGCAAATGGGTGCAACAAGATCTTCCTGAGTGAAATAACACAGACCCAGAAAGACACACAGAAGACAATACTAAGCCTCAAGGACAACAAAAACAGGACAATGAAAGTCCCTTTTAGAGGCCAGAGCTGCAGAGTCTCCTCCTCTCCAGGGAATCCACACTCAGAAAGGCTGACAGGGCAAGGACCTCTGCCCAGGTCACAACATCCAGTCTGGCTCAAAGTCCATCCCACCTCTAACACATGGGACTCTCCTAGCTCAGCAGACCAGCTTTTCCGGGACTGGCAACAACGAACCCCATGATATCCATGGCATAGCTGCTGGTCCTGCATATTCATCACTACAGAAGAACCAGAGATGAATCTTGGAAAGACTCTGCAAGGTAATTTATACTGTTCCTCCTTCCAGGTTGTGAAGTTTTCCCAGAGTCCATCATTAGCTTAGACCAGGCATTTGGGCCTCAGGACTCTGGCAGATCCTCTACTGGAGGATGAGAGATCAGGTGTCTCAGACAGCACAAACAATCTCAGCTCTGCCCTTCCATCCTAGGGGCAGACAGAGCCTTAGCCTGGTAAAGTAGTAGTTTAATAAATGTTTCCACTCTCCCAGGGTACATGTTTATTTTACACGTCACAGGGTCCTGCATGTACACATTTAATTACCCTCTCACTGTCCAATGCAGTCATCTCTACCTCACAGCTGAGAATTCCTGCAGCACCCCTCAATCCAACACAAACAGTAACAACAACTGAAGCCTAAAGGACCTATGGATTTGAAAGAAAGGAGTGGAATATGGAAGGTGAATAAAATAATTTAAATTAAGTGACATGACTCTTCCTAGATATGGTGGGAAGAAAGTTTATTATAGAGAGAAAGGCACCTGTGAGCCATGTGAGGAGAGGGAGGAGAGGAGCACGCCAAACCATGAGACTATGACAGTAAATAATAGATGAAATAGAGCAGGTAACCAAATTGGATAGATAACAGAAAGAAGGGCAGGTGGGTTAAGGGTCCGAGCCTTTGGCTACAGCACAGGGTATGCCTGCCATGTCCTGTAACCAGGTAGGGACTCGGGGATTCTGGGCAAAATGGTAGCTAATTCTGCTCTGAACTGTTAAATAGGCCCCTCAGCCATTTGTCCCCGGATTTGAGTCTTAACAGTGCCCAGGTCGCCACATGCAGTCTGGTCACAGTCCATCCCACTTGTAACATGCGGGACTAAGACAGCTCAGCATTCCTAAGGCCAGGACAAAGGACCTCACAAGCAGCTGATGGCTGCAGAATTCCATCCAGCCCAGGAAGGAAAAACCACACCAGCTTCTGCTGCTCAGCCTCCTACTCCACCACCATGTTGGGGGCAGCGGTCACACACTCACCATGTCGCCTCTTTGGAATTCGCCTGAAATCCCCTCACAGGACCCAGCAGCTGAGCTCAGACTACAGCACGCCCAACATTCCAGCCAGCTCAGCTTCCTAAAAAAACCTGAAACCTGGCACCCGGAAGAACCTTCCTCTTCCTCTGATTACAGGCCTGGTCTGGAAGTTCTGATTGGCCAGTGAGTCTAGAGTGACCTGGGCACCTCCCCTAGGCTCACAGTGTACTGAAGAGACAAAGCATAGTGCTTCCTGGCCCAGGAGGAATGAATGCATGTTTGCTAATTACAAAGAGCAACTAGGGCCTGGCTTAGGGAGGAAGCTATGCTCACGGCAGGGACCTTGTTTCCATGACTTGAACTTTGGGTACATATGTGGAGAATAAGGGCCACACCATTTCCAGATCTGCGGAGATTTCTTTGTCAGTAGAATTGTGCCTGTTGTCTAATAGCCTACCCTTCTGTCTTCCAGCACTGAGCAGGGACTTCCCCTCCTCCTGAAATCAAGTGGGATAGCTTGAACAGCCCAGTATTCAACTTGCAGTGCAGTTAACCATCTGTCCACAGGAGGAAGCCTGCCAAAAATGCTGACAATTAAAGAGAGATTTTAGGAAAACAAATGAAATTGTTATTGTGTGACTTCACAGTGGGGTCAGTGAAACTGCAGCTACTTTTCACCTGGTAGTTATCAGACAACTCTGGGAGAAAAGCAAAAACAAACAAACGAACAACCAAAACAACAACAACAAAAAACCCAGGTGATACACAATTTAGAGCAGTCATGTCTTCCTCTTCAGAAGGTTATTTTTTTATTCTGATTCTTGAATGCCTGTGCTCTAGAACACACAAATGTCTAATCAGGACATTTACTGATCATCTATGATTGACTACCTCACTTCATATTGTTAATGTCAACTACTGTCAAAGCATGAAAGCTTCCTCCCTCTTCTTGCCCATCCTTTTCAGTGCTGTGAATACAAAAACTCCAATACTGATAAGTTATCTCACTTCTTACACAGTTTCTTCTTCATTTGTAAGTCTCCAATAAAGGCCAGAATGTTTGGAAGTCTCATTCAGTGGCCTAATTTATCTTCGCATTGACCAGTAAGGCCCAGCCTGGAAGGAGTTTCAGGACTGTCTTCTCAGCACTAGGAGGCAGACACCGGTCTTGGTATTCAAGACTATTTGTAATTACATTGCATGAGGGAAGCCTGGGCTATAGGAGACAATGTTCTCTATGGAAGTAAATAATACAGAGCACTTGAGAAAATAAAAAAAATACCTTTGTAATTACTAAGAAACACTAGGGACTAAATAATAATAAGAGAGTAGATCTATGATGCATTTAAAGAAAATGCAATTTAAAGAGAGAAACCAAGAGTTGCCTTTTTGAAAAGATGAATAAAGCTGAAAAATGCATAGCTATAGTGACCTTGAGAAAGTTCAGGCCATTCCCTGGCAGAAAGAATTTCATTAATAAGACATCTCTAAGACATGTGTATGTGTCTATATAAACATACATATAGTTTGTAAAAAAGTTATGACACATCGGCCGCCAATGCTCCCCACAGAGGACATAGACTACTATGTAATAAAAGCACCAGTGCCATGCATGGAAAAATTCTCTTTCACATGAAAAGTGTCCAACGCATGTGAAAAACCCTTAGGTTGCTGCTGTTACCTTTGGTTCTATTCCAGAGTTTGAAGGCAAGCCCCCACTTCTTGAAGCCAACATGAACTTCAGAAACAGGCCTCAGAGAATTCATCTTGGATTTGACCTGAAAGCCTCCTGCATGCAGCCTAGATTTCACAGCACTGGATGTTTTTATGTGGGCTTATGATGTCGGCAAGCAACCAACAGTGTTACACAGCTGTACCTATAAACTACAGCAGTGATTACCATGGCAAGATATCCCTATGGTTTCCATAGCGGCACTCACAGTTCGGTGGTAACTAACATCTGTTCAATGGAACTTAAAACTCAACCAAGAAAATGGAAAACATGTCTGGTATTATAAACCTAGCCAAGTACTCCAGGAGAGTGAAGTCATGGACTTTAGAAAAAGAACCTAACGTGTTCAACTTAATAAGCCACCATAATTATTGACTGCATTCTGATTTCTACATTTCTACAAACTTTGTATGTGTTGCCTTCCTCATAGAAGACCGATGAAACATGTCAATTAGTTAAAATGCAGTAACAACTTATTACACAAAAACCAGGCACTCTCTCTCTCTCTCTCTGTCTCTCTCTCTATGTATATATATGTATATATATATATATACATGTATATATATATATATATATATTACATATATGTCATATATAATTTTAAAAGGTAAAATTCTGTACCATGGAAGAAATAAAATTTAACTTTAATGTTAGGATCAAGGACCTTGAATATCATGATGTGTTTCAAAGAGATTGTCCTTAAAGCAGAATTCAAAACAATTTAATTGGTATAATCTTGAAAATTAAGTGTATGTTTAGAAAGCATTCTATAATACTATCCAGAACTATTTTAAAAGTATTAAAACCTTGGTGAACAAACTAGCTGTTTAACAGTGTATGAACTGAGTAAAGTAATTATTATCTGCAGTATACATGAAAATATAAAAAGAGTTATATGAAGCTCACAGGTTTCTTATTTATGTTTTTCCTAGGCATAAGGTTATTGTGTAATTCAAGTGTTGATTTTTGTATTACATATATATGGTTGCCAACCTAGTTCTGATCATCTTTCTGAATGTTTTATAATCTTGAGGTTTAGATCCAGGATACAGAGGCCTTCCAGAATAAAGATCTGTGCTAGGGCTAGGTGAACCACAGTGTAATCATAGGTTTGCAATTAACAGAAAGTTCTTAGATTAAAGGTGTGTATTATGGCTCAACC
The DNA here is from genome assembly GCF_030254825.1 of Meriones unguiculatus. Classification (NCBI taxonomy): domain Eukaryota; kingdom Metazoa; phylum Chordata; class Mammalia; order Rodentia; family Muridae; genus Meriones; species Meriones unguiculatus. The sequence continues at coordinate 4,547,821 of NW_026843647.1, forward strand.
AATAGTAAACAGGATTTTACAATTCTCAATTTTGGGATTCTCAAGGGGATTAAATACCCTGTAAAAAAAAAACAGACTCATAGACTTTGGTGAAATAGAATCAATAAAAGATCTTCTGGAGCTATCTCCATCAATGTTTTTGAGCTGTACTATAGAGCAACAGCAATAAAAAAAAGGCTTGTTACTGGCATAGAAATATACTTCTGGATCTGTGGACTCGAGAAGAACACCCAGAAATAAACCCATATGCCTACAGATTCTTGATTTTTGACAAAGAAAACACCACCATACAATGGAAAAATGATAGCATCTTCAAGAATTGGTGCTGGTCTAGATGGATGTCTACATGTAGAAGAATGCAAATACATCTGTACTTTTCACCCTACACAAAACTATAGTCCACCTGGATGAAAGAACTCAACATAAAACTAGACACACTAAGTCAATAAATGGGACATCAGGAAACTGAATATCTCATGTAAAGCAAAGGATACTGTCATCAGAACAAAACAACAAGCTAAAGACAAGGAAAGGATATTCACCAACCTATATTTGATAGAGGGCTAATATCCAGAATATATAAAGAACTCAAGAAGTTAAACAACAGCAAAGCAGTTTTTAAAATGGGGTACAGAGCTACTCAGAGAATTCTACCAGAGGACTATCAAATGGCAGGGAAGCACTTAAAGAAATGCTCAACATTCTTAGTCATCAAGGAAATGCAAATCAAAACAATCCTGAGATACCACCTTACACCCATCAGAATGACTAAGTTTAAAAACTTAAGTGAGAACATATGCTAAAGAGGTTGTGGAGAAAGGAGAACTCTCTTACAAAGCTGGTAGGAATGTAAACATGTACAACCTCTTTGGACATCATTCTGGCATTTTCCCAGAAAATTAGCAATAGTGCTACCTCAAGATCCATCTAGAGCATTCCTGGGTATATATTTGAAAGATGCTCAACCATACCACAAGGACATTTTGTTCAACTATATTCATTGCAGCTTTATTCATAATAGCAAGTTTCTTGAAATACCCTGGTTGTCCATCAACAGAGGAATGGAAGAAGAAATTGTGGTACATTTCTACAGTGGAATATTACTCAGCCATTAAAAATGAGAAAATCATGAAATTTTCAGGCAAATGGAGAGCACACACACACAAAAAGATGATCCTGAATCAGGTAACCCAGAAGCAGAAAGACACCATGGTATATACTTACTTATAAGTGGATATTAGACATATGAGATAGGATAAACATACTAAAACACAGATTCCTAAAGAAAGTAAACAACAACAAGGACCCTAAGGAAGGGGCTTGATCCTCATTCAGAAGAGCAAACAGGACAGACATAGGAAATAGGAGAAGACAAGGAACAGAACAGGAGCCCTCCATAGGGTCCTCTGAAAGACTCTAGTCAGCAGGGTATCAAAGCAGATGCTGACGCTAATTGCCAAATTTTGGGCAGAGTGCAGGGAATCTTATGAAACAAGGCAGAGAGAGAAAGACCTGGAGGTGTCAGGAGATCCACTAGGAGATCAACAGAGCCAAAAATCATGGGCCGGGGGCCTGCAGAGACTGATAAATCAACCATGGACTCTGCATGGAGAGGACCTAGACCCCAGGTATAAATTTTGTGGGTATTTAGTATTGCCTTTTCTGTTGCTGTGAAGAAACACAGTGTCTAAGGCAACTTTTACAATAAAGTTTCCCTTGGCTTATGGCTCCAGAGGGATATGAGATCACTATGAAAGTGATGTGATAGCAAGTTTCAGATCTGGCAGCTAAAGAACTCACATCATCATCTTGAGGCATGAAGCAGAGAAGGAAACTGGAAATGCTGTGGGAATGTAAACTCTCAAAGCCCACCTCATATTACTTCAGCAGGACAGCATTTCTGAATTCTTCCCAAATGGCACCACCAACTGAGAAGGATTACTCTCTCTGACATCAAGCCTACATGCCTGTTTCCTGTTACACGAGCCAATTCATGAGGAAGAAAAACTCTTAGAGGCATCAGAATCTGGGTTACAGAAAGGAATGCCTAGGCAGTATCCTAGCAACTGAATCTCTAGTGGGCAGGAAAAGAATGTAGTGAAGCTCTTTCTTTTCCCCACGTCGCCAGACTTGTCTGCACCTGGCTGGCTTTACTTCAGGCTGTGCTTTAACTTTAAACCAATGCCCAAAATTCTTTGGTCTCTCAAGGTCACATGTTTAGTAAAAATCAGGTGATACCCAGAGAGCTCATTGACAGCAGGAAGTTTATGGATGCCTCCATTTTCTTCTATGCAGCAATAACCAAGAAGTCACATGGCATTTACCTTTTTATGAAATCCTTAGTAAAGAACATGGCAAATTCATGGTTGCCTCCATGGTGGTAAGGTTACTAGCCAAAAGATGATCAAACCACATGATTCCATTGTGCTCAAGGTCAATGGGGTGGTTTGAAAAAGAATGGCCCACACATGTTCATGTATTTGAATGTTTGACAAATTGGCAGTGGCAAGGTTGAGTAGTGGGGCCTTGTTGCAGGGGGTATGGCCTTGGTGGAGGAAGTGTGTCACTGGGAAAGTGGGATTTGACTTCTCATATGCTCAAGCAGGCCTAGGGTGACTCTGCAGCTGGCTGATCAAGATCTAGAACTGTCACCTCCTTCTCCAGCCCCATCTCTGCCTGCCCACTGCCATGTTTCCCTCCATGGTAATCATGGACTAAACCTCTGCAAATGTCAGCCAGCTCCTATTCAATCTTTTTCCTTTCTATGTGCATCCAAGGTCACCGCATGTTTTCATAGCAACAAAATCATAAGAAGAGTTAGCTCACCTTCAATGGATGGTGAGCTCAACACTCATTAGTCACATGGCCCTGTGGGATACATGGTTTAGATGAGTCCAGTCAGACTCCCTTTTCTTTATAAAACCATGTTAGTTTGTCCTGTATACAGGAGGAGAAGATTTCTATGGCTGGGGTAATTAGGCATGGAACAAAGGAAAGAATTCTGTTGTCTCAATCAGAAACTGTGGAGTCCACATATTTTAGCACAGGTACTGCAACTGTGGAAGCAAAGCCTTGTCATTCAGGGGTTTTACCTCTTCAGTCCCCAGGTACAAGAGGTTTCTAGACCCCACTGTATTGTGGTTGACTGTGATGAGGCTGAGCTCAGATGGTTCTGGGACCTTTTATATGATCTGGAATTTAATACTTTGGGAAACACGCTTTCTGAAATAGTTTATCATAAGTAAAATATTGGTAGTGTGTGTGTGTGTGTCACTTTTGCTCAGAAAAGCATTGACTTATGGCATTGAAGACAGTCAAAATTAGCCACCCCAAGAGACTGCCATTAACTGCAGAGTTGACCTAAATGTTGCCATCTTTTTCTGTGAGGGCTGGTAGGGAGGGAAATTACAGATAATGATACACACAAAGAGGATAGAGACTTGAACTAAAGTATGAAGCCTGGATAAAAACCTACATTGGAAAACTTGCAGTTTTCAATCTCTCCCTAGTCAGTGTAGGTCAGGGGAGATGAAGGAGCCTGTCACAGAGCAGGAGGAGTTGGCTCCCCTGTGCCAACAAGAAATGATTTCTCTCTTCAGTTTGTTTCTACTTTCTTTTTCTCTAGAGCTATCTCTACCTTGGTGGCTCACCCATGTTGGTTTACATTTTGCTGAATGTCTTTTTATAAGATTTCTTGCACCCAAATTTCATATGAAGCACATGTCTCAACCCTGAGATGACCCAATTACCAAAACAGGACTTTTTGGTTCCCCACAGCATTTCTTAATTTTGGTGTATGCACAGATGGTTCTTGCGGCCCTGCTAATTTCCTTGGACCACAGTCACTGTAATGTCTAGAGACCTGCACCCCAGGGGTTCCTTTACTCAGATGGAGAATTCTCAAGGTACAAGGCCATTACAGACGCTGGTGGGAGGCATTTATCTTCAGAGGATGATTCAGGTGTTTCCTTAACTGACTTACCTTCTCACACTAAAATATGAATTGCTACAAATAATTGCCTGGACAAGACTACCTTTTCACTTCATCAGGAGGATGTGCTTGTTAAAAGGGAACATACCTATTTGGGAGAAGAACAGTTCCTCAATAGCAAATGCACTTTGTTTTATCCTAAGGAATGTGATGGTGACTGAATTTTTTTCTTCAAAATTTGTGGTCAGACCTCATAATCTCCTTTACAATGTGAGTACGAAAGGAACTGGTGCATATGGAAAGAGGGAGGAAGGGGAAGGAAGACACTGCTCCAGGAAAAGAAAGGTCACTGATCCTGGTCATCAAACAACTAGAATTCAGACATGTTCCTGGGAAGGAAGAATATTATGGTAGATGGAGGACCTGTTGAGATTTGAATTCCATATGTTAAATACAAGTTTTACACTCTTTGAGAGAAAAGACTTATGGTTGATATTTCTTTTTATATTTATTTTTAATTTTTGTATTCATTTTACATCCCAATCACAGTCCTCCCCCTCCTCTCCTTCCTGTGGCTCCTTCTCACCCTATTTGTCCTTCCCCTTGTCCTCAAAAAAGGGAGCCTCTTTCCAGCACTGACACATCAATTCCTATCAAGACTGAACTCCTCCTCATCCTCAGGCCAGGCAAAGCAGCCTGGTAAAGATGAAGCAGTGAAAATCAGGCAACACATTTATGTCACTTATTTCTTACAAGCATCTGTGTGGCTGCATCTGTAGAAACCAGAGATTAACAGGAGAAGCATAGAAGGCTATTCTGATCTGCCCCATGTCTGGAGAAAACTCTAGAGATGAATCCCTCTCTATCTGGGAAAAAAAAATCTCAGTTCCTGAAAAGTCAGTAACCCATTTCTTGGCATATCTGTGTTTTTCAATTGTTGCTGTGTTAGCTTGTGGTTTTCCTACTAAGATAATTGAGATGGCTAATACATTGGTTTTAAATTGTTAAAAATTCTTATACCTTGTCTGTGTGTGCTCGTTGGCTTTAGCTGTCAATGTTACATAGCTTAGCATGATCTGAGGTAGTACCAACTGGGGGTTCCCCACATGACAATCACTTGTGGCTATGTTTGTGGGTGAATACAGTGGTTGTGAATTCAGTGGCAAACCCCAGGCACTGATGGTTGAAATTTATCTCAACACGTGGCCTGGGCTGGTTAAGAAAATTTACATAGAAGTAGACAGTGACCTTGTAAAAGAACATAGCAACAAAAGTGTTCCACCATAATCCATGCCTTCCTTTGATAGCCTGAGTTTCTTTCCTGAACTCCCTCAATGTTTGGGGCCTGCCAGCATCAGCCAAAGAAGCCAACTTATCACCTGAGTCATTTTCCATTAGTGGAGTTAATGACAGCAACATAGAAGAAAGAAAGAACAAAATTTGTACCCTCAAAATATGCTTGTCATTGTCAGAAAATCCAAGTATTGTTGTTTTTACCAATACACAATATATAAGAAATCTAGATATCAAAAGCCACTTTATGTTTAACATGGAGCTTAATGTTTTATTCCAGGAAGTACTGAAAGAAGGGAGTGGCGAGAGAAATACAGGTCATAGAGGTCAAGGTAAGGAAGATTCAGTGGAAAATAGACTCAATGAAAAGTTGGCTAGAGGTTACATGATGATTTGAATGATGATGGCCCAATATGCTTATGTAATTGAAAGCTTGGTACTCAGCTAATGGAACTGACTGAGGAAAATTAAGAGATAATGGAATCATTGGATGGGGTGTGTCACTCTCTGGAGTCTAAGTATGGCTCCATTTCAAAAAGAATATGGTGAGAAGGACAACCTGGTGAAAGAGCTGTCACCACACAATCTTCTATTTTCTGAGTTATGGGGCCATGTGAGGGCACTATGCTGGTGGAGTTCATGGAGATATGTGCATGTTTGAATGTGTATGTATGTGTGTGAGAGACAGAGAGAGAACAATCACCCAAAGGGTCTGGGACTGTGTTGAGCCCCTTGGAAGATGTATATGTTACAGGTATCTAAGGGCCCCAGTCTGTGTGTGAATCTCTCAGTCAGAAGAACAGGGAGGCTGTGTCCATGGAAGATAGGATTCAGCCTTATCTTTTGTGAAGTCCTGAGTGAGTTTTCCTAAATACAGAGCCATCTCATCAGCCCTTAGAAAGCAACATTTTAAAGCTTTGTATGTGTTTCTTTTATTTGGATGTTTTGCATTTACCTGTCTGTGTGTCTTAACTGCAAAGGCCAAAGAGGACATCAGCTCCCTTGGGGATGCATTTACAGCTTATGCTTAGCTAGCTTGTGATTCCTGAAATGGAACCTGTCTTCTATAACAACACCCAGAGCTATTAACTCCTATGCCCTCTATAACCAATTTTTATTTGAATTTAATTTTACAGATTTTAATTAAAATATATTACATCATTTCCCTTATTTTTGTCCTTTCTCCACAACATTTCAAATTCTTTCCTTCCAATGTCTTAAAAAAGAATGTGTGAATAAGTATGGATCGATGTATATAAACAAAACTTAGTCCATTTATATGGCATGTGTGGGTAAGGGTTTTTGTGCTTAACCCTTTCCATAGGGTATATAAATAAGGAACTCACCACTTCCTGAGGCTAATTCTCCCACTTCCAAGAGTATTCTAATCTTCAATGCCCAAAATAAGTCTAACTCTGAAGTGACCTGACCTGTCTTGGAAAGGAAACATTAGCAAGCAAGGGGTGGCAAATTCCTTAGGTAACACATGGTGCTGGCATGGCCTGGATGTTATGGGGCTGTAGGAAGGACTATGGACATTGGTCTTATCCAATCAGTCTCCGTTTCCATTATGGACCTCCCATTATATCATTGACCTTGGATATTTGCTAGGATGACATTGAAATCTTCAAGTTCCTGCCTCCTCTTTCTAAACACCATGACTATAGGCCTGTGTTACCAAGCCTGGCTTAGGTGGTTTCAACCTCAGTGATTTAGTAGAATGTTGGGATGAGTGTAATGAGTGTTGACACATAGGTATACATACTTATGTCTGTGAGGCAACTGTTCACTATATGTTGACTAAGGACAGAACTCCGATTTACTATGATGAGTGATAAAAACTCAATGTTAAAGAAAAAAATATTTTTCTTTATAATTGTAGGAGAGGATTTTAAGCCAAACAACTGTAACTGAAGAAAGATTTTTTTTTCTCTTACTGGAGTTAAGACCAGAGCCTGTGTCCTGCCTACCATGACCATTTGAACTCAGCGATTCATTCTCTATAAGCCCATTGAAAGAACTCAGTTACTGAGGAAGACCGTACCCAACTATACTGCAGGCACTAAGAAGGCAAGGTAAGCAGATCTAGTATGTATACTAAGTTCCATGTAGGCCTGAGATTCATGTTGAGACTATTCTTTTAAATGAAAAAAAAATCAATGATTGAAAATGAAATCATCTTTAATTACTTATTTATTACAATTTATTCATTTTGTGTCCTGCCTGTATCCCCTTCCAAACCACCCATTCTCACCCACTTTCCATCTTCCCATATGCACTTTCCCTACTTCACTGATAAGGAGCTAGAGAAGAAAGAAAAAAAAAACAAACAATGGTTAAAACACAAATTATTAATGAAAACTGGAAACATATTAACATATTTCTTCATTGTGACTAATTTTGACCAGTGATGAATATATAAGGTTTCACTTTATCTTTCTTCCCACAGGTGAAATTTGCTAATTGAAGACATGATGAAGCATTTAAACACAGGCTTATTGCAAACAGTTCTCAGAGGCTTCGCAGTTCCAAAGGAACTGCAGGGAAGCTCCCATGCAGAAAACATAAATGTGGCCAGAGAAGTATGTGTAGAGAGAAAGAGAGACAGAGGGAGCAAAAGAAATAGAGAGAGAACACACAGAGAGTAAACAGAAAGCAGAGAAGAAACAAAGAAAGGAAGAGTGAGAGAAGAAAAGCATATAGAAGAAAACAAAATATCTAGCTATATGGGGAAGAGCCTCTGGGAGAGCTGAAGCCTATTCTACAGGACTGGAAAGTTAATGGTAGTGGTTGAGTATGGCAATCATGCCTTTTAGAAGGTAGGGACTGAGGGATGCTGGGAGAACCTGGAAGCCAGATCCCCTTCTGTCAAAAAGGCACCTCAGCAGCTTTTCTCAGTTGTGAAGTACAACATATGGTACCTAATTCACCCTTTAGGTTTAATATGTTTAGACAGCAGGTAAGAGATACACAACTCAGTAATATAACCACGCCATGTATTAAAAACTTCCCATCTGTAAATTTCTCCTCCATGCTCAGCTTATGTCTCTCCTGCAAGGTATTCAAAGAATGACATAATGTTATTGAGCAGAAAATACCTCATCTACAGGAATAGGTCTTTTGAACAATGACATTTCAGAGGAGATCAGAATTTCATGGAGTTCATTGATTGACTAGATATTCACCCAAGGGAGATATAGGAATGTTTATTCAGAATATCCTTATTCCTGCTAGGCAGAGAGATTACAGGGATGACTGAGTGGGGACTGAGGAGATTTAAACTCCTATTTGAGACCACAAAGTGGTGGCCTGCTTGGTATAATGACTAACAAGTACACATGTCTGAGAAGACAAAAGAAGAGGGGAAGAACTGGAGAATTGACTCACCATAGCTGAGTAGATACAGAGAATACAGTAGGAGGTAGCATGTCCTCAGGTTGTCTAAAGCAGGTAACCAGACCTCAATCATCATATTTAGATGGCCAAAGGAGATGGGACAAAGTTGTGTCCCACTCTGTACATATCTGCCATGGCCTCAAACTCCATGAACCTTAAACACACACACCAGAAGTGGTTCTATTTTAGTAATTATCCTTGCTGTTACATTATCTAGAACCTTTTTTTACATATTTCCTATAGAACATAGTACTTCAAGATGAAATGACAAACGGATAATTAGCAGAAACATACAGAATCATGGAACATCAAATTATAAATACATATTCATATCACATCATGCTATGTAGTGAGATGCAGTCAATTGCTAATTATACCACATTCATCAGCTTTCTTGTCAGTATCAATCATTCATGAAAGTGAAGCCTATAAAAATGAACAAAGATTTTATCATACTAAATACATTCATAAGGTTTTCTCTCTAGTATGATTTTTTTCCTGGCTTTGAAAAAAAATGTGACATGCAAAGGCTTTACTGGTAATATTCAGAGAGTTTCACTCCAGTATGAAATCTTTCATGCTTTCGGAGATCACAGCAATATTCAAATGCTTTACCACTTTGAGTACATTCCTAAGGTTTCTCTGAAGTATGAATTCTTTTATGCCTCTGGAGACCACTACAACTTGCAAAGGCTGTATCACATTGATTACATTCATAGGGTTTCTCTCCAGTATGTGTTCTTTTGTGCACCTGGAGATTACTGCAGTGTGAAAAGGCTTTCCCACACTGATTACATCCATAGGGTTTCTCTCCAGTATGTGTACTTTTGTGCACATGGAGACTACCGGGGTGTGAAAAGGCTTTACCACACTGATTACATTTGTAGGGTTTCTCTCCAGTATGTGTTCTTTTATGCACATGGAGAGTACTGGGGTGTGAAAAGGCTTTCCCACACTGATTACATTTGTAAGGTTTCTCTCCAGTATGTGTTCTTTTATGCTTTTTGAGACTACTGTGTTGTGAAAAGGCTTTGCCACAGTGATTAAATTTGTAGGGTTTCTCTCCAGTATGTGTTCTTTTATGCACATGGAGACCACTGGGTTGTAAAAAGGCTTTACCACACTGATTACATTTGTAGGGATTCTCTCCAGTATGTGTTCGTTTGTGCTCCTGGAGAATACTAGTGTTTGAAAAGGCTTTCCCGCACTGATTACATTTGTAGGGTTTCTCTCCAGTATGTGTTCTCTTATGCCTTTGGAGACTACTGGGGCATGAAAAGGCATTACTACTTTGGTTACATTCATAAAGTTTCTCTCTAGTATGTGTTCTTTTATGCATTTGGAGACTACCCTGTTGTGAAAAGGCTTGACAACAATGATTATAGTCACAGGACTGCTTTCCAGTATGAGTTCTTTCATGCTTTCGGAGATCACTGCAACATACAAAGGCTTTATCACTTTGATTACATTGGTACGGTTTCGCTCCTGTTTGTGTTCTTTTATGCATTTGGAGATTTCCATATTGGGAAAAGATTTTCTCACCCTCATTCCATTCATAGGGTTTCTCTCCAGCATGTGTTTTTCTATGTAGGTGGAGTTTACTGTGTTGCAAAAAGCCTTTACCACATTGATTATATTTGCATGGTTTCTCTCCACTCTGATTCCTTTTATGCCTTTGAAGATCAGTGTGATGTGTGAAGGCTTTACCACACTGGTTACTTTCATAGGGTTTCCCATAAACATGTGTTCTTTCATTCCTGCAAAGATAATTAGGATATGTGTAAGCTTTACCATAATCATTACAATGATGATCTATTTGTCAGTGTAAATTAAGTTTGCAATTTGGCATAATTGTAAAATAAAGGTTCATATTTACATTTTATCCCTTTGTTTACATTCATGTTTCCCCCTTGATTGTGGGTGTTTTGTACCCTACAAGATACCATTGATCGGGAGAAACTTTATTACATGCCTCACTTATAGCATCATTTTTCCATAAGTGGTTCATCACATATTCAAAAAGACCTAGAAGAACTCAGCTTTATCACAGTGAATGCATTCATTTAGTTGTAGTCATACTGATTTTGTAAAGTGAACCATCATAAACACAACAATTTCCAGAGGGCTTGTAATCATAGTGATTTTTTGTAGTGTGATTTATTTGACTTTATTTTCAATGAGTTTGGAAAACTAATTAAGTAATTAGTTTAATTATTAAAAATCCCCTGCTCAGACTAGACTTTATGAATGTGATACAAGTTCATGATTTATTTGTTATTAATAATGAATGTATGAAAACATGAACAAATATTAATTTATACTGTGGTCACTATCATGTGTTCTATTGTACACAGGTATAGTGAAGTTTAGAATGCAATAACTTATGATAATATACATCAGGAAAAAGCCCACTCAGGAAAAGTGAGATTTGGTGAATACTTCCCAAAAGTACCTCTACACAGATGTAATGATGGAGACCTACAAGATCATCACTGCTACTGGGGAGACAATGAATACTCTTTAACATTTCATTAATAATTTATTTATGAATGATGATTAATAAATTAAATATAAACTTGCACCACATTCAGAAAGTTTGCACAAAATAAGGACTACTACACATCTTCTACTTGTTCTGGGAAAGAGAGGTATGTTTCTATTTTCCATATCCGTATGCTCACGTGAGTTGTATCACACTTGACAAAAAATAGTTATTTAAAAAAGAACAATGGGGGATCCAAGATGGTGGCAACCAGCGTACATCATATTTGAGAGGCCGAGAATCTGAAACTCTGAAATTGGTGAGTGGAGAGGCAGCTGAAGCCAGAACATCTACATTGTGGCTTCCTTGGCAAGAGGGGACAACACATGAGCTGAGACCATTTAGATCCATGTCATCCAAGGACTCCTCTGGGGACTGATAGTGGCAAACATTTGATCCCTCTGCACTTTCCCTTATCAGGTCTCCCTTCTCCTTAGCCGAGGCAGCCCATAGTACCCCGCAGCTCCTAGCAGAACACTCCCTGCTTCCTGACTAAGTCAGCAGGGGCAGGCCTCCTAAGTCCTCAGTGGCAGCTGCTGGCTATACCAGCCTTCCATGTCCCAGGTCCACAAGCAAATATATTGGCCCTTCAGGGCCTCCCAGCCAGTGACTGCACCAGCTTCCCAGACCCTAACTGGAGGGCAGCTGGCTGTACAGGCCACCCAGGACTGCAGACTGCTGTACGGTCTCCACAATGCTTCCCATAAGACATCTGTACCTGCCTCTCACTTCTGCAGCTGTGGCTGGACTCCCCCAGTGGACTGTTTTACCAGCTTCCAAGTTTTGCAGCTGCAGCACCACTGAGCTGATAGAGCTCCTACATCCAGATTTGCCCAATCTGGGAGTAGAAAACAGGGGGAAAACCTGTGTTCTCTGATTAGACCAAAGAGCTCTGAGCATGCCCTCAAATGAGTGCCTGCAGAGCCCCAGATCCAGGGTCCCTCTACTCTATCAGCCAGACATCAGATCCCTCCCACCCACATACCCACTGTGGACAACATTGGTATTCTTGGGACAGTGTTCTCAACATGGAAGCCCCTGTTCTGCAGATTTACCAGTGGACTCCAGGCAAAGAACTCCTGGAGACAATGCAGAGCTCAATACCAGTAGCCTGTAGAATATTGAGATATTTGGGGAATCTGCGTATGTACATTGTGTCTGCCAACTCTGGCAGCGTAAACAACCACACTTGTGCCTGCACTATCCCCAGCAACATATTCCAGGCATTTACACTTTTTAACACACTGTCCTTCAAGGCACATTTCCATGCACAAGCTTGCTCACACACATTTGTGCTTCTATGCTTGTGGATTTTCCAGCACACACACTCAAACTTGTGGACCTCTCCCATCTTCCTGAAGAATACTCCATATACCAGAGAAAGATGAAACCAGTCTGAACTATAGACTTCAAGAACAAAAAGTGAAGATTACGGATAAGCAGGTGGCCAGAGGTCTGCGCAGGAACACATCCAATAAAAAAAATCAGGACATCATGGCTTCAGCAGCAACCCCACAAATCAGTGGATACTTTAATTCATCAGAAACACAGGAAAATGATTTTGAAGCTATACTTATCCAGTTATTAGTGACACACAAAGAAATGAACAAATCTCTCAAAGTATAGCCACAGAAATGGAGGCAAATAAAGAGGAAATGACCAAAGCTCCTAAAGAAATACAGGCAAACATAGCCAAATGAATAGAGGCACAAGTAGAGGCACAATTAGTGCCATATAGAGAGGAAACCATCAAAAACTAGAGACCATTGCAGAAAGAGAAGAATCCATGTTCAAACAGCAGAAAGGAAATGGTGCAAGGTGTGAAAACAGAATTAGAACCACTAACAAAAACACAAACAGAGAAACACCTGTAGCTAGAAAACTTCTAGAAAACATCAGGAACCACAAAAGTAAGCATCACCAATAGAATACAAGAGATGGAAGGGAGAATCTCAGGTACTTAAGATATGCTTGCAGCAACTTAAACTTCTCTCAAAGAAAAAGTAATATTAGAAATGTTCAAAACACAATCATTCCAAGAAATCAAGGATACTCTGAGAAAACAAAATCTATATAAAGAACTAAGGAAGTTAAACAACAAAAAATCAAGCAATCCAATTAAAATTGGAGTACAGAGCTAAACAGAGTGTTCTCAATAGAGGAATATCGAATGGCAGAGCAACACTTAAAGAAATGCTCAACCTCATTAGCCATCAGAGAAATGCATATCAAAACGACCCTAATATTTTACCTTACATATATCAGAGTGGCTAAGATAAAAAACTCAAGAGACAATACATGCTGGAGAGGTTGTGGAGAAAGGGGAACCCGCCTCCACAGTTGGTGGGAATGTAAACTTGTACAACCACTCTGGAGAGCAATCTGGCACTTTCTCAGACAACTAGGAATAGCGCTTCCTCAAGATCCAGATATACCACTCCTAGGCACATATTCAAAACAGGCTCAAGTACACAATAAGGACATTTGCTAAACAATGTTGGTAGCAGCCTTATTTGTAATAGCCAGAAGCTGGAAACAGCCCCGATGCCCCTCAGTGGAGGAATGGAAGCACAAAAGAGGTAATATAAAATAGACTATTACTCAGCAATAAGAAACAAGGAAAATGTTGCACCCAGTATATACTCACTCATACAGACATATAATATAGGATAAACCTACTAAAATCTATACACCTACAGAAAATAATCAAGAGGGAAGACTCTTCCTAAACTGCTCAATTCCTATCCAGAAAGACAAAGAGGATGGACATCAGAAGAAGGAGAAAAGAGAGAACAAGTCAGGAGCCTGACACAGAGGACCTCTGAAAGACTGCCCTGCAGACTATCAATGCAGATGCTGAGACTAATGGGCAACCTTTGGGCACAGTGCAAGGAATCTTAGGAAAGAAGTGAGAAACAGTAAGATTTGGAGAGGACAGGAACTCCATAAGGAGAGCAACAGAACCAAAAAATCTGAGCACAGGGGTCTTTCCTGAGACTGATAATCCAACCAAGGACTGTGCATGGAAATAACCTAAGACCCCTGCACAGATGTACCCCATGGTAGTTAAGTATCCATGTGGGTTCCATTGTAATAGGAAGAGGGATGTCTCTGACATGAACTGATTGGCCTGCTCTTTAATTACCTCCTCCAAAGGGGGAAGCATCATTACCAGGCCACAGAAGATGACAATGCAGCCACTCCTTATGAGACCTAATTGACTAGGATCAGAAGGAAGGAAAAGAAGACCTCCCCTATCAGTGGACTTGGGGAGGAGCATGCATGCAGAGGGTGGAGGAAGGAAGGGATTGGGACAGGAGGAGGGAGGGAACTACAGGGGGGATACAAAAGGGAAAAAAGTTTAATTAATAAAGAATTATTAATAATTATTTATTATTGTTAATTATTAATAATTATTATTATTATTTATTAATTAAAGATTAATTAAAAAAAGAAAAAATCTAAGAATAATAGGAATAGATGGAAAAGAAGATTCCAGGCTCCGAGGTCCTGAAGATGTTTTCCAGAAAATCATGGAAGAAAATGTTCCCAACTTAAAGAAAGAGATGTCCATTACCACAAAAGAGGCCTACTGGACACCAATAGACAAGGCCAGGATAGAAACTCACATCACATCGTAGTCAAAATGTAATCTACATATAAACAAAATGAAAGAGAAAAACCACCTGATCATATCCTTAGATGCTGAAAAAGTATTTGACAAAAATCCAATACCCATTCAAATTTAAACTGTTGGAGAGATCAGGGATACAGGCCCATACGTAAGCATAGTGAAGACAATATACAGCAGGCCTAGAGCCAACATCAAACTAAAGGCAGAAAAACTTCAATCAATCCTACTGAAAACAGAGACAAGGCAAGGCTACCCACTCTCTCCATATCTCTTCAACACATTACTTGAAGTCCTAGCTACAGCAATAAGACAACCAAAGGAGAGAAGAGGATACAAATAAGAAAGGAAGAGGTCAAAGTATCACTAATCACAGATGATATGATAGTATACATGAGTGACCCCAAAAATTCAACCAGAGAACTCCTTCAGCTGATAAACTTCTTCAACAAAGTGGCTGGATAAAAAAGAAATGCAAAATAATCAATAGCCCTCCTGTATACCAAAGACAAAAGTGTTGAGAAAGAAATTAGTGAAACAACACCCTTTACATTAGCCACAAATAACAAAGTACCTTGGTGTGACTCTAAATAAGCAAGTGAAAGACCTCTTTGAAAAAACTTCAAGTTCCTGAAGAAAGAAATTGAAGAAGATATCTCAAGATGGAAAGATATTCTGTGCTCACGTATCCATAGGATTAACATAGTGAAAATGGCCATCCTGCCAAAAGCAATCAACAGATTGAATGCAATTCCCTTCAAAATAGCAACATAAATCTTGCAGACCTGCAAAGAACAATTCTAAACTACATATGGAAAAAGAAAAAAACCCAAATTGCCCAAACGATCCTGTACAACAACAGTTTGTCTGTAGGTATATCTATCCCTGTTCTCAAGATATACTACACAGCCATAGTAATAAAAAACTACATGGTATTGGCATAAGAACAGAATGGTGGATCAATGGAACTGAATAGAAGACTCAGAAAAAAACCCACACACCTACGGTCACTTGATTTTTGACAAAGAATCCAAAAGCATACAATGTAAAAAAGACCAGCACCTTCAACAAATGGTGCTGGTCTAACTGGATATCTACCTGCAGGAAAATGCAAATAGATCCATACTACCCACTCTGCACAAAACTAAAGTCCAAGTATATCAAAGACCTCAACATAAAACCAGACACACTAAATCAGTTAGAAGAAAAAGTAGTAGCAGAAAAGACGACACACTCAGAAAAATATTTGGCAGAATATGATACATGCATCTCTCAGGAGACAAGAATGGAAATGAGCTTCTTAAGGGGTACTACATGGAGAGAGGAGGGAGTTTTACTGGGATAGTAATAGAAAGACAGGTTGGAGAGAGAGAACTGAGGTCAAGATCAGATGAGCCAGAGAATAAAAAAGAGCCTGAAGATTAGAAAATACAGATGGAGTTAGTTTGAGAGTATACAAAGCAATTAGGTGACAGTAGAAAAGACAGATTTAACAAGGAAGCTAGGAGATGAGTTTGAGTCAGAACAGGTGAATTGAATCAGCCATCTATGAGCTCAGAAAGAACAAGATAGGGTGTGTCTATTGAGCAGTAATTCTCAGAGGCCAAAAAACTCCTAGGCCTAAGGTAGGTTGTATGGAACCTAGAATCTGCCCTGCCCAGGCCTAGGGTAGCAGACAGAGGGGCAGTAATCTTTGGAGACCATGATTTGTAGATTGAATAAAAGTCCTTTTTACAGTAATATCTGTTTAGCAAAGGTTTCACTGTCTTCATTCATATCAAAATGCCATGATAACATAAGTAAGATAGCTTACATTGAGGAACATGAGTGTGGGAGAATTTAAAATTCCTTAATACTCTAGAATATTGGATTCTTTACACTATTGCTTTTCTTTAAAACTCGTGGGACACATTGAAATTTTTTCACAGGCATATTTATATCAACATCCATGAGATAATTACCTTCCATATCTTCTAGAACATTGACACTGTTCTTCAATATTATGGTCTTCCCAATTGTAGCCTAAAATATATACCAGAAAGAGTTGATATTTTATTGAAAATTAGGGAAAATTTAACTTTCTCTCTTCAGTGACCTTAGAAACATGATTGATTTATTCTTCCTCATTCCAATTGAAATTACATAAGCGCATCATTGAGAAAAATCAACAAAAGATGTCCACTTTACCTTAATAGTGAAAGAAAATTCACTGTCTTACCTATGGCTGTAAGGTGTGTGTAGGTGTCTATCATCACATCTTTGTAGAGACTCTTCTGGGAAGGATCCAGCAAAGCCCACTCTTCCCGAGTGAAGTACACATTCACATCATCATAGGTGATAGAATTCTAAATTATCCCACATATGTGTATAAGAGAAAGCACAATAGTGGCAACAATGTAAAAGTATACATCATTGACAATTTATTCATATAATTCTGGTTCTTCCCTGACTTATCTCATGACAGAGAAGTTCTGATGTACTCACCTGGTCATTTTAGAAGTAAACTAAATGAGGAGGTATATCTCATTTGGAACCCTTTGAATAGAATTTAGCCTTACAAGAGAAATGTCAATCAACAGACATAAAGTAAGCAAGTCAAGGATAGTGATGAACAGTACAGACTGCAGATCACAGAAATTGTATGCACAATTACTAACTACAATAATTATGGAGAAGCAGGATGTATTGCCTCATGACTTTATTTCCAGTAGTCAGGAAGCAGAGGTATGTGTATTTTATTGTGCTGCAAGCCTGTCTGGCCTCCAAAACAAATTTCATGACATCCAGATGAGTAGATTTAAGGCCTTTATCTGCTGCAAAAAAAAATCATTCAATTAAGAAAGATACAAGGAACTCCAAGGTATTTCTGAAGTTCCTACAAAGAATTATATATTCAATACTGTTTTGTATCTATCTTCCAGAAACCTGAAGTGTCCCAGTTTAAACTCTAATATTAATGAGAGTTTACTATAAGGGAATGCATGTTCAAACAGGTAGAAATGGACAGATGAAAACATTAGTTCTGGAATAGTTGTCCATTAATGAGCAACATAAGACGGTTGAAGTGGATCAACAATGAAAAGCTCTTGTTGGTCTTGACAATAACTGGCCTCAATTGCCAGTGCTTACATTCAGGCTCACAACTACCCATTACTCCAAATTTTGAACTTCTGAGGCCATCAGCTAACTATTGTGAGGATCAGGTACAGAAAAGGTGCATAGTCACACAAACAGGGAAAATACCTCATTTAAAAACTCAAAACAAACACAAGAGGCAGGAAGAATGTCACATACCTGAAATCCAATAACTCAGAAGTCTCAGGCAGTATTAATGTCATGAATACATGACATCCTGAGACTAAGAATATACTCTCTGGCAAATATTAAAACATAAATGTGGATGTGGATCAGCACAATAACATATGCTAGGCCATGATTGCATGGAGACTAGCTGTATATGGGGGATCTTCCCCAATATCTTTGTTAATTGAAACCCAATTCTAAGAAACTTCCCTAGTGCTCCAAATGAACATATGTGGCTCCTTCCCCTCCGTACCATCCCGCAAACATGAACACCCTAGCCAAGCAGGTCATTAAAATAGCAACACTCATCCAACACACTTTCTGAAACTTCAGAGTGCTAACAGAACCCCAAAAACAAAACTCGCACACCTCAATATAGCACGTAGACCTAGAATCGCACCAAACCCAGATGCCTAGACACCATATTAGGAATAGATTTTGAACAGTCAGGCAATATGTCACCACCTGAGCTCAGCTATATTACCAAAGCAGGGACTAACTATCTGAAAATTACAAAACTTTTTACAGAAACATAAAGGAATATATCTTCTCATCATTTCATGAAACATCCTCTATAATTGACCACATACTCAGACACAATGTAAGTCCTTAGAGCAAATTGAAATAACATCCTGTATCCTATCAGACCACCCTGGCTTAAAGCTGGATATATATAGCATCAGAAAGAACACAAAGCTTACAAACTCATGGAAAGTGAATAACCTTCAACCAAGTGAAAAAAAATGGTTTCAAATAGAAATAAAGTGTTAAATTCATAGAAAATAAATACAGATCAGGGAATTCGGACAGCACAAACCATCTCAGCTCTGCCCTTCCATTCTAGAGGCAGACAGAGCCTTAGCCTGGTAAAGTAGTAGATTAGTAAAATTTTCCACTCTCCCAGGGTACATTTTTCTTTTACAAGTCACAGGGTGCTGCATGTACACATTTCATTACCCTCTCAGTGTCCAGTGTAGTCATCTCTACCTCACAGCTGAGAATTCCTGCAGCAACCCTCAGTCTAACACAAACAGTAACAACAACTGAAGCCTAAAGGAGCTTTGAATTTGAAAGAAAGGAGTGGCAAATGGGAGGTGAATGAAAAAATAAAAATTAAGTGACATGACTCTTCCTACGTAAGGCGGGGAGAAAGTTTATTATAGATAGAAAGGCACACCCATAGGCCAGAACGTCTGGGAGAGCCCAAGGTTAACACAGCCTTGAGCCATAGAAGGACAGGGAGGAGAGGAGAGGGGCACGCCAAGAAATGAGACTATGACAGTAAATAGATGAAACAGATCAGGTAACCAAATTGGGTAGATAACAGAAAGAAAGGCAGCTGGGTTAAGGGCCCGAGCCCTGGGCTAGAGGGCAGTGTATGCCAGCCATAGCCTGTGAACAGGTAGGGACTCGGCGATGCTGGGAAACCTGGTAGCTAATTCTGCTCTGAACTGTTAAATAGGCAACTCAGCCATTTGTCCCAGGATTTGAGTCTTAACAGTGCCCAGGTCCCCACATTGCAGTCTGGCTCACAGTCCATCCCACTTCTAACACGTGGGACTGAGATAGCTCAGCATTCCTAAGGCCAGGACAAAGGACCTCACAAGCAGCTGATGGCTGCCCGTTTCTATCCAGCACAGGAAGGACAAACGACACCAGCTCCTGCTGCTCAGCCTCCTGCTCCACCACCACGTTAGGGGCGGCAGCCACACACTCACCATGTCGCTGCTTTGGAAGTCGAATGAAATCCCCTCACAGGACCCAGCAGCTGAGCTCAGACCACTGGATGCCAAATACTCCGCAGAGCTCAGCTTCCAAAGCAAACCTGCAACAAACCGCCAGGAAAAACTCTCCCCTTCCTCTGATTACAGGCCTCGCCTGGAAGTCCTGAGCTGAGCTCAAACCACTGCACGCCAAACATTCCACACACCTCAAGTACTGATCTGAACCTGCAACATGGCGCCCGGAAGAACCCTCCCCTTTCGCGCCCGGAAGAACCCGCCCCTTCCTCTGATTCATGGATTTGTCTGGAAGTCCTGATTGGCGAGTGAGTCTTGAGCGACATGAGCACCTCCCCTAGGCTCACAGTGTACTGAAGAGACAAAGCATAGTGCTTCCTCACCCAGGAGGAATGAATGCATGTTGGCTAATTACAAAAGCAGTGAGGACCTGGCTTAGGAAAGAAGCTGACTCGGGAGAAGCCTATGCTCTGCGCAGACACCTTGGATCCATGACTTGAACTTTGGGTCCATATGTGGAGAATCAGGGCCACACCTTTTCCAGATCTGCGGACATTTCTTTGTCAGTAGACTTGTGCCTGTTGTCTAATAGCCTATCCTTCTGTCTTCCAGCACTCAGGAATCACTTTCCCTTCTCCTCCTCCTGAAATCAAGGTGGATAGCTTGATCAACCCATTACTCAACTTGCAGTGGAGTAAACAATCTTCCCACATTTTGAAGGCTGCCCAAAATACTAACAATTTAGAAAGATTTCAGAAAACAAAATGAGATTTTTCTGTGACTTCACTCTGGGTTCTGCTAAACTGCAGCTACTCTTCCCCTGGTAGGTATCAGACAACCTTGGGACAAAAGCAGGAAACAGATGATACACAATTTGGAGCAAGCATGTCTTCCTCTGTGAGACTGTGAAAACAAACAAACAAGAAACTGGAAAAACACAGTGGTATTAGCAAAGGATGTGTAGGTGAACCGAACAGATAGACTGAATCTCTCTATGGATGTAGCAACTGGATCTATAAGAATTACCCGCAGTTTTTGGTCTACCTAATCCAACAACCCCTGTCTGCAAATGGAAATTTGAAGAATCCAGTAGCCACTCAGACCATGTAGCTGGATGTCTCAGCTGGTCTTCAGCAGATCCCAGAATGCCAAAGATTAGGCTTTTCTCCCAGTTCCAAAAAATATGACCTTGATAGCCAGAGTTTGAGGAAGCAGAAAACAAGAAAGGGCTATCATTTTCAATGGAGTTCATATGTGTACACTGCTATCAGAATGTGGTTTAGAAGAAAGAGATATCTTTTCACCTCAAATAATACAGATTAATTGCCAGGCAGTGGTGGTACATGCCTTTAATTCCAGCAATCCAGAGACAGAGACAGGCAGATCTCTGTGAATGAAAGGCCCACCAGGTATACAGAGGGAGTTTGAAGACATGCATGGCTACACAGAGAAACCCTCCCTTAAAAAAGCAAAATAAAAAATAAATATGAATAAAAC
Organism: Meriones unguiculatus; assembly: GCF_030254825.1. NCBI lineage: Eukaryota > Metazoa > Chordata > Mammalia > Rodentia > Muridae > Meriones > Meriones unguiculatus. The sequence goes on from NW_026843647.1 coordinate 4,569,153, forward strand.
AAAATCAAGATTAAGGAAGGGGTTTCCTACTTCACAATACCCAACTGCTTGGGATTTAGTTAACAGAGTTAGCATAAGTAGTGACCCCTACAACCAACTTGGATGGTCTTATCCAACCTCTACCCAAATTTCTCCTGGGAAACACTGATCCTCTTTGGGACACTATGATCAGTAACAATCAGGTTTTAAAAGAATCAAGATCAGATCGACTGAATCCTGTTGGCTATGCTACAATTCACACCCCCTAATTATGAATGGATTGGTTTAATTGATATTTTTACCATTGAAGATGATTCCAGCAATGCCGAGGGCACTGTGCTGGGACATAACTGACTCTTTAATCAGTGTCAGGACAAGGAGTTTATTTGCAACAAGTACCATCGTCCAACTGGCATCTATGTAAAATTACCTTGAGTGTTCCATCCTATCAGACCAACACATACTTGAGTCTACCCAGCCAGGGATGGTGGGATTGTGCCACTGGGCTCACTCCTTGCTTTACAGCAGCATTCTGAACAATGCCTAAGATTTTTGTATTCTAGTTCAACTGGTTCCATAGATTATACATCATTCAGAACATAAAATAACTAATGTCCTTTTGAGAACACCAGGAACACTGACTCAGTTCAAATGAGAACCCATGTCCTTTACTCTGGCTCTGATCCTAGATGTGGTCTCTCCTGGGGCAGGAACAGAAGTTGCAGTTTTATTGGGTCAGAGTAAAAGTTGTAATGCTTAAAGGGCTGATATAGACCAAGATATTCAATGCCTGGAAAATTCAATCTCCCAACATGAAAGAAGCGTTGACTCTTTGGCTGAAGTGGTTCCAAAAATAGAAGAGGGTTAGACTTTCTATTTTTACAACAAGGGAGTTCCCCAGATGAGAATCATTTGTGGCTATGTTTGTGGGTGATACAGTGTTTGTGAATTCAGTGGCAAACTCCAGGCACTGATGGTGGAAATTTACCTCAACTTGTGGCCTGGGCTGGTTAAGAAAACTTACAGAGAAATAGACAGTGACCTTGTAAAAGAACGTAGCGACAAACAGAGTCCCACCATAATCTGTGCCTTCAATTGATATCCTAAGTTTCTTTTCTGAGCTCCTTCAATGTGTGGGTCATGCCAGCATCAGCCAAAGAAGCCGATTCATCACCTGTGTCATTTTTATTTATTGGCATTAATGACAGCAACAGAGAATAAAGGTAGAACAAAATTTGTACCCTCAAAATGGCCTTGTTACCGTCAAAAGTCAGAATATCGTTATTTGGACCAATACACAATATGTAAAATATCTAAATATCAAAAGCCATTGCATACTCAACATGGACCTTAATGTTGCTTTCCAGGAAGAACTGAACTGAAAAAAGAGTGGTGAGAGTAATACAGGCAATGGAGGTCAAGGTAATGAGGATTCAGTGGAAAATAGTCACCGTGAAAAATTTGGCTACAGGTCTTGTGGTAGTTTGATGATGATGGCCTTATATATGATTATATAATTGAAGTCTTGGGCTCAGTTAATGGAACTGACTGAGGAAAATTAAAAGATATGGCAGCATTGGCTGAGGTGTGTATCTCTCTGCAGTCTAAGTATTCTCAAAGAGAATATTGTAGTAGGGACAAGAAGGTGAGAGAGCTTTTACCTCACAATCTTCTGTCTATTGTCTGAGGTAGTGGGCCAGTAGAGGGCACTGTGCTGGTGGAGTTCATGAAGGTGTGTTTCTGAGAGAGAAAGAAACAGACAGACACAGCGAAAGAGAGAGAGACATACCGAGAGACAGACTGAGAGAGAGAGAGAGAGAGAGAAAGAGTACTCAGCAGGTCTATGTCTGTGTTGAGCAGGTAGGATGATGTATGTGTTACAGGTATATAAGTGGCCCCAGTCTGTGTGTGAATCTCTCAGTCAGAAGAGAGGGGAGGCTGTGTCCATGGAAGATAGGATTCAGCATTATCTTTTGTGAAGTCCTGAGTTTCTACAATAACACGGAGCCATCTCCTCAGCCCTGAGAAAGCCACATTTTAAAGCTTTGTATGTCTTTCATTTATATGGATGTTTTGCATTCAAGTGTCAATGTGTCATACCTGCAAAAGCCAAAGAGGACATCAGATCCCTTGGGAATGCATTTACAGGATATACTTAGCTAGCTTGGGATTCCTGAAATGGAACCTGTCTCCTATAACAACACCCAGAGCTATTAACTCCTATGCCCTCTATAGCCTCTTTTTAGTAAATTTATATTTACAGATGTTAATTAAAATAAATTACACCAAGTCCCCTTTTCTTGTCCTTTCTCCATCCCATTTCAAATTCTCTCCTTCCAATGTCTTAAAAATTGTGTGAATAATTATGGACCTATATATATATAAGCTGAATCCATTTCATTGATTGTGTGTGTAAGGTGTGTGTGCTGAACCCTTTCTATAGGATATATAATTAAGGAGCATATCCCTGTCTGTGGCAAATTCCCACACTTGCAGGAGAGTTCGAGTGTTCAATGCCCAACAGGAGCCTGACCAGAAATGACCTAACCTGTATTGGACAGGAAACATTACCAAGCATTGGTTGGCAAATTGCTTAGATAACATATAATACTGGCATAGCCTTGAAATTCTGGAGCTGTAAGGAGGACTATGCACATTGATCTTAACCAATCAGTCTCTCTTTGTTCTGTGGACCTCCCATTATATTATTGACCTAGGATGTTTCCTTGGATGACTTTGACATCTTGAAGTTCCTGCCTCCTTTTTCTGAACACCCTGACTACAGGCCTGTGTTACCATGCCTGGCTTAGGCGGTTTTAACCTCCGTGATTTAATAGAATCTTGGGATGAGTGTAATATGTAGTTACACTTAACTATATTGAGAACTTATGTCTGTGAGGCTGGTTTTCACTATCTGTTGCATAACGTTAGAACTCCAATCCACTATGATGAGTATTAAAAACTCAATGTTAAAGAAACACAACAATTTTCTTTAAAATTAAAGGAGAGGATTTCAAGAAAATCAACTGTAATTGAAGAACACTTTCTTTCTTTTACTGTAGTTAGGACCAGAGCCTGTTCCCTAGCTACCATGACTATTTGGACTCAGTGACACATTCTTAATAATGCCATTGAAAGAACTATGTTATCGTGGTAGACAATGCCCAAATATCCTGCAGACACTAGGGAGGCATGGTAAGCAGATCTAGTATGTACACTAAGTTCCAGGTCAGCCTGAGAATCATACTGAGACTATTCATTCAACTGAAAAAAAGAGAGAACAATGTTTGAAAATAAAATTATTTTTAATTATTTATTTATCACAAGTTATTCATTTTGTATGCTGGCTGTTTCCCTTTCTATCTCGACCCATTCCCACCCACCCTCCCAATTTCCCAGTGTGCACCTTCCCTGTCCTCTGATAATTGGCTAAGGAAAAAAAGAGAACACAATGTTTAAAACACAAATTATTAATGAAAACTGAAAATATATTAATATATTTATTTAGTGTGACTAATTTCGACCACTGATGAATATATAAGGTTATACTTTTTCTTCCCACACGTGAAATTTCCTAATTGAAGACATGATAAACATTTAAATTCAGGCTTGCTGAAACAGTTCACAGAGGGTTCTCATTCCCTAAGGAATAGGTCCATGGAAGCTCCCAAGTAGGAGACATAAGTGTGGGCAAAGAGAAGTGTATGTAGAGAGAGGGAGAGAGAACAGAGAGAAAAAAAAGACAGGAGGAGAAGAAACACAGAAAGAAAGAGGGAGAGAAGAAAAGCATATAGAAGAAAACAAAAACAATCTGGCTCTACAGGAAAGAGTGTCTGGGAGAGGGCAAACGCATTCTTTTGGACTGGAAAGTTAAAGGTAGAGGTGGGGTAAGCCAATCATGCCCTTTAGAAGGTAGGGACTGAGGGATGCTGTCAAAGAGGCAACTCAGTAGCTTGTCATGGGTGTGAAGCACAACATATGATAAGTAAATCATCCTTTAGGTTTAATAGGTTTAAATAGAAGGCCAGAGATGGACACAACTAAGTAATCTTACAGGGCCATATATTAAAAACTTCCTATCTATAAATTCCTCCCCCATTCTCACATTATTTATTTCCTGCAAGGTATTCACATGACATAATGTTACAGAGCAGAAAATATCTCATCTAGGAGAATAGGTCTATTCAACAATGACATTCCAGAGGAAAATAGAATTACACGGAGTCCATTGATTTATTAGACCTAAGGGAGATATAGAAATGTTTATTCATAATATTGTTATTCCTGCCAGGTAGAGATGTTACAAGGATGACAGAGTTACGCCTGAGGAGATTTTAAGTCCAATTCGAGACCACCAAGTGGCAGCCTGCATGGTATTCTGACTGACATGTACACTTACCTGAGAAGACAAGGAAAGAGTGGAAGAACTGGAGAATTGACCCACCACATCTGAGTAGAAACAGAGAATACAATAGAAGGCAGCTTGTCCTTAGGTACAACCCAAGAATTAATTGCTTTGATTAATTCCTGGGACTTTAATCCTTTCTTTAACATCCAAATCTCCTTCCCTTATAGTTCCTCCAGGCTCCACAGGTCTCTGTAAATGCCTGATTTCTCCAGCCTTCTATTGACATCTGTTTGAATCTCAGGATCCCCTGTCAACAATCTCCACAACATCTGGAGTCTTCACCACTCAGGGCTCCTAAATGAATGTTTGCATGCATCAGGGAAGCAGAATACAATTCACTTCTGAAAAGTTGGTCTTCATGCTTTCAAGTTCTTTTTCTCTCTTTCAGTTAGGCATAATCTCAAGAAGGGGTACACCTGACACATGTCCTTTTGGACTCCCATTGCTGCGTATGTGAGATTAACTCAGATTGTGCCTTTGGTCACATAGTCAAGCACTTTTTAAACAAGTGTACTGTCAGTTTCTGTCCTGATCACTTTTGGATAGTTCCATATTTTTGTGAAGATATTGGATTAGAAACTTCTTTCAGCACGCAGCCTAAGTTACTTTTTATGCTATCAATCTTCTCTTTCTTCTCGGTCATCAGGGCTGAGTTAAAGATGAACTTAGAATTAACCTTTCACACCTAAAAATGCTACTCTTGACATGATTATGGGGCTAAATACATGGCTCAGCACCTAGGAGAACTGGCTACACACTCTCATTTTCAAACAAATTTTATCATTCAGACTGCCCTGAATCCCTCAACTATTACATGACAATATGTTTACAATGTAAAAAGAAGACAATATTTTATTGATGTAATATCTCAACAAATCTTATTTGAGCATCAGGGAAACAGAGCTGTAGAAAAGGTTTTTGGTGTCCAAAGCTGGCAATCAGTCTTCAATCATCATATTAAGAAGGCCAAAGGAGATCCAACAAACTTGTCTCCCACTCTGAACATATCAGGTATGGCCTAAAACCCCATAATCACCTTACACACACACCAGAAATATTTCTTTTTAAGTCAATATCCTTGTTGTTACTATATCTATAACCTTTATATTACATACTTCCTATACAATGCAGAACTTTAAGATGAAATGACATGGATAATTCGGAGGAACATATGGATTCACAGAATCCAATCTTATGTATATATTCATATCACATCAAGCTATGTAGTGAAATGCAGTTGATGGATGATTAGACTACTTCATTACATCTTCAGGATACTTGATATCACAAAGCTTTGAGCTAACAAAATGAACACATACATAGGGTTTCTCTTCAGTATGTTTCATTCATGAAAGTGAAGCCTATAGAAATTTACAAAGTCTTCATCACAGTGAATGTATTCATAAGGTTTTCTCTTGAGTATGATTTCTTTTATGGCTTTGAAAAAATGTGACATGCAAAGGCTTTACTAGTTATAGTCATAGGGTTTATTTCTAGTATGAAATCTTTCATGCCTTCAGAGATCACATCAATGTTCAGAGGCTTTACCACACTGATTACATTCTTAGGGGTTCTCTCCAGTATGTGTTCTTTTATGTACTTGAAGACTACTGAATTGTGAAAAGGCTTTACCACTTTGATTACATTCATAATGTTTCTCTCCAGTATGAATCCTTTCATGCCTCTGGAGGTAGCAGCAAAATGCAAAGGCTTTACCTCATTGATTACATTCACAGGGTTTCTCCCCAGTATGTATTCTTTTATGCTTTTTCAGATTTCCGTGTCGTGAAAAGGCTTTCCCACACTGATTACATTCATAGGGTTTCTCTCCACTATGTGTTCTTTTATGTTTTTTGAGACTACCGGTTTCTAAAAAGGCTTTGCCACATTGATTACATTCATAGGGTTTCTCTCCACTATGTGTTCTTTTATGTGTTTGGAGACTGTTACAATGTGCAAAGGCTTTACCACATTGATTACATTCATAGGGCTTCTCTCCACTATGTGTTCTTTTATGTAGTTTGAGAGTACAGGTTTCTGAAAAGGCTTTACCACACTGATTACATTCGTAGGGTTTCTCTCCAGTATGTGTTCTTTAATGCCTCTGGAGATGTCCGTGTTGTGAAAAGGCTTTTCCACACTGATTACATTTGTATGGTTTCTCTCCAGTATGTGTTCTTTTATGCAGTTGGAGACTACTGGATAGGGAAAAGGCTTTACCACACTGTTTACATTCATAGGGTTTCTCATAAATATGTATTCTTTTCTTTCTGTAAAGATAATTCAGATATGTGTAAGCTTTACCATATTCATTACCCTCATTTTTTTTAAAGATTTATTTACTTAATATTTATACTGTGTTCTGCCTGCATGCTAGATGAGGACACAGGATCTTAGTATAGATAGTTACATGCCACCATGTGGTTGGCTGGTAAATGAACTCAGGACCTTTGGAAGAACAGCCAGTGCTCTTAACCTCTGAACCATCTCTCCAGCCACTGATGAATCTTTATGTCAGTGTAAATTATGTTTGCAATTTGGTTTAATCATAAACTGAAGTTACATCTTAACCTCATCACTTTCTTTACATTCATAGTTTCCCCCTTGATTGTGGGTTTCTGTACCTTACAAGATAACTTTGATGGTAAGATACTTCATTACATGGCTCACTGACAGCATCATTTTTCTATAAGTGGTTTTTCATATTTAAAAAGAACTAGAAGGAGTCAGCTTTAACACAGGGACTGTAGTCATAAATTTTCCTATAGTTGTAATCACACTGCATTTATAAAGGGAACCAAAATAAACACAACAATTTCAACAGGGCCAGTAATCATAGCAGTTTTCTGTAATGTGATTTCTTTGGCTATATTTTCATTGAGCTTGGAAATCTAATTAAGTATATTAGTTTGATTTTTAACAGTCCTCTCTTTTGAGTAGACTTTCTGAAGGTGATAGGAGTTCATAATTCATTCGTTATTAATCATGAATGGATGAATGAACACATGAAAAAATATAAATTTATAGTGTTGTCACTTTCATGCTTTCTATTGTACACATGTACAGGGTAGTTTAGAATGCAATAGTCTGTGATGATGTGCATCTGGAAAAACCCAATCAGGAAAAGTGGGCATTGCTGGATACTTCCCAAAAGCATCTCTACACAGATGTAATGATGGAGATCTACAAGATCATCACTTCTATTGAGGAGACAATAAATACTCTTTAACAATTCTCTGCATAGTGGAGGGAATTTTATGAATGAATGGAAGATAACAAGGGGAGGACAGAAGCTTCACAAGGAGAACAATTGAATCAATATATTTGGGCACAGGGGTATTTTCTAAGACTAATACTCCAACCAAGGATAATTCACATATATAACCCCTGCTCAGATATAGCCCATGGCAGCTCAGGGTCCAAGTGAAATTCCCTAGGAATAGGAACAGGAACTGTCTCTGATATGAACTCAGTCACTAGCTCTTTGACCAACCCTTGCTGCAGGCAGAACAGCCTTGGCAGGCCACAAAGGAGGACTATGTAGCCTGTCCTGAAGAAACCTGGGAAGCTAGTGTCAGACTGAAGGGGAGGAGGGTCTCAAATATCAGTGAACTTGAGGAGGGGCTTGAGAGGATATGAGGAAGGGAGGGAGAATTGGGAGGTAATGGGGTACAGCTGGGATATAATGTGAATAAAATGTAATTAATATTAAAATATAAATTAAAAGGAAGAACAACAAATGAAATATTTCCACATAAACACATTTTTCCTTTTTGTTCTTCAAAAACATGTGCCATTGGGATTATGGTTCCTCCACAATAGTATTCTTGACCCTCATAATTTCCATCTGATTAAACCACGAAACTTTACTTCAAGTATTTGAGTAACATAACCTTTGCTATGGAATATTTGCTCATAAGTAGGTTTTGTACACAGAATTATCACCTATTTAATGAGTATGCTGTTTACAATATGAGTGGCGAGAGTTTCAACAGATAGGGATTTCTAAAGAACATCTGCAACGTGGATATGATTAATGATTTATCATTTGTAGAGGAATTTTAATTTAGAACATGGCTGCTCTGGCAAAAGACCCCATCCAAATACCTTCTATGTCAATGTGATCTGGCTAGAATACAAACATGCCTTTAATCCAGGAGACAGAGGCAAGCAGATCTGATTTCAATGCCAGCATGGTATAGAGCAATGTCCAGTAAAGAAAAGCTTGGATTCAGGCATGGTGGTACATGCTTTTAATCCCAAACTATGGGTGTAAAAATAGCAGGTAGAAGGAAGCACCCATATTTGAAAATGCTGTCTCATTCAGTGGCAGCAAAGATGACATATTCAGAGAAATAATTGACTGCATAGGATACATGTATCTCTCATGAGAAAAGAGAGGAAATGAATCTCCCAAAAGTGGTGCTACCTGGAGAGAGAAGGGAGTTTTACTGGGCAGTAATAGGCAGGTTGGAGAGAGAAAACTAAGGTGAAGATCAAATGAGCCATAGGATAAAAAAGAGCCTGAAGATTAGAAAAGACTGATGGACTTAAGTTTGAGACTAAACAAAGCAATTTAGAGTTCAGGACAAAAGCCAGTTTAAGCAGTAATTCTCAAGGACAGAAAATCTAGGCCAAAGAAAGAGTGTACGGAACCTAGAAGCTACCCTGCCCAGACATAGGGTAGCAGACAGAGGGGCAGTAATTTTCAGAGATCATAATTTCTAGATTGAGTAAATGTCATTTGTACACCAATATCTATTTAGCAAGGGTTTCACTGTCTTTTTTTGCATTGAAATGCCTGGCAAACATAAATAATATAATATACCTAACAGTGCGGAACATGGGTTTGGGAGAATTTAATGTTCCTTACTACTCTTAAAGTGGTGTTTGATTTTCCACTGTTGGTTTTCTTTAAAATTTCTGGGACACATTAAAATGTTTTCGCCTCTGAGATGGCAAGCTGGCTCAGACATTAAGAGCACGGGCTGTTCCTACAGAGGTCCTGAGTTCAATTCCCAGCAAACACAAGGTGGCTCACAACCATCTATAATGAGATACTGTGCCCTCTTCTGGTGTGCAGGTTGAATAATGTATAAATAATGAATAAATTAATCATCTTTAAAAATTTCTCTATAGGCATATTTTTAGAAGCTTCCATGAGTAATTACCTTCCATATCTAGTAAATAGTCGATAATGTTCTTCAGTATTATGCTCTTCCCAATTGTAGCCTGAAATATGGACCAAAAAGTCAATGAGAGAGGATTAAAAATTAGGTAAAATTTAAGTTTCTATATTCAGTGAACCTTAGAAACATGCCTGAATTTTTCTTCCTAATTCCAAGTGAACTTATATAAGAACATCAATAAGAAAAGTCAACAGCAACAACAGTTGTCTCCTTTACCTGAATAGAGAAAGAAAATTCACTGTCTTACCTATAGCTGTAAGGTGCTTGTAGGTGTCTATCATCACATCTTTGTAGAGAATCTTCTGGGAAGGATCCAGCAGAGCCCACTCTTCCAGAGTGAAGTTCACATCCACATCAGCATAGGTAAATGAATTCTAAATGATCCCATACATGAGGATAACAGAAAGCACAATAGTGACAACAGTGTAAATGCATACTTCATTGACAATATATTCATATAATTCTGGTGCTTCCCTGACATCTACTGACACAGAAGTTTTGATGTACTCACCAAGTCATTTTAGAAGGAAACTAAATGAGGAGGTTCACCTCCTTTCAGCAACCTTTGAATAGAATTCAGCCTTTCAAGAGAAATGAAAATTAACAAACATAAAGAAAGCAAGACATGCAAGTAGATGAAAAGTACGGAACACAGATCACAGACATTGTATGAAAAATTACTACCTAAAAACAGGAGCAAACAGGAAATACTAAATTGACTAAATTTACAGCAAGAAACCCAGAAGGAGGGCAACTGTCTCCAGGACTTCTCCCAATGAGAGGAGAGCCCTCTCGACTAATCAGGACCACAGTTACTACCCAGGTCTCTATGCCTGAGGTGAGCTGTAGCAACTCCTGAAAAACACTGGACATCCAGTGACTATACCCAAAAAGCTGGAAAAGCTTCCTTCAGGAAAAAACATCTTCCTGCCAAAGGGATTCTCTCCTCTACAAGAGTCCAGGAACAACCAGAAACTATATTCAAACAACTAAGATAGCCCAATGGTTAGAGGACAGCGTAAAAGTCCAACCAACAAAAGCCAGAGCAATATGGCATCTCCAGAACCCCGTTATCAAGGGGCAAATAGCCCTAGACACCCCAGCATAAATGAAATTCAAGGAGATGACCTAACATCTATGCTCATGAAGAAGATAACAAAGGAAACAAATAAAATATGAAAAGAATTAGAGGAAGATAAAAACAAACAGATCATGGCTATCCGTAAAGAAATGGAGGAAATTAAAGACAAGGAGATTATGGCCATCCGTGAAGAACTACAGGAAACTGCAGCCAAACAGTCTGTGGCCTTTAGAGAGGAAATGCTTAAATCACTGAATGAAATAAAAGAAACAGTGGATTGTTCAAACAAACAGCTGAAGGAATTGATGGAAAAAACATGAAAATACAGTCAGACAGGGGAAGGAAACCAACAAAATAGCTCAAGACCTAAAGATAGAATTGGAAACATTGGAAAAAAAAAACAAATGGAAGAAATTGTGGAGAAAAAGAACTTAGGGAAGAAGGCAGGAACTACAGAGGTTAGCATAACCAATAGGATACAAGAAATGGAAGAAAGAGTCTCAGGTGTGGAAGATACAATGGAAGAAATAGATGTATCTGTCAAAGAAAATGTTAAATCTAAAAAATTCCTGACACAGACCGTCCAAGAAATTCAAGACAACATAAAAAGACAAAACCTAAGAATAATAGGAATAGAGGAAAAAGAAGATTCCCTGCACCAAGGCCCAGAAAATATTTTCAACAAAATCATTGAAGAAAATTTCCCCAACTTAAAGGAGAGACCAATAAGAATACAAGAGGCCTATAGAACACCCAATAAATTAGACCAGAAAAGAAAATCCTCCTGCCACATAATAATCAAAACCGTAAGTATACAGAACAAAGAAAAAATACTAAAAGCTGCAAGAGAAAAAGGCCAAGTAACGTATAATGGCAAACCCATTAGAATCACACCTGACTTTTCAACAGAGACTATGAAAGCCAGAAGGGCCTGGACTGATATCATGCAGACCCTAAGAGAACACAGATGTCAGCCCAGGCTACTATACCCTGCAAAACTCTCAGTCCTCATAGACGGAGAAAACAAGATATTCAATGACAAAAACAAATTTCAACAATACCTACAAACAAATCCTGCAATACAGAAGACACTGGAAGGGAAAATACAACCCAAGAAAGCTAGCTACATTCAAGAAAACACAGAAAATAAATAATTTCACTACAGTAAAACAAAAAGCAACCAAGCACACAACCTTATGACCACAGCCAACATCAAATTCAAAGGATCTAACAGCCACTGGTCATTAATCTCCCTCAATATCAATGGACTTAATTCTCCAATAAAAAGACACAGACTAGCAGAATGGATGCGTAAACAAAACCCAACAATCTGTTGTATACAAGAAACACACCTAAGTCACAAAGATAGACATTACCTGAGGGTAAAGGGATGGAAGATGGCTTTTCAAGCAAATGGACCCAAGAAGCAAGCAGGAGTAGCCATTCTAATATCTGATAAAATAGTCTTTCAACCAAAATTAATCAAAAGAGATGGGAAAGGACACTTCATACTCATCAAGGGAAAATTCCACCAAGAAGACATCACAATCCTGAACATCTATGCCCCAAATACAAGGGCACCCACATATGTGAAAGAAACACTGATAAAACTTAAACCACACATAGGTCCCCACACACTAATAGTGGGAGACTTCAACACCCCACTCTCAACAAAGGACAGGTCAACTAAACAGAAATTAAACAAAGAAACAATATCTCTAACAGAGGTCATGAATCAAATGGACCTAACAGACATTTACAGAACCTTACACCCAAACACAAAAGAATTTACCTTCTTCTCAGCACCTCATGGAACCTTCTCCAAAATAGACCACATAGTTGGTCACAAAGCAAGCCTCAACAGATACACAAAGATTGAAATAATCCCTTGTATCTTGTCTGATCACCATGGAATAAAGCTGGACCTCAACAATAACAGAAATAGCAAAAAGCCTACACACACATGGAAACTGAACAACTTGTTACTAAATGACAGCTGGGTCAGGGAAGAAATAAAGAAAGAAATTAAAGTCTTTCTAGAAATCAATGAAAATGAAGACACAACATACCCAAACTTGTGGGACACAATGAAAGCAGTGCTAAGAGGAAAGTTCATAGCACTAAGTGCCTTCAAGAAGAAATTCGAGACAGCTCATTCAAGCACCTTAGTGGCTCACTTAAAAACCCTAGAAAAAGAAGAAGCAGACACACCAAGAAGGAGTAGACGGCTGGAAATAATCAAACTCAGGGCTGAAATCAATCAATTGGAAACAAATAAAACAATTCAAAGAATCAATGAAACCAAGAGCTGGTTCTTTGAGAAAATCAACAAGATCGACAAACCCTTAGCCAGGCTAACTAAAAGGCAGAGAGACACCACCCAAATCAACAAAATCAGAAATGAAAAGGGGGATATAACTACAGACACTGAGGAAATCCAAACAATCATTATGACTTACTTCAAAAGTCTATATGCCACAAAATTTGAAAATCTAAATGAAATGGACAATTTTCTTGATCGATTTGACTTACCAAAGCTGAACCAGGACCAGGTAAATCAACTAAATAGACCTATATCCCCCAAAGAAATAGAAGCGGTCATCAAAAGTCTCCCATCCAAAAAAAGCCCAGGACCAGATGGCTTCAGCGCAGAATTCTACCAGACCTTCAAAGAAGAGCTAACACCAATTCTCTTCAAACTATTCCACAAAATAGAAACAGAAGGAATATTACCAAATTCATTCTATGAAGCCACAGTCACCTTGGTACCTAAACCTCACAAAGACTCAAGAAAGAAAGAGAATTTCCGGCCAATCTCCCTTATGAACATTGATGCAAAAATACTTAATAATATACTTGCAAACCGAATCCAAGAACACATCAAAGATATTATCCACTATGACCAAGTAGGCTTCATCCCAGGTATGCAGGGGTGGTTCAATATACGGAAATCCATCAATGTGATCCACCATATTAACAAACTGAAAGAAAAAAACCACATGATAATCTCCCTAGATGCTGAAAAAGCCTTTGACAAAATCCAACATCCATTCATGTTCAAAGTATTGGAGAGATCAGGGATACAAAGCACATATCTAAACATAGTAAAGGCGATATACAGCAAGCCTATAGCCAACATCAAACTGAATGGAGAGAAACTTAAAGCAATCCCACTGAAATCAGGGACAAGACAAGGCTGCCCACTCTCTCCATATCTCTTCAACATAGTGTTGGAAGTCCTTGCTAGAGCAATAAGACAGTTGAAGGAGATCAAGGGGATACAAATTGGAAAGGAAGAAGTCAAATTATCACTATTTGCAGATGATATGATAGTATACGTGAGTGACCCCAAAAACTCTACCAGGGAACTCCTACAGCTGATAAACACCTTCAGCAAAGTGGCAGGATACAAAATTAACTCAAAAAAATCAGTAGCCCTCCTGTATACAAAAGACAAAAGGGCTGAGAAAGAAATTAAGGAAACAACACCCTTCACAATAGCCACAAATGACATAAGGTACCTCGGAGTAACCCTAACCAAGGAAGTCAAAGACTTGTATGAAAAAAATTTCAAATCTCTGAAGAAAGAATTAGAAGAAGATATGAGAAGATGGAAAGATCTCCCATGCTCATGGCTTGGTCGGATTAACATAGTAAAAATGGCCATCTTACCAAAAGCAATCTACAGATTCAATGCAATGCCCATCAAATTACCAACACAATTCTTTACAGACCTGGAAAGGAAAATTCTCAACTTCATATGGAATAACAAGAAACCCAGAATTGCTAAAACAATCCTCTACAATAAAAGATCTTCTGGACGTATCTCCATCCCTGATCTTAAGTTGTACTATAGACCAACAGTTTTAAAAACTGCATGGTACTGGCATAGAAACAGAATGGTGGATCAATGGAACCGAACAGAGGACCCAGAAATAAACCCACACACTTATGGACACCTGATCTTTGACAAAGATGCCAAAACCATACAATGGAAAAAAGATAGCATCTTCAACAAATGGTGCTGGTCTAACTGGATGTCTACATGTAGAAAAATGAAAATAGATCCATACTTGTCACCCTGCACAAAACTGAAGTCCAAGTGGATCAAAGACCTCAACATAAAACCAGACACATTAAATCGGCTTGAAAAAAAAGTGGGAAATACCCTAGAACTCATTGGTACAGGGGGAAACTTCCTGAACAGAACACCAACAGCACAGGCTCTAAGAGCAACAACCAATAAATGGGACCTCATGAAACTGAAAAGCTTCTGTAAAGCAAAGGACACCGTCATCAAAACAAAGCGACCACCTACAGATTGGGAAAGAATCTTCACCAACCCTTTATCTGACAGAGGACTCATATCCAGTATATATAAAGAACTAAAGAAGCTGAAAAGCAGCAAACCAAGTAATCCACTTAAAAAATGGGGAACAGAGCTAAACAGAGAATTCTCTGTAGAGGAATACCGAATGGCAGAGAAGCACTTAAAGAAATGCTCAACCTCACTAGCCATTAGGGAAATGCAAATCAAAACAACCCTGAGATTTCACCTTACACCCATGAGAATGGCCAAGATCAAAAACTCAAGTGACAACACATGCTGGAGAGGTTGTGGAGAAAGGGGAACCCTTCTCCACTGCTGGTGGGAATGTAAACTTGTACAACCACTCTGGAAATCAATCTGGCGCTTTCTCAGACAACTAGGAATAGTGCTTCCTCAAGATCCAGCCCTACCACTACTGGGCATATATCCAAAAGAGGCTCAAGTACACAAAAAGGACATTTGCTCAACCATGTTTGTAGCAGCTTTATTTGTAATAGCCAGAAGCTGGAAACAACCCAGATGCCCCTCAACTGAAGAATGGATGCAGAAATTGTGGTACATCTACACAATAGAATATTACTCAGCAATCAAAAATAAGGAAATCATGAAATTTGCAGGTAAATGGTGGGATCTGGAAAGGATCATCCTGAGTGAGTTGTCCCAGAAGCAAAAAGACACACATGGTATATACTCACTCATATAGACATACAACATAGGACAAACCCACTAAAACCTGTGCATCTAAAGAAACTAAGCAAGAGAGAGGACCCTAACTAAAACGTCCAATCCCCATCCAGAAAGGCAAAGAGGATGGACGTCAGAAGAAGAAGAAAACAGGAAACAACCTAGGAACCTACCACAGAAGGCCTCTGAAAGCCTCTGCCCTTCAGACTATCAAAGCAGATGCTGAGCCGGATGGGCAACTGTTGGGCAGGTGAACGGAATTTTAGGTAAGAACTGGGAAATAGTAAGAGCTGGAGAGGACAGGGTCTCCACAAGGAGAGCAACAGAACAAGAAAATTTGAACATAGGGAACTTCCCAGAGACTCATACTCCAACCAAGGACTATTCATGGAGATAACCCAGAACCCCTGCACAGATGTAGCCCAGGGCAGTTCAGAGTCCAATTGGGTTACATAGTAATGTGAAGAGGGACTGCCTCTGACATAATCTGATTGGCCTGCTCTTTGATCATCTCCCTCTGGGGGGGGAGCAGCCTTACCAGGCCACAGTAGAGGACAATACAGCCACTTTTGATGTGAACTGACAGACTAAGATCAGAAAGGAGAGGAGAACCTCCCCTATTAGTGGACTTGGGGAGTGGCATGCGAGCAGAGGGAGGAGGGAGGGTGGGATTGGGAGGAGAGGAGGGAGGGGCTTATGGGGGGATGCAGAATGAATAAAGTGTAATTGATGAAAAATTTAAGAAAAAAGGGAAAAAAATAATTTAAGAACCTTAAATGACTTTTAAAATTGGAGGAAAACATGGAGTTAGTCAATTGGCATGGAGCACGTCTCGCCCCTGGGGGCAATGGTCTCCTGAACCTACTCAGACCTCAGACACCACCACTGCTAGTTCTAGAACTGACGCAGGATGTTCCAACGAGGGGTTAAGGCTTCTCATAATATTTCCTATAAGCCCACACCTGTTTGTCTATATCCCCCATTTTTATTCATTATTAGCCAGATAGAGCCAAGTAATTGTGGTAATGATACTTGCTTTTTTGCCCAATGCTGGAATGCTAGTAAATTTAGGTATGCCCTGGTTACTCGTATGCCTCACTGGGTGCCTGTGCCCATTGATGCCCCTCACGCTATGACTCTCTTCAGACAGAAAAGGGATCTTGGAACTACAGCCACCATTGTTACTACCATCTCATTGACGGCTGTTGGAGCTACCACCAGGGAATTAGCCATGAGTCATACTGGGCAGACTGCTCAGACCCTGAATAATCATTTAGCCAATGTAGCTCATGCCTTAGTTGTACATAAAGGAATTAATGCTCAACTAAAAGGAAGCTTGATGGTGTTCAATCAGAGGATTGACCTCTTGCAGGAGCAAATTGATACCCTATGGCAAATTGCTCAACCTGGCTCTCAATGAAAGTATGCTGGACTTTGTGTCACTAGCATACAACATGAGAATTTTTCCTGTGCTGCAAATCTGTCTAAACAATTGTCGAGGTATATTTTAGGTAATTGGACTGGAGAATTCGATACTATGATGGAGCAGCTGAGAGTGGCCATTGTCACAGTAAATTCTACCAGAGTGGACGCAGGACTAGCCACAGGATTATCAACATGGATTGCTGCAGCCATGAATCATCTGAAGGAATGGGCGGGCATGGGAGCGTTAGCAGGCCTTCTGGTGTTGGTCTCCTTGGTTTGCCTGTGGTATATATGCAAGAATAGAGTCTCACAACAGTGTGATGCAGCCATGATCATTCAGGCCTTTACAGCCATTGAAGCAAGACATTCTCCCCAAGCATGGTTGGATAAAAAGCTAAAATGTTATGCTCAGGATGCGAGGCTAAGCACTGCACTCAGGGTCAGCCGCTTTGGACCCAGAGAAGAGCATGTCTGATTGCATGCAGGTTGATGCCCCAGGTCCCGCCTCTGAGAAAAAGGTATCGGACGGGTCTGATGCTCTTTGGGTGGATGACACCTAAATGAACATCTGTACAAAGTCCCAATTTATTTCTAATATCAGAGATCAGACCTCTACTCTTGCCTGATGCGTCTAAAACAAAAAGGGGGAACTGTAGAGAGCTGCGGAATGCTATGCCTTAAAGATGGAGCTGGTTTCCGCCTTCCACCTTCCTGATGGTGAGTGCTCTCTGTCACGAACAACTCCACATTTGGCTAAGGCCGAGGATCTGGCTTGCTTCCATGTATGTGGACCTATCTGCATTGCCCCCTTGGCATGCCTGGGTTGGCTACCCAGAGGCTATTTAAGCTGTGGGCTGGCTTTCCCCGGGGTCCGATGATTGTTCAATGTTCCTGAATAAACTGCATTGAAAAAAAAAAAGGAAAAAAAAAAAAAAAAGAATCATGCTGGGACTGTTTTGTCTAGTGTTGATCTGTGGATCCCAGGTTTCTGTAGATCTGAGGTTGGAGCTCTGTGCCTCAGTACCCAAGTGGTAATCAGCAGCAGGTAAGTGCAGCAGTCATGCATACAGCAGGATGCTAGATCCTGGAGCCAGTGGGAACCCAGAAACTTTTCCTGAACTGCTGTCCTGAGTTTGGAACTGATGTTTCCCCCACCCTATGGTTACCTCCCAACAGGGTGACCCAGTCTGTCCTGTTTTCGTGTCCACAGTTCAGTCTAGGATGTTGAGTAGAACAAACAGGAGCAGGTAAGTGGCTCTATGCTGCTGACTGGGCATCTGAAGGAACCCAAAAACTTTTCATTAGAAGTTGTTGGGGGAGTGTGGTGGAATTCCACTGGATGCCCTGAGGTTGGACTTGATGTTTCTTTCACCATGGGGTTTCCTCCCAACAGGAAACCTGGTCCCTGGTGCTTTGGTACCCACAGTTCTGTGTGGGACAGTGATTTGGGCATACAAGCAGCTCTCTGACCTGAGCACCTTCTAGAGCCCAGACCTTTTTCAGGGATTTTCTGGGTGACCTGAGGTCAGTCCTGATTGCTTCCTACTCCATGGGGTTTTCTATAGCCTGGAAATCCCAATCTCTGGTGTTGTGGGGCCCACAGTACAGTCTGGGATGGTGACCAGAGCCAGAGCACAGTCATGTGGCTCTGGGCTGGTGACCTATTGCCTGCAGGGACCCAGGAAATCTTCCATGGTTTATCTGGGTGGCCTGAGAAAAGAAGCGATTACTTCCCACTCCGTGGGGTTTGTTCTTAACTTGGAAACACAATTGCTGTTGTTTTAGGGCTCAGAGTTTGGTCTGTTGCTTGCTGTGTAGTCACTGCTCTATTGCTCTGCAGAAACTGTCCTCTTGGTACCACCATCTTTGATTCTCCTTTCTTTTATTAAACATTTTTTTTAATTTTTCTTTTCTTTTTTGTTTTATAATTACAGTTTATTCACTCTGTATCCAGGCTGTAGCCCCTCCACCATCCCCTTTCAATCTCACCCTCCCTCCCTCTTCTTCTCCTATGTCTCTCCCCCAGTCCAGTAATAGGGGAGGACTTCCTCCCCTTCCATCTGACTATAGTCAATCAGGTCTCATCAGGACTGGCTTTTTTATCTTTCTCTGTGGACTGGAAGGATAGTTCCCCACTCAGGTGGAGCTGATCCAAGAACTAGCCCATGAGTTCATGTCAGAGTTGGTCCCTAGTACTATTATTGGGAACCCTCTTGGATACAGAGACGCATTGGACTATTTCTGTGTAAGGGTTCTAATTTATCTCCATGCATGGTCCTTGTTTAGCATATCAGTCTCAAAAAGACTCTTGTGCCCAGACCTTTTGATTCTGTTGTTCTCCTTGTGGAGCTTCTGTTCCATCCAGATATTTCTATCTCCCCCTTCTTTCATAACATTCCCTACACTCTGCAAAATGTTTAGCTCTGAATCTCAGCATATGTTTTGATACCCTGCTGGGTAGAGTCTTTCAGAGGACCTCTGTGATAGGCTCCTGTTATTTCTCAGACAATTAGGAATAGTGATACCTCAAGATCCAGCTATACCACGCCTAGGCATATATCCAAAAAATGCTCAAGTATACAACTAGGATATTTGCTCAACCATGTTCACAGCAGCTTTACTTGTAATAGCCAGAAGCTGGAAACAAGCCAGATATCCCTCAGTTGAGGAATGGATAAAGAAATTGTGGTACATTTACACAATGGAATACTACTCAGCAATTAAAAACAAAGAAATCATGAAATTTGCTGGCAAATGGTGAGATCTAGAAATTATCATCCTGAGTAAGGTATCTCAGAAGCAAAAAGACACACATGGTACATACTCACATATAAGTGGATATTAGACATATAATATAGGATGCTCATATTAAAATCTGTAGACTTAGGGAAGGTAATCAAGAAGGAAGACCATGGTAAGATGCTTAATCTTTTCTTTCTTTATATCTTTTTTTTTTGAGCAAGGGCAGTTACCCAGACTGAACTCAAATTTTTGCTCTCTGGTTTTGTTTTTCTAATTCGTTTTTCTTTTATTAGTTATTTTTAATTTTTTCACAGTTTATTCATTATATATCCTGACTGAAGGCCCCTCCCTCAACTCCTACTGGTCAAATCCTTTCTCTTCCCTTTATCCCACTCAAAAGGTGAGTTTCCCTCCTCTGCCATCCACCCATGTCTTATCACAATACTACTCAGCTATTAAAACAAGGAAATAATATTTGTGCTCTTATTACTTCTCCATAGGCCACTCTGCTCACGTCAGAAGACTCCATACCCTGAAGCTTGCCTGCAACCTTACTGTGAAATTAACACTAAGTATAACTCATTTTATAGAGTCCCACACACAAGACAATGTTTAATTGACCATCTCACATCCAGAAACATGTGAAATATGAAATGCTATGAAGTCTGAAACATTTGATCACACGCATTTCAAAGAATTTTGTTCTCCTTCTGTCTAGAGGAACCACCTCAGGAAATAAGTTCAAATTGAATTCCAGAAAACAGAGGCTATATACCCCTTGGGAAATGATTGGAATGCTCCATGGATAGGTGTATATAATCGTTCAAAACTAGGTACTTCAAGAATGCTTGATTTGCATTAGATAGCACATTCCTATCATATGAACAAGAGCATAGATCCTAATCATCCTATATTTAAAAGGAGGAGAGAGTTAGCAGGGATCAGTGTCAAAAGCCATCTATGAAATTTGGCTAGTAGCATCTATGTCTAAAGACACTCCCCAGTTGAAGTCAGGCACAGAAAACTCACCCTTACATTGTTACACAACTAGGCCAGCACCAGGGTCATACATGGAAGAGAAAGCCTCCTCCTTCACATCTCAAAATTCAGTCTGGGTTGTGATGGTTTTCAATAGAACCCCTGGAACAATATATATGTATACACAAAGAAACTTCTACAGGTTACCACTATTATATTACTCTCAGAGAACTTCCTGTCTGGTGTTAGTTCACCATTCCCTACATATTCATCCACTGGACTGAACTTTTCTTGTCTAAAGTGAGGCAATGGAAAACAGTAAATATTGAGAATCAGATTTATCAATAAGTCTTCCCTAAACACATTTTATAATACTTTTGCATGTAATTGATATTCACCATTCATTGTATTCTTTTTAAAATAATTTTATTTGCTTTAAATTCCAATTGTAGTCCCACTCCCTTCTCTCCCCCATTACTACCCTCCATTCCTATTGCCCCATTCCCTTTCCCCTTCCCCTTCACAAAAGGGAAGTCATTTCCATTGAGCTAGTTTTTCAGTTCTGTTGGATCTCAGTAGACCAAAGTACACAAAGGCCTTTCCATATTGGTTATAGTCAAAGAATTCCTCTCCAGTAAGGATACTTTTATGATGATGATGACTCTAGATTTGTGCAAGGCTTCACCATTTTAACACATTCAAAAGCTCTCTCCAGTATGAATCCTTTCATGATGATGAAGATTATACAAATATGGAATGGTTTCACCATGTTAAAACCACTGTCCATTAGGATTTCTTTCATGATTGTGAGGATGATTCTGAAGTGCAAAAGTTTTTTCACATTGGTTAAAGTCAGATAGCTTCTTTCCAGTATGTTTTCTTGTATGTATTAGGAGATGTTATGTGCAAAGGCTTTGCCACACAGTTAATTCATATGGTTTCCCTCCAAAATGTGTTGTTGTCTTAGGAGATGACTGTAATATGCAAAGGTTTTATCACACTAATTATCCTCACCAGGCTTCTCTCCACTGTGTGTTTTTTCATGTTTCCGGAGACAGCTGTGCAAAGGCTTTATCATATTGGGTATATTCATAAGGTTTCTTTCCAGTATGTGCTCTTTTATGGCTTATGAGATTATTGTGGCGTGCAAAGGCTTTACCACACTCATTACATTCATAAGGTTTCTCTACATTGTGTGTTCTTTTATGGCTTATGAGATGACTGTTTTGTGCAAAGGCTTTACAACACTGGTTACATTTATAAGATTTCTCTCCAGTGTGTGTTCTTTTATGGCTTAAGAGAGTACTGTTTTCTGCAAAGGCTTTGCCACACTGGTTACATTTGTAAGGCTTCTCTCCAGTGTGTGTTCTTTTATGCTGTATGAGAGTACTGTTATGTGCGAAGGCTTTACCACACTGATTACATTCATGAGGTTTCTCTCCAGTGTGTGTTCTTTTATGACTTAAGAGATGATTGTTTCGTGCAAAGGCTTTACCACACTGGTTACATTCATAAGGTTTCTCTCCAGTGTGTGTTCTTTTATGCTGTATCAGAGTACTGTTTTCTGCAAAGGCTTTACCACACTGGTTACATTCATAAGGTTTCTCTCCAGTGTGTGTTCTTTTAGGGCTTAAGAGAGTACTGTTTTTTGCAAAGGCTTTACCACACTGGTTACATTCATAAGGTTTCTCTCCAGTGTGTGTTCTTTCATGGCTTATGAGATGACTGTTTTTTGCAAAAGCTTTACCACACTGGTTACACTCATAAGGTTTCTCTCCAGTGTGTGTTCTTTTATGGCTTATGAGATTACTGTTTTGTGCAAAGGCTTTGCCACACTCATTACATTCATATGGTTTCTCTCCAGTGTGTGTTCTTTTATGGCTTATGAGATGACTGTTTTGTGCAAAGGCTTTACCACACTGTTTACATTCATAAGGTTTCTCTCCAGTATGTGTTCTTTTATGCCTTATGAGCTGACTGTTTTTTGTAAAGGCTTTACCCCATTGATTACATTTGTAAGGCTTCTCTCCAGTGTGTGTTCTTTCATGGCTTATGAGAACAGTGGTATGGTGGAAGGATTTACCACATAGAGTGTGTTTAAAAGGTTTCTCTCCAGTACAACTGCTTTCATGCCTGCAAAGATAATTGGCACATGTGAAATATTGACCACAGTCATTTGATTACACTAATAAATATATTTATCTATGTGAATCAATTTTATAATTTGGTCTAATGATAAAAAGAAGAATCAAATCTTAAACTTTTATCATTTTATTTACATTCATGGCATTCCCCTTCATTATGGGTATTTTTGAAGATCTCTGTGATGGTAAGAGCATTTATTATGTGGTTCACTTTTATAGCATCATTTTTCTATAAGAGGTTTTCTCGTGTATATGAAGAGTATTGTAAGAATTCAGAGTTTTACCAAAGCAATCCCATTCACAAATTTTTGTACGGTATGAATGACACTTCATTTACAAAGTGAGCCAGGACAAGCAGAAGAAGTTCCAAATTTCTAGTATTCATAGGTATTTTCAGCAGTATGATTTTGCTAATGAATTCTCAGTGAAGTTGCAAAACCAATTAACTGTTACCTTTTATCACATTCAGAAAATCTACTCAAAGTGGGGACTTTTACAAAATTAATTATTCTTGGAGAAACATAGTTACACTGCTTCTTTCAATATCTCTATGCTCATGTGTCTTATAAACATTGTGACATATGATATACCAATTTAAATTACAAGAATAATAAAAGATTTCCACATTGAATTAACACTTTTTTTTTGTTCAACATAGACATGTCATATAGGGATTAAGGTTTCTCTACAATTTTATTATTGACTCTAATAAGCTGCTCCTTTCACTAAACTTTACAGTGTTACTACATGAATATGTGTAACACTGGTTGTACTATGAAATATCTGCTCATTAGAAGGTTTTGAAACATACTGATCACCTATTCAATGTGTATACCTTTTACAATATCTGAGTAGATAGAATGAGACTAAACAGATTGGCAGTTTAACTCAGTAGCTGTAATGTCTATATGATTTCAATGGCATTTTCTGTTACAACATTATTTTATTTTCTTCTATCTTAGGGGAGTACCTTGCAAACACAAATCAGATACCTGACATTGAGGTACATGGAATTATGATATTTTAATGATCATCAGTACACTTAAAGCAGTGCTCTTTTTACACTGTTGCTTTTCTTTAAAACCTCCTGGACACAGCCAGGTGTGCTGGTACATTCCTTTAATCCCAGCATTTGTGGAGGCAGAAGCAGGCAGATCTGTGTGATTTTGAGATCACATTGTTCTAACAAGCAAGTCTAAGTCAAGCCACAGCTACACAGAATAAAAAACTATTTCAAAAACAGAAAAAAAGCAGCCAACAAACAAACAAACAAAAAAAACAAACTTCCAGGACACATTAAAATTTCTTAAGATTCATATCTATATCAGTGTGCACATAAAGTTACCTTTTATTACTTGTAGAACTTTGAAAATGTTCTTCAATGATATAGTCTTCCAAATTGTAGCCTAAAATAGAGTACCAGAAAATATATATGACTGAAAATATCATATTATTATTAAAGCAAAACTTAAATCACTATCTTCTATGACCCTTAGAACCATGCCTGATTTAGTCACCTCATTCCTCCTCATTCTCAATTGGAATCATAGAAAAGGATAAATAACAAAGTAAGACTTGTCTCCTTATTTTAAAAGTGAAAGAAAATTTGCTGTCTTACCTATAGCAGTGAGGTTTTTACAGGTCTCTAGCATCACATCATTGTAGAGTTGTTTCTGTGATGGTTCCAGCAAAGCCCACTCTTCTTGGCTGAATTTCACATGCACATCATTGAAGGTCACTGAATCCTAAAATATGCCATGCATTTGTACAACAGAAAGAGTAGCAACAATATTAATTTATACTTCATTGGCAATAGAATCATATAATTCTAGTACTGCTTCCATTTATTTTCTGACACAGAAGTGCTAGTGTTAGATAGTTGGGTGTTGTGCATGAGGTGAACAAGAGGAGAAGAAAAAGCTTAAAGGTTAGATTGTAAGGAAAACCAAAGGCATGCTTTGGAAACCTTTGTTAAAGGCGTTTCATTAGTTTGTAAGGCATGAATATGAATTAGACATTAGTTGGGTTCTTGAGTAATGTATGAATCATCTTTAGTTACTTGGGCAAGTAGGTCAGGACCCTGTCATGAGACAGGTAGAAGGAAAAAACACAGTCATCATATTTTATCTAGCAACAAATGAGATGTGGCTATCAGGTGACACTGAACAGATGGGTGGTGTCAGTCAAAAGACAACATGGCACTGGATATCATGTTTTGACCAGGGATCAGAGATGTGGCATACCAATATATGAAAATGGGGGCTCATATATTTGTGGAGGGGAAATTGTATTACAGTGAATAGATGGATAAAAATAATGTGAGTGGCAAGCAACAATAATCATAGCTGATAACATCATATTTCTGAGTTCCCAGACAAAAGAAAAGGCATAGAACACATGATTATTCTTTGATCATTGTTTTGTATATTTTCCTTTTTAAATCATGTATAGGCTATAGTTTAAAATAAAGATTAAAACTTTTCTATTAAAAAATAAGTGTGAATGTTATCACTAAGTCATTTTAGAATAAAACGGAATAAAAAAGTTTAACTGTGCCATATCTGAATAGGATAGAGGTTTGGAATACTCATGGCAATTAATGTGGACAAAGACAAACAGAGAGAAGAGAGCAAAATAGAAAGAGAGAGACAGAGACACACAGAGAGAAATTAACAGATGAACAGTACTAAGTACACATCAGAGAAATATGAACAGTTACTAACTACAAAAAAAATGATGGACAAGCTGGGTATATTCTGTCATGCCTTTAATTCCATCACTCAGGAGGCAGACACAGGTATATATTATTTAATTGGATGCCAGCATGATCTATACAAAGAGTTCTAGGACAGCCAGACCTATATAGTAAGACAGAGTCTCCCCTTTAAGTCAATAAAACAAACATAAAAGAAGGAAAGAACTGAGAGGTGTTTACTGAAGCTTCTACAAGGAATTATACATTCACTCCAGTTGTGTATTCAATTTTCAGAAATCTACAATGCCCTAGCTTAAACTGTAACTTTAATAAGATCTTACTAAAAGGAATGCATGTTTAAATAGCTAAAAATAGAAAGATGAAAATATTAGCAATGTAAATGATGATATATGTAAGCAACATAAGGCAGGAGAGATGGCTCAGCAGTGAGGAGCTCTTGCTGCTCTTGCAAATAATTGGTCTGAAATGTCAGTGTTTAACTGGGACCCACTATTATCAATTGCTATAAGTTCATAAGTTCTGAACACATCTTTGGACTACTGTGACGATCAGGCACACAAGAGGTTCATATTCATGACTTCAATCAAAATACTCATATTCAGTAAAAATTAAAAACAGATTCCAGATGGTAGGGCTGATTGCATACTGATCAGTGGGGTAACAGAGACTGCACAGTGACAAATAGTTGGAACAGTTGGTCCCTAAACAACATTGACTGTGTTTACCAGGTGATAAGAAACCCAATGATGAGAAAAACAATTGGGTTCAACCTCAGAGCACCCAGCTAATCCCTGGAAAATTTCCTGGGCTGTTTTGGCAGGAATAAAGTTTTCAAGAAAATAGACCCAAGAAGTGTGTCCTGATCACCTTCCCAGGCTGAACTGTGTGCCCCAGAGCACAAGAGACTGGGAGTCCCACTCTCAAGAAAAACCCACAGGGAAGGAAGCAAGTGGGACTGACTGAATGTCATCCAGTCTATCCATGGAAAAGGTCCTGTAGACTTGCAGGTGCACAGCAGCCAGCCCTGAGTGGGACTTCAGCTGCCAGACCCACGTAACCAACTCTCCATCACAGACAGAACTGTGTGCCCCAGGGAACTAAAGGATGGGTTTCCCTGTAGAAAGAAAACCCCACAGGGAGGGAAACAGCAGGTCCCAGCTTAGAGCACTCAGCTGACCCTCCCACCACCACTACCACCACCACTACCACGACCACATATGGGAATATTATCGGAAAAATTTTCCAGGTTCCTGTCCAGTCACCAGCTTGGAGCCACCATTCGCAAGCAAGTGCCTATGCACTCTACACCCCCCAACAGTACAGACTGGATCTTTCTGTTGGGAGAAAATGCAAAGGTGGGGGAAATATCTGGCCCTACTTTAGGACACCTAGCTCCAGAAAAGTTTCTGGTTATCTACAGGCTCCAGACTCTAGCCTCCTGCTGTACACATGAGAGTGGTGCTCACCTGCCACTGATTACCACCTGGGTACTGGGGCACAGAGCTCCAAAATCAGACCTACAGAAGCCTGGGTTCCCTGAGAACAACCCCCAGATACTGCTCCAAGGGACAACCAGTTATCCCTAACTAAACTGACCAAACCATGGGGTACCCAGATTACAGCTTCAGCTCACTAAATTTACAGCAAGAACCCCAGCATCAGGGCAGCTGTCTCCAGGATTTCTCTGGGTGAGAAGAGAGCCCCCTTGACTAACATGGAAAATTTCCACTAACGTCTGTATGCCTAAGGTGAGCTGTGACAATTCCTGAAAAACACCTGTCATTCAGTGACCGTACCCCAAAAGCTAAGGAAGCCTCCTTTGAAAAAATTTTCTTCCTGCCAAAGGGATTCTCCTTCTCCCCAGCACAGGATTCTAGGAACCACCAGAAACTAACACCCAACACCTAAGATAGCCAAATGGATAGAGGCCAGCATAAAAGCTCAACCAACAAAAGACAGAGCAAAATGGCATCTCCAGAACCCAGTTATCCAGGAGCAAGCAGCCCTGGATACCGTAGCATAAAAAACAATTTCAGGCCAATTTCCCTTATGAACATTGATGCAAAAATACTCAACAAAATACTTTGCAAACCCAATAAAAGAACACATCAAAGATATCATCCACTACAACCAAGCAGGCTTCATGGCAGGTATGCAGGGGTGGTTCAATATACAAAAATCCATTGATATGATCCACCATATTAACAAATTGAAAGAAAAATAAACACATGATAATCTCCTTAGTTGCTGAAAAAGCATTTGAAAAAATCCAGCATCCATTCATGTTTAAAGTATTGGAGAGATCAGGGATAAAGGGCACATACCTAAACATAGTAAAGGCAATATACAACAAGCCTATAGCCAACATCAAGCTAAATGGAGAGAAAATTAAAGCAGTCCCACTGAACTCAGGGACAAGGCAAGGCTGTCCACTCTCTCCATATCTCTTCAACATAGTTCTTGAAGTCCTTACTAGAGCAATAAGACAATTAAAGGAGATCAAAAGAATACAAATTGGAAAGGGAGAAGTCAAAGTATCACTATTTGCAGATGATATGATAGTATACCTGAATAACTACAAAACTTCTACTAGGGAACTTCTACAGATGATAAACAGCATCAGTAAAGTGGCTGGATAGAAAATTAATTCATAAAAAATTTAGCCCTCCTGTATACAAAAGATAAAAGGGCTGAGAAAGAAATTAGGGAAACAACACCCTTCGCAATAGCCTCAAAGGACATAAAGTACTTTGGTGTGACCATAATCAATTAAGTCAAAGACTTGTATGAAAAAACTTCAAGTCTCTGAAGAAAGATTAGAAGAAGATATCAGAATATGGAACTATCTGATACTCATGGCTTGGCAGAGTTAACATAGTAAAAATGGACATCTTACCAAAAACAATCTACAGATTCAATGCAATTTCCATCAAAATACCAACAGAATACTTTACAGACCTTGATAGAAGAGTTCTCAACTTCATATGCGATGCAATGAAAGCAGTCCTAAGAGGAGTTTGAATAGCAACAAAGGCCATCATAAGCTATTGGAGACATCTCATACAAGCAACTTAATGGTATACCTGAAAGACCTAGGAAAAAAGAAGCAGACACACCCAGCAAGAGTAGACCACTAGGAAAAACCAAACTCAGGGCTGATATCAATAAATTAGAAACAAAGATAATAATTCAAAGAATCAACGAAACCAAGAGCTAGTTCTTTGAGAAAATAAAAAACACAGACAAATTCTTAGCCAAACTAAGTAAATGGTAGAAAGATACTATCCAAACCAACAAAGTCTGAAAGAAAAAGATATAATAGACACTGAGAAAATCCAAAGAACCATTACCTTTTATGTCAAAAGCCTATATGCCCCAAAATTTGAAAATCTAAATGAAATATACAATTCTATTTAAAATCCACTTAGCAAAGTTGAATCAACATCAGGTAAAGATATTAAATAGTCTTATAGTAAATAAGGCAATAGAGGCATCCATCAAAATACTCCCAACCAAAAAAAAAGCCAAGGGCCAGATGATTTCAGAGCAGAATTCTACAAGACCTTCAAAGAAGAGTGAATACTGATATTCTCCAAATTATTTCATAAAATAGAAATGGATGCAACATGACCAAATTCCTTTGGTGAGACCACAGTCAACTTGATAAATCCTCAAAGATCCCCAAAAAGAAAGAGAACTTCAGACCAATCTCTTTTATGAACAATGATGTAAAGATACTCAATAAAATACTTGCAAACCAAATCCAAGAACATATCAAAGGTATCATCCACCATGACCAAGTAGGCTTCATCCCAGGCATGCGAGGGTGGTTAAGTATATGGAATCCATCAATGTAATCCACTGTATAAACAAATTGAAAAAAGCCATTTTGTTAGATGCTGAAAAAGCATTTGACAATATCCAACAGTTATTCTTGTTTAAAGTCTTGGAGAGACCAGGGACAAAGGCACATATCTAAAGAGTAAAGATAGTATACAGAAAATATACAGAATACATACAGAATAGTATATAGCTAACATCAAACTAAATGAAAAGATTGTTAAGTCAATTCCACTGGACTTGGGGAAAAGACAAGGCTACACACTCTCTCCAAATCTCTTCAATACAGTACTCAAAGTCCTATCTAGGGCAATAAGACAACTAAAGGAGATTAAGGGGATACAAAGTGATAAGGAAGAAGTCAAAGTATCTCTATTCATAGATGATATGACAGTATACAAAAATGACCCCCAAAATTCTACTGTAGGGAACCTCAAAAAAATACACTCCTGGATGCCAAAGACAAATGGACTGAAAAAAAATAGGAAAATAACACCCTTCACAATAGGCAGTAAAAAAAAATGTATTTTGGTGTTATCCTCAACAAGCCAGTAAAAAGCCTATATGAACAACAACAACAACAAAACCAAAAACTTCAAGCCTCTGAAGAAAGAAATTGAAAAAGAAACCAGAAGATAGAAATATCTCTCGTGCTCATGGATCAGTAGGACCAACATAGTAAAAATTGCCATCGTAACAAAACAATCTACAGATTCAATGATATTCCCATCAAAATATCAACACAATTCATTAAAGAACTTGAAAGAACAATTCTCAGCTTCATATGGAAAAATAAAAAAGCCAGAATAGCTAAAACAATCCTGTACAATAGGAGATCTTCAGGAGGTATCACCATTCTTCATCTCAAGCTCTATTATAAATCAATAGTAATAAAAACTGCATGGTACTATAATAAAAACAATTAGTGGATCAATGGAATTGAAGTGAAGACACATAAATAAACCCACACACCTATGGCCACTTGATTTTTGACAAAGAAGCCAAAACCATGCAATGGAAAAAGGACAGCATCTTCAACAAACAGTGCTGGTCTAACCTGAAGTTTACATGTTGAAAAATGAAAATAGATCCATATTTATCACCCTGCACTAAACTGCAGTCCAAGTTGTTCAAAGACCTCAACATAAAACCAGATACACTAAATCTGTTAGAAAAAAAGTGGGAAAGATCCTCGATCTCATTCGCATAGAAGGTAACTTCCTCAACAGAACACCAAGAACACTGGCTCTAAGATCAAGAATTAATGAATAGGATCTCATGAAACAAAAAGCTTCTATGAAGCAAAGAACTCTGTCAATAGAACAAAATGACTGCCTACCGACTGACAAAAGATCTTCACCAACCCTTCATACAACTGAAAGAGCTAATAAACAATATATATAAAGAGCTGAAGAAATTAAACTCCAATAATCCAAATAATCCAATTTAAAACTGGGGTACAGAACTATACAAAGATTTCTCCACAGAGGAATATCAAATGGTGGACATTAAATGCTCAATATCTGTAGTCATCATGGAAATGCAAATGACATTCCATCTTAAACCCATCATGGCTAAGGTCAAAACCTGAAGTGACAGCAAGTTAGTGAGAATGTGAAGAAAGGAACACTCCTCCATTGCTGTGGGAGTGAAAACTTATACAACCGCTTTAGAAATCAATCTGATACTTTCTCAGACAATTAGAAATAGTGTTACTTCAAGACCCAGCTATACCATTTCTGGGCATATATCAAAAAGATGCTCCACCATTCAACAAAGATATTTGCTCAACTGTGTTCATAACATCTATATTCATAATAGCCATAATAGGGAAACAAACTATATGTCTCTCAACCAAACCATTGTTTTACAGAAATTGTGGTACATTTACACAATGGAATGCACCTCGGGTATTAAAAAAAAAAGGAAACTATAAAATTTTCAGGCAAGTAGATGGAACTAGAAATGATCATCCTAAGTGAGTTATTCCAAAACCAGAAAGACATGCATGGTATATACTCATTTGTAAATGGATAATGGTCATAATATAGGATAAACATACTACAATTTATAGACCTAAAGGAGCTAAATAAAAAGGAGGACCCTATGGAGGATGCTTAATTCTTATGCAAAAGTGCATATAAAATCGACACCAGAAGTGACTGAGGAGAGGGAAGAGGATGAGAGCCTAACATACATATCCTCCAAAAGACGCCCAGCAGGGGTTCGAAACAGATGCTAAGATTCACAGCCAAACTTTGGGTAGAGCACAGGGAATCATAGGAAAGAGTGAGAGGATAGAATGTAGAAAGACCCAGAGCTGGCAGGACCTCCATAAGAAGACCAACAAGGACAACAAATCTGGGCCCATGGGGACTTGCAGAGATTGATGGACCCACCAAAGACCATTCATGAAGAGGAAACAGACCCCTGCTCAGATGTAGCTGATAGGCAGCTCAGTCTCCATGTTTGATCCATAGTAAGGGGAGAAGGTGCTGGCTTTGACATGGACTCTGTTGTGTGCTATTTGATCATTTCCCCGTGGTGGAGGGGCATTGCTATGCCACAGAGGAAGAGGATGCAGGAAGTCCTAGTGAGACTTGATAGGCTGGGTTCAGATGGTAGGAGAGGAGGGTTCCCTGTATCTGAGATATAGGAAATGGGATAAGGAGGAAAAAAATGGAGGGTGAGACAAGGAAGAGTCAAGGGAGAAGATTACAATTGGGATGTCAAGTGGATAAATTATTTTTTTTAATTTAATTAAGTTATTTATTACAATGTGTTCACTTTGTATCATTGCCATAGCCCCCTCCCTCATCTCCTCCCAGTCCCACCCACCCTCTTTCTTCTGCTCCTATGCCCTTTCTCTAGTCTCCTAATTGGGGAGGGATTCCTTCCCTTCTAGATTATCAGGTCTCATCAAGGATGGCTGCATCATCTTCCTCTGTGGCCTTGCAAGGTTACACCACCCAGGAGGAGGTGATCAAAGACTCAAGTTCATGTCAGAGAATAAATAAAAACAAAAAAACAAATTCAAATTAAAAATAAATTAAATGTAAATAAAACAAACAAAATTAAAATAAAACAAATACAACTGGTAAGAAGAGCGTCACACACCTACAATTCAATGACTCGGAAAGCTCAGATAGTGTTAGTGTCATGAATAAAGGGCATCCTAAGAAATTAAATATACTCCCTGCCAAATTTCAAATGCAAGATGTTGATATCAACACAATAACCTATGCTTACATATACAAAACAAAAGAAAATAAATACCTAAAACTCTATATTCCATGCTCAGCAGCCAATGATGGTGATGTTGATGCCAGGCATGTTGGCCTAGATTTAAGCCCAACACTTGACTTGAGTTAGAGCTGTTAAGTTCAAAACCAGCCTGGTCTACATACAAACTTTCAGGAAACATCCAGGAACTCTGGGACATTATGATAACACAAAACATGCTAATAATCAGATTAGAAGAAGAAGGATGAGATCAAAGTTCCAGAAGATATTTTCAACAAAATCATACAAGAAAAATTTCTTAACCTAAAGAAGATGTCTATGAAGGCACAAGAAGCATAAAAACACCAAAGAGACTGGACCAGAAAAGAAAGTCCTCTTAGCACAGAATAATCAAAATACAAAACATGCAGAACAAAGAAAGAATATAAAAAGCTGCAACTGAAAACAAAAACAAAAACAAAAACAAACCAAACTAACCAACCAGACAAACCAAAAAAAAAAAAAACAAAACAAAACAAAAAATAACCCACAAAAACCAACCAAAAAAAAAAAGGTAGATCTATTGGAATTAATCCTGTATTCTCAGTAAAAATGCTAGAAGTTGAACAGCTTAGACAGAGTGCTTCTGACTCTAAAAAACTACAGAAGCCAAGACAAATTACTAACCATGCCCAGAAAGTTTCAATCAGCAAATGAAGAAAAATAAGATGTTTCATGATAAGGTCAAATTTAAACAATATGTATCTATAAATATAGCCCAACACAGGGTGCTAAAACCACCACCACCACCACCACCAAAATACCAGGATTTACAATCACTGTTTGTTGATATCTCTTAATACCATTGACCCAAATTCACCAATAAAAAGACACAGGCTCACAAAAATGGATGATAAAACAAAATCCACCCTTCTTCTAAATACATCAAACACAGCTTCACATCAAGATAGACATTATCTCAAGGTAAAGGGTTGGAAAAGATATTCCAAATAAATGAATTAGAGTATCAAGCTTGTAAAGCAATTTTAATATCTAACAAAACAGACTTCAAAAACAACTAATCAAAAGATGGCAAAAGACATGACATATTAAAAAAACATCCAGCAATATAACATTTCAATACTTAACATCAATGCCCCTAACCTAAGAGCACCCAAGTTATAAAAGAAACACTTCTGCAGCTGGCATAACATCCTGGCCCTCATAAACCAATAGGGGAAGACTTCAATATATCACTCTCACCAATGGACAGGTCCTCCTGACCAAACTGAACAGAGAAATGGTCCAGATAACTAACATCAAAACACTACCCAAATGATGTTTACAGAACATCCACCCAAACAAAAAGATTGTTCTCTCTTCTCAGCAACACATATATTGTTCTACAAAATGGATGATATACTTGAACTGTGGAAGTCTCAAAAGATATAAGAAACTATCAATAACCTCCTGCATCCTATCAGACCACTAAGGTTTAAAGCAGCACATCACCAATAACAAAAACAATAGAAAGCTTACAAACTCATAAAAATTGAACAGCACTCTATTAAATAAAAATTGGATCAAAACTGAAATAAAGAAAGAAATTAAAGACTTTCTAAAAGTCGATGAAATGAATACATAAGATATCAAAAGTCATAGTACACAACGGAATTGTTGACCAGAAGACAGTTCATACCACTAAGTGCATTCAGAAAAAATAATCAGAAAGATCTCTTAGTAGCAACTTAACAGCACACCTAAATACTCTAGAAAAAAAAATGAAGTAAACAAAACTAAAAGGAGTAGACAGTGAGAAATTACTGAACTATGTCTTCACTGGTAAAACCAAATGTTAGCACAGGAAAAGAAAGGAGGATCCTAACAAAATTGATAATGATTAGATTTTAATAGTGGAGATCTCCTGAATAAGCAGAGGTAACTTTTCATCAGACAGTGTGGTCATTCACTCCAAACTAACTTAATAAAGACTGAAGTTTTTTTTTTCTTAAATAAAAAAAGATACTTTTGTTGTTTCATATTAAAAACAGTTAAGAGCTTTAAAAAGTTTTAAGTAAATTCTAAGGTATAAATTTTTTGAGTTGGAATAATTTGGAGTGACTATAACATATCTGAGCAGCATGGTGATAGACCATGCATTTAATCCCAGAAGAGACAAGCAGTTCTATATTAATTAGTTGTTTTCTAAATTCAGGAGTTACAATGACAGGGTATTGGTGGTTCATAGCCTTAATCCCAGCATTTGGGAGGCACGTGCCTTTTCATACCACCTGGGAGGCAGAGGCAGGCACACAGGATTTACACTGATTTTATTTAAAAGCTGCTTGTAAAAGGCAGGCTGAAAATCAAAGTGAATATCCTTTATTATCTAGAAATAAATACACTTTAAGGTATATTTGGAAACTTTCAAAGATTTTTTTTAACTTTAATTGAGATATACTTTTTCTATTTCGAAAAAACCATTTTGCTCTATAAAAGATATAACATGCCTAAAAAGCTACAACCCTCACCCCAGAATTAGGGATGGGGCAGGGTTTTGATTTAATCTTTTCAGGAGAATAAAATCATCCAACTAAAGAATATGGAGACCACTGGACACATGAAACTTCTGAAGAAAATGACAGATCACCAAAAAATGTGAAAAGAGGAGTAAACTGGCCAACTGGTATCACTCACCTTCATGTTATCTCTTCTGTCTTCTACAGACATAAGTGCAAATTGTCTTTATGTGATTGCTAAAGAACAATCCAAAGTCTCTATCTCATATCAGAAAAGCCACCTGGTAAGAAACAGAGGAAAACAGAAAAATAAGGGATGATTCCATTGCCATGAATCTCATAATCTTCTGGCATGATGTGACTTTTGTACTTACTACAAACTTCAATAATCAAGAATGTGTACAGTGTTTGTGAAAGAATAAGGGGGTGAGAAAAAAAGCCAAAAAATAAGCCTAAAATATAGCCAAGCTAACATGAAAAGACATAAGTAACTTCTAGCATGAAAAATTGGCATGGAACCAGAGATACCTTTGATTTTCTAATTAATACAAATTAAATAAACACAGATTTCACAACTGCTAGAAGACAAACTCAAAGTGACACCTAAACAGTTATATTTTCCTGACCCTCCAGCTACTACTAACCTCCTTTACAAAGAGTCCTTTTGCTTTAGAAGTCTCGTAAAAAATGGAGGTGATCATAAGCTGGGCTATGGCTTGCAGTCCCTCATGTCCCCTTGTGGGTTCAGGCACAGCCCAGCCCTTGCAGACACTCACACACAAAAAATGATGGAGAATAATTTAGTTTCTGTTTCCTTCAGCATGATTTATGTCACAATATGTGGAATCTTTCCTATCCTCATATTTAAAACCAGGCACACCTGACAAAATTCTGCATCTCAGAAATTCCTTTTGTACCCTGGAATTGAATTTCCCTAAATCATGCCATTGTGACTGGTGGTAGTTGAAAGGTTAAAAAAATGTAATCAAGTATTGCTGAAAGATGACCACCACCCCCTCTTTTCTTCCAGTTTCAAAACGAGTTGTAAAATTTGTTATGCAAATCTCTATGTGGAATACAACATTAATCATTTCTAGAAATGAGACCTTCAGTTTTCCAATCTGTCCACTGCAAAACCAATGCTTGCGTGTGTACACTAGATAGTGATATTATAAGCACCACAATTTTCTACTGCCCAGGCGGCAAAGTCCTCACTTCTCTGGACAATCAACACTCAGGAAGGGTCAGAGGCCAAGGGTCTCTGTCAAGATCACCACATGGAGACCAACAGAACCACAGCCTGAACCACAGTCCATCTCATTCAAAGCAGATCAGGCTGTGATAGCTCAGGAGCCTGCTATTCCTGGCCTGGGGACAATGGCCCCACACTCAGCATGACGTGGCCTCTGGTCTCACTCACAGCTCTTTAGAGCTACATCAGAGGAAAATCCCAAAACAAACCCATAAATTACCTCCCACTATTGCTCCTGACTGCTAGGCCTACCCAGAATCCCTCATTAGCTTGAACAATACAGCTGAGTCTTAGGACAGTAGTAGCTCCTCTACCAGTGGATCAAAGATCAAATGATGCTGATAGCAGAGGCATTCTAGCTTTGCCCTAACCCCTATGGGCACACAGAATGCTAATGTTGTTATAAAAGAATGAAAATCCCAATTATTCTATTTTAAAACCTTCCAGTGCAGAGAGGCAGAGAAAGCACCCATCTGACCATCCTACTCACCTCAACTCCAAGAGTAAAAAGCCCCAAAAGCTTACCAGTTCAGATGACAGATCAGGGTGGATAGGCCAAAGGAACCCAAGGCCAAAGGCTTTCTAGCTCAAAGCTCAAAAAGCCCAAAATCTACTATGCTAAAACTCCTTCCACTTTTACACTCTTTCTTAAATACATTTCAGCTGAAAGTTCCACTTACTCTTTAATCCCTGTCAGTTGGCTTCTTGCTTTGCCTCTTGATCTAGGGTTAACATTATTAAATCCTGTGCACAGAGAGCTTTTGAATTAAAGGTATGTTCCAGGGCTGACGGAACCATACCATAATCACCTGTTTAGAATAAACAGAAAGTTCTTGGAATTAAGGTTTGTGTTAGGGCTCAAACATACCAAACAAAGCACAGGTTTTTACAGTTCACAATCTATGGGATCACACTGGGATCAAATATCCTGCAACATCCTTATCTTGGAAATGTTTTAAAATACAATCTTCTACTTTCCCAGGGCACCTGCTCATCTTCCAAGATACAGGTCATTTATGTTGCACATTCCATTACATGATCAGTGTCCAACGCAGTCATCTCTACCTCATATTTGGGAAGTCCTTCAGCCAAACTTTAGTCAAAGCCAAATAGTAACAACCATTAAAGAAACAAATGGCCATGAATTTGAAAGAAAGGAGTAGGTAATGGG
Source organism: Meriones unguiculatus (assembly GCF_030254825.1). Taxonomy (NCBI): domain Eukaryota; kingdom Metazoa; phylum Chordata; class Mammalia; order Rodentia; family Muridae; genus Meriones; species Meriones unguiculatus. Next base: position 4,606,833 of record NW_026843647.1, read on the forward strand.
AGCTCAATGAAAATGAGAAATAAAACAAAAAGGATATGGCTGTACCTAGGAATGTTGGAATAGAAAGTTTATTATAGATATATGAGAGAACATAGTCAGGCACAGGAACATCTGGGACAGTCTAGGATTGACATGAACTTGAGCCATGTGAGAGGAGAAGAGAGATGGAAGTCGAGAGCCAGATGAAAAGGGTGGGAAGGTAAATGATAAATGAAAAAGACCAGGTAACCAAAATGGTTGGAATACATAAGGAATGGGAGCTGGGAGGAGGGCAGCTCAACTTCTGGGGTAGAGATCTGTGTATGACACCTATACCTTGTAACAGGAAAAGATTGAGGGATGCTGGGAGAACCTGACAGCCAGGTCTGCTTTGATTGTTAAGTAGCCTCCTTAACGATTCATCCCAGCATTTGAGATGTAAGAGCAGAGAGGAATGAAAAGGTTGAAATGATTTCATTATAACCTTAAAATTATTTTTAAAAGTTGAAAATGGCCTTATGGTCCAATATTCTTCAGAGACTTTGAATATGTATTAGAGAACACCAAGTATTACTCACAACTTCTTTTCTCAGGTTGGGCATTTTCAAATGTGGGGAGGGGAAACATCCCTGTTAGTCACTACCACAGCAGTTTATCCAGAACTTCTGTTTTGTTTGAACTCATGCAACTATAGAAATTTGCTTCCCAGAAACAAGCTCAGCAACTAATCCATATTCTTGATTCCCTTTGTGTATGACTCCCCCCAAATGTACAGTTTTCACTTTTATTGACCATCTAAAATTGATTACATGACTCATTACCATCTTCCCTTCTCCCCCTCCCTTTCTGTGTTGTGACTACACCAGCTTCAAAGTAGGTTAGTGAACTCAATTCTTACACAGGTCCCTCTTTATTTGTAATTGCCCACCTCTAAAAATTTAGGGTCTTCAGGGGACATTAATTCACTGTTCTATTTTACTTCACACTCACTAGTCAGGGCCCACCTAAAAAGAGCTGCAGGACTATGTTCTAGGCACTAGGCAGTAGGGGCAGCATTCAGTGTTCCAATAAAGTGTAAACTACATAGCATGTGAAAGGCTGATCTACAGGAGACATTGCTTTAACAAAAACAAATATCAAAGCACTAGGGGAAAAGGAATGAAATTCTTAATGACTGGATTATCAAAGAATATTATCTAATAAGAGACTAGAGCAGTAATGCATCAACAAAATAAAATTTAATAATACCAACAACTGACTTATTTATTTATTTATTTATTCATATATTTATTTATTGTGGATACAGTGTTCTGCATGCATCTACACTTGCATGCCAGAAAAGAGCACCATATCTCATTATAGATGTTGTAAGCCACCATGTGGTTGGTGGGAATTGAACTCCTGACCTCTGGAAGAGCAGCCAGTGCTCTTAAACTCAGAGTTGAAAAAAAAAACACATAGCATACTGACTTTGAAAAACACAGGCCATTCTCTTGTAGAGGGAAAGCCATTAATAAGATACTGTTTGATGTTATCCCTGTGTACAATATTAGCTGCTGAGACCTGTAACCTGACAGACACAGCTTAAGCCCATAGCCTGTGTCTCAAATTTGAACTGACAGAACTGTGTCAATGAGGATTGTACATATGGGCATAGGACAGTCCCTTAATTTGAAATTCAATATTTACTGGAGCAAGATACCTGACCCAAATTGTACACCCACCAATCTTGTCTGCTTTCATTTGCATTCATGAATTAATAAATACACATTGGGAATTTACAAATTAAAAAGACATAACCCTGACACATTTCTACACAATCCTGGTGAGCAAACATGTGTATCCCGGGATCCTAATCTCTAACAGGTCTGGTTAGCATACTGCGTATCTGTGGAGTGTTTTATAGGCAGTCTTCCCTCAGCTAAATTCTAACTGGTACCACTAGTTTCTCAGCGATAGTAAATCCTTTACATCATCAGTTCTACTCTTCTATATCACAGCTTAATATTTGAGTGCTCTCTGACACAGGACATATAATTTATAACCCCCACAAAATCCAAATGGATCTTTTAGAATGGAGAGACATCTTCAAAGGTCACCAGGAACTAGGCCTAAAAAAGGGCACTTAAATTTCACCAGAATTGTGACTCTATTATAAAGCCACCAGGAATTGGACCATGGGTCACCAATTCCAAATACAAGGTCGTAAGATTCCTTACCCAAGGAACAGCCTGAGGATAACAAGAATGGGAAGGTATCTTATCTCAAAGTGGGGCATTTGTGCTGAGCAGTCTACCAACTTTGTAGTAGAACCTTCAGTGACAAAGAAAATACCCAACATTCCTGAGGCATAGAGATAGCTCCCTCAATGTTAGTTATGTTAGCTAGCCAATCACTTTGTAAAAAGCTTGCCCTTGCTGAATGTCAACCAATCCTGTAACTATTAAACCAGAACTTCCTGGTCCTTCCTAAAACCCCAATCAAAACCCTGCCATGCACCTGCTCAGGGCTCTCTCTGATCCACTGTGTTTGTAAAAATGGAGAGACCCAGCATAAGCCCAAATAAAACTCTTTGCTCTTGCATATGTGGTCTGGCTCCTGATGATCTTTGGTCACCCTAAGATCTGGCCATAACATATGGGTTCTTATATTGGATCCCCAAGTCTCCCAAGCACCCCAGGCACATGGAGCTGAACAACAGCCAGTAAATGAGCACTCTGTCTGTATCTGTCTGTGTCTTTCTCGGTGTTTCTCTAGTTTGTTTTTTTGGGACTCAAGGCAAAAGGTGTAATATGTGTCGTCAGAAAGGTTAGAGCTGATGCTCTGGACAGCTGTGGGCCACAGGGGGTCTGGAAGACTTTCCAGATCCCCCCCAAAAGGGCACATCTGTAAAGGGAGTTGAGCACCGAGTTTTCTTTGATCTCTGGATCTTTGGACAAGGATAATGCAGGTAGCTCCTGCAGCAGAGATTCACTGATATCCTACTTTCCTTTTCCACTGCAGGAGTGGTGGGATCTGCTGTCTGGCTCTGTGTATTTTTCTGCTGCACAAGCAATGGGATCTAGTCTGTGTCTTGTTTAACTGTTTTGACTCTCGCTGTCATTTTTTGTCTCTGGGACTGACTGAGGACATGGGACAAAATCCTTCTATCCCCCTAGACCTGATTTTTTTTCCCATTTCAGGAGGCTTGAGCCATGCTTCACAGTCTCCAGTGAGAGTGGCAAGAATGTGGCAAGGGATTGATACAGTATGTGGAGCTCAGGATTGGCACCTCTGCCAATGTTCTCTGGTCTCTGGTCTGGCAGATCTTATCCACTACTCTGGCCTCGGGTTTGGCAGAGTGTGTCCCCTGCTCTGGCCTCTGATCTGGCAGAAATTTGCTGCTGCTGTGGTCTCTGGTCTGGCAGAGTTTGGCTGGTGCTTTGGGCTCTGGTCTGGTAGACAGAGATCAACAAATATGTTGCTGCTCCATTCTCTGGTCTGGCTGAATGCAGGTCATCATTCCAAACTCGGGTGTAGTTGGATGGAGCCTGATTTGGGGGTAGGTCACCACTAATGGAATAGGATAGAGGGCCCATAGAGAGACAGGCCACTGTTCTGAGTTTTTGGTATTTTTTCTTCCATTCTCTTCGAGCGCATTATACCCAGTACATTTTTTTTCCTTTGTTGTACTTTTGTGATTTTGTTTGCTTGTGATGGTCTCAGTGGGCTGGTGATCAAACAGCTGTGCTCCATTGTGACTTTGCCTTCCCCATGCTCCCAACACTACAAGCTGGGGCACCTCTGGTCATCAGTGGAAACACATATTTCCACATATTTGGCGAGGAAGGCTCGGTTGGAGAGGGGTCTGTGTGCAGATAGTCTTTCTGGGCTTGACCTTGTTGCCTCCTTGCTATCTCTATGAGGAAGTTCGGTGACCTGAGGTTAGCTCTAGCTTGGAACAATGACCACCAAATAATGCTCTTAGTTGAAAGGTATTGTAGTTATTACTATTATTATTATTTGGTTAGGGTCCCCTGTAGCCCAGCCCGGCCTTAAACTAAACAGCTATAAGATGACCTTGAATTTCTGATCCTTCTGCTCCACCTCGTATCAAGTGAGGTACACTCCCAATCCCACAAACTTCTTTTTTTTAGCCATAGGTGGTTTCAACAAGGAAGTGAACCAAACTCAAATAGGGAAGGCTTGGCTCCACTGAGTTCCTGGGTCTGAGCCTGTGTACTGGCACTGTACACAGAATACCCACCTGAGCATCTTGATATGTCACTTATTATCATGGCTGTACTTACGAGATTGTCACCTGAGAATGAAAACAATTCTTTTTTATTTAAGGTCTCATACTGGCAACTAAAAGAATTTTATTAGAAAATCTTAGAAAGCACATGTATGATTGTGGTTTGAATGGGTGGGGAACCTCTGTCAATGTGCTCCCCAAAGTGCTAAAGGTGGTAAGCATGGGGAATGGGGAGGAGTAGATGAGGAATTCACCATGTCTGAGTATCTACCCATACCCCCCAGAAAATGAGTTGCTTTAATTAATCACCAATGCAAGAAAAAAAATAGCTAGAATGCATTTGAGGTTCAAGGTTTAGAAGTGAGGCTGCAGGGGTCCTTTTGGCAATGCTTTGAAGAACTGCATCCATTCAAGTGCAATGTTTGTAAATTCACACTGAGCAAGGAAGGCAGGGAAGGGAAGGGGAGGGAGGAGAATAAAAAGGAGGACAGGGGAGAAACATGATCAAACTTTTCCTGTCAAGAAAACGAAAAGACAAAAAAAATCTTAATGAAGTCCCACTTTTTGTATGTGTGCCCAAGAATTTTTTATCATTATTTATTTAATTATTTGTGTCAAATATTTTTTTAATTTTTTAAACTTTTATTAATTACACTTTATTCACTTTGTATCCCCCCCATAAGCCCCTCCTTCCTCCCCTCCTAACCCCACCTACTTTTCCCTTTCTTCATGAATGATCCTCCCCAAGTCCACTGATAGGGGAGGTCTCCCTTTCCTTCCTTCTGATCTTAGTCTGTTAGGTCTCATGAGGAGTGGCTGCATTGTCTTCCTCTGTGGCCTGAGATCAAAGAGCAGGCCAATCAGTTTATGTTACAGGCAGTCCCTCTTCCCATTACTATGTAACCCACTTGGACACTAACTGTCATGGGCTACATCTATGCAGGGGTTCTAGGTTATCTCCATGCATGGTACTTGGTTGGAGTATGAGTCTCTGGAAAGACCTTGGTGTTCAAATTTTCTCATTCTGTTGCTCTCCTTGTGGAGTTTCTGTCCTCTCCAGATCTTACTATTTCCCACTTCTTTCATAAGATTCCATGTACTCTGCCCAACACTTGGCCATAAGTCTCAGCATCTGCTTTGATAGTCTGCAGGGCAGAGCCTTTTAGAGAGCCTCTGTGGCAGGTTCCGAACTTGTTTCCTGTTTTCTTCTTCTTCTGATGTCCATCCTCTTTGCCTTACAGGATAGGGATTGAGCGTTTTAGTCAGGATCCTCCCTCTTGATTAGTTTCTTTGGATGTACAGATTTTGGTAGGTTTATCCTATATTATATGTCTATATGAGTGAGTATATACCGTGTGCCAAGAATTTTTAAGTTGTGTTTATGTGTACATTCCTTTCATCATATTTACATATATACTCTAAACGTTTGCTGAATAATGGTGTTTCAATGTCGTTCCCACATTTCAACTGAATTATTTTTGGGCACTAAATCTAAACCTAATTCTTATCCATATTTGGAGGTTTTACTTGTTTTGAATGTGTCGTTTTATTTTCTTAGTTAACAGTGTGTACACTGTCCCTTACACCAGGGTCATCATATTTGTGTCTCTAACAAAGTAATGAAAAACATTAAATAGTACTAATAATGTTAATGACTAAAATGAAAATAACTGAGTGCATTGTACAATGATCTCAGATGCTCTTTTCAGACAGGACATTTTATGATGAAATTTTTTTCATGAGGCACAAAATGCCTGCTAAGCTTAAGGCTTGTTTACAACATTCTCTTGAAAACAAGGTTCAAGATGAATCCTGAAGTCATAACATCAAATGATGTACAGAGAGGACATAATCACCTTTGCAGATATGGGCTCCTAGGGATAAGTATGGTAGGATTCAAAGCTCAGGACACTTTCTGAGAATATGACTTCTCATAAAACCTAATGAAAAAATGGATTCATCCCAGAAAATGAACATATACATAAAACCAAATACATATAAAGCAGGTAAATGTCAGGAGAAGGACCAGGTTAAAAACTAACACCAAATAAGTATCACTGTTGCTGTATCTGCAATTTCTACCTTATTTGGAATGCAGAGACAAGAAGACTGTTAACTCCTGTATTGAAGGAAGTGCATCTGCATAAAGAAAAGCAATGTTTCAATTCTCCTGTTCTTTTTTTCTTCTCCCCTTCCTCCTCCTTCCTTACCTCCTATATATGAAGCAAATGTTCTACCTCTTAGTTGTATTCCTGCCTTCTGTACAAAACAGGCAGAAACAGATAATCTTTGGATATAATGAAGACAGATGCTAAATCTCACTAAAGCTTAAAGGAAGTAACTTGTTATGGGATAAATTAAAGAGAACACAGAGAAGGCAACAGGCATAGAGTAGGGTGGCCTAGTAACAGCAGTAACAGAACAAAATAAAAAGACTCCAGGAAAAGTTTTTTACAGATGGCACAATGGCTGGCATTAACAAATAAAATGCTACATGCTCCCAACCTTTAGGTGAGAATTCTGTTTTACTATCAGATTATGAAGACTTTGTTAAAGGAATTTACTTTTTAAAAGGTTATTTGTCCTTTCACAGAGAGTTATTGTGAATTAGGTACCCAATACTCTGCTAAGTCCTGAACACACAAAAATGATTGATGTAAACACCACTTTCTCTATAAGCTTACAGTCTTGTGGGGTAATCCACCATAAACAAACCCATAGACCATGCATAGAAATGTATACATCACTATAAATTCCACTATGAAACCTAAAGGAAAGCAAGAGGTACCTAACACCCCAGAAAAGATAAAGAACATACATATTCAAAGGCTGAGAGATGAGAACATTTTAGTTCAGTAGGTGAAATGAAAGAAGGTGAATTTGTTTTCAGTATACTAGGGAAGAAGAATGGAATGATGATGATGATGATGATGATGATGATGATGATGATGATGATGATAATAAAAAGTTTAAAGAAGGATGGTAGCCATCCCTCTCTGCTGCTGCTGTTTTTTTCATCCTTGCACCCTCTCATGTGACTCTATGCCCTCTAGTGGTGACGGGAGGCAACTTCTCCATCATTTCTCTCTGGAACTGTTGATGGTTTGTTTAATCAGCAGAGCCTGCAGGGCTGGTGGCCTCCAGGGAGAACCCATGAACTGGAGGCTCTGGCAGGTTGACTCCAGGAAGTGACCATGCTTCCTCAGCCCGGTTCTGGATGGAACTCGGAACCCTGGTTGCCAGATAACGGGAGGCCAGCAGCAGCAACAGCAGCCTGGACAGACCAGCCGGTCCAGAGGAGCTGGAGAGATGAGTCTCTTCTGCTTCCAGACCTCCACGGGCTCAGGTCTCAGAGAAGACAGCGGTGGTCGCCTGTGCCGCTGCTGGAGACATGTGGTGCGCTCCCTGACACATTTCTGGCCTGTTCCCCACTGGGAGACCAAGGTAACCAGGGCCGTCCTGCAGCAGGGAAGCTTTCTGGTCCACCCCACCCCCCATCCACCGCGATCACAGCCTGGAAGAGTGTTCCTGTTGGGACACTGAGGAACGCTTTTCATGCCTGCTTCCCGCTTAGGTGTAGGGAAAGTGGTCATTGGTGCCCCTCGGGGTTTGCACACTTAAAGCCTCCCTCCTGCCCTGGTCCTTCCTCATAGCGAAAGGTAGTGAGCCTTACTGCATGGCATCCTCATGCTCAGCAATGATCACATGGACTATGTGAAGCAGATGATTCCCTATTTGCCCACCTTCTGGCCCTTTATCCAAAGATTGCCACCATCTGGTTGGTTCTGGACCTGATGCTGAAAAGGCAGGAGAGTGGTTCCACCAGGGATCTAGCCAGCTCTCAGATCTTCTCCTGCTGTTTCCCAGGGCCAGTGCCCTGTGCCCTCACAGAACCGGACGTGTGAGTCCCAGCAGCCTGAGTCCCAGGCCAGACCCCTTAAAGTGACATGGCCAAACATGGGTGATTGTGGCAGGGTGGGGCTCTCACAGGTGCCATTCACCTTCCCCAGGGAATCTCACACACCACCATTTCTCATGCCCTGAGCGACCTTTCCCCGTTTGTGTAAAGGATTCTGGACCCCATTTGCACTGTTTGTTATGGATGGAGCCCCTAGCACCCCCACACCCATCCCTGGGAAGATTCTAATAGTTCCTTCTAGATGTCTGGGTGGCTTGGGGACATGGGGCAGTAGGGGTATCACCCCCATGAACAGGTATAGATCCTTCAGGCGGAAAAGCAGACAAAGACATGAGTAGGCTTGGGGTGGAGGGGGAGGTGAGCAGGAAGGGGCGTTTAAGGCCAGGGTGGAGGGCCAATTTTGGCCAGGAGCCTCACCTTTGGGGTTCTCTACCTAGGGACTGTCCTCACGACCTAACCTGCTGGTAGAGGATAGAGGTTTCCCACTGGGCTCCTAGGTTTTGAGCAGCAGAGGGAGAGACAAAAAAGGAAAGGCCCTGGGGGATACCAATGCCCCCCCGCAGTTCCAAAGAGAGGCCAGACTCCCGACACAGTGTCCCTTTGCCCTGCTCTCACCCACAGTGCCATCTTCTCGTTCTTGTCCCAGTGGCTGCAGAAATTCCCCCAGGATTTCTCTGGGCCCCCGGACCTGGCCATCGTGAGACGGCTGCTGGACTATGCAAGGATCCATGTGCCCACTGCAGAGTCGGACTGCCAATCTGGGGAGATCCTCCGGGCAATGGATAAGCCCTAGATAAGCTTAAGCCTGAGAAGGAGGAGGAGAATTAGGAGGAGGATGAGGACCCGAGGGAGGCGCCTAGTGAGGTAGCAGCTGATTCCAACCCCGTGTCCCACAGGGGAAGTGTCCTGAAGCTCTGGCCAAGGAAGCAGAGGAGGAAGACTGTCAAATCGACTGTCCTGCGGGTAGGAGAGGGGACTGTGCCTTCCCTGGCATGGAGAGGCCATCTTGGGTTAGCTCACCCCATTCTGCGTGCCTTCAGGCTGCTCCCTTATCCTAGATGACGGCTCACCCCTTTCTTTGCCAAGATCCGGGGCTACTTGGGGCCTCAACTGCAGAGCTGTCCATGCAAGACACCTTGGTGGTACAGGAGAAACGGAGCCTGGTTTTGGAGGCAGATGCTAAGCCCAAAGAGGATGCTGAGATCCTGGATCCCATGGCTGCAGGATCCCCAGTCTTGCCAGAAGCTGGACCAGTGCAACCTCTGGCTTTAGCATCAGAGGACACACAGGCCCTTGTGGACTTGGCGGATGAGCTACTGTTTCTCTCCACTGTAGTGCACTTGGGGGCACCCATTCCCCTGTCCCCGCTGCCCGAGGTAGACATATAGTTCGTACAATTGCCGGCTGAGCTGCATCCAGCGCCTTCTCCCCTTAGAGAAAAGATTCCCTTAATTTTGTATATTTTTAAATTGCTGTTTTTCACTCTTGTGTTATTGTTGTTGGTTTCATATTATTATTATTTAAAACGTGTTGCTTACTCAACTTAAGTGATGTATTCAGAGATGGGGCCTCCCCATCGGCCCACAGTGGGTGGCTTAGCCAAAAGGTATGGAGCCTGTTTTTGTTGAGAGTTTCCTGCGAGTTGGGCATGTGCATCCATCTATAGAAGATGCTGCCAGGTGTGTAGTTGGTGCGCAGGGGGTCTACTGGGATAGATTGAGCCCCAGAAAAAAAAGCCCAACAGGGCCAGTGCTTGACAGCAGAATTTTGGGGCCACAGCTGGGCCAAGAGCTAGGCTCTGAGGACCAGGACCAGGACCAGGACCAGGAACAGTACCAGGACCCAGCTCTGTGGACACTATCCCTGAGGGGAAAAAAACCCTATAATTTGAGATACAGAGTACATTTTGGGGGATCATTTAAATACATGATATTTCTACATAGCCATGCCTGTTTTAGAACTCAGTTTTGGAGCTGGGCATGGTGGCACACACCTGTAATCCCAGCACTCAGGGAAGAAGAGACTTGAATTTGAGGCCAGCCAGGTCTACAAAGTAGATCTAGGACAGCCAAGACTACACAAGGAAATTTTGTCTAAAAAACAAACAAATAAATGAACGAACAAACACAAAAGAGAGCTAATTGTGTGGACCAAGCTGACCATAATATCAGAAAGATTAGGTTTCCATGGACTCCCAGGTCTACGATGACAGGGATGCATCTCTGAGCAAAGCTAAGATATTTTTAATGACTTATTCTTGAATCAAGGAATGAATGGATAAAATAAGATGTACACAGGTAACATTTTTTTTCTTTTAATGAACAGTAATAAGTCTTCAAATTCTACATTTATTTACAATTGCAAAATCATTTCTGATGTTGTCAGTAAGTGGGTTTTCTCTATTGCTTTAATTTCATCCATTGAAAAATGTTTGAGTATGTATGTGCCATGAGAGGACAACTTATTGCTGTTTACTATCTGTTTACATCCCATATATGAGTTTTCAACATGAAACCCAAAGAGTCTTTTGACCAGTGAAAGTACTGGCCCTTATTTAGGTTTAAAAATGATTTATGTATGTGCTGGTGTGTGAATTTGTACATACAAAGGCCCAAGTATAGAAATATTAGAAAAATTCTATAGGAGTAATATTGGCTACCCAGAAATTGAGCTCAAATCATCAGGCTTAGAAACAACCAAGTATTCCCACTGAGACAACTCTCTGACATTCACTTGTAGATCTGAGACAGTTTTATGAATAAGTCTTTACTCCTAAGAATGAACTAACACATTCCAAAAAAAAATGACAGCATTATATCATTTTAATTTGTACATAGCATTTATTATTATTATTATTATTATTATTATTATTATTATTATTATTATTTTATGTTCTTCCATCCTTATAGGACAATAGGTTTATAATCTGGATAGAAGACAATGTTTTACTGATGTAATATTTCAATTAAGTTTATTTGAGTATCAATGAACTCAGTGGGGAATGTCTGTGGTAAGCAAAACTGGCAACATGACTTTGAACATATAACAATGACTAAAATAAACCCCACAAAGCTGTCACCAAGTCTTCATACATTTGTCATGGCCTAAGAACCCATAGTCAGATTACACATACACACACAACATGCTGTTTTGAAATAAATATCATTGCTGTTACATTATTCAGCACCTCTAGATAATTCTCTCAGAAGGCAGTACTTCAACATTATGTGTCATGTAGTAACTAATGGGAACATAAGAAGAATGGAACTTCAAATAACATATATATGTGTGTATATATATATTCATATATATTTATGCATATATACATACATACATATACACTATTAAGCATTTTAACATTAATGTTGGTAAAAATAGAACACATTGGGGGAACATCTTCCACCCTTGGACGTGTACTCAGAAAGCTGACATGAGAATCAAGACTTCAAATGCAGCTTTGCCTAATTACTGACATCCAAATCAGGCTTGAAAACAAACATCTTAAAGGAATTTGTGAAAATGAAAAACAAAAGCACCATGCTTTCTCAGAGGCCCTTCATTGAAAAGCATGATCACATACCACATGGTATAAATAAGCAATGGATCACATAGATGATGGGAATCCCATTCTATACTTTTCAGCAGAAAAATACCTATCAGCAAGTGGAAATGCATTAGATCAACAGCAGCCACAGAAAGAATAACAGATTTACCTAATAAACTTCTGTGATTGGATTTGATACACATACATCAAACTTCAATACCTACTCCAATGTTTCAAAATATAGAACACAACCACAATTGGTGACTTCCTCCATTACGTTATAAGTGAACATGGTAAATAATTTACTTCCTCCAAGGCTATGATGAAAAACAGATTAAAAAATTTTTTTTTAGTAGATTCTTAGGGAGTACAGATTTTAGTATGTTTATCCTGTATTATATGTCTAATACCCACTTATGAGTGAGTATATACCCTGTGTGTCTTTCTGCTTTTGGGATACCTCACTCAGGATGATCTTTTCTAGATCCCACCATTTGCCTGCCAGTTTCATGATTTCCTTATTTTTAAATGCTTAGTAGTATTCCCATGTGTAAAAGTACCACAATTCCTATATCCATTCCTCAATGGAGTGGGACCTGGGTTGTTTCCAGCTTCTGGCTATTACAAATAAAGCAGCTACAAACATGGTCCAGCAAATGTCTTTGTTGTACACTTGATCAAATTTTGGATATATACCTAGGAGTGGTATAGCTGGATCTGGAGGTAGCACTATTCCTAATTTTCTGAGAAATTACCACATTGATTTCCAAAGTGGTTGTACAAGTTTACATCACGACCAGACATGGAGGAGTGTTCCCCTTTTCACACATCCTCTCCAGCATGTGTTGTCACTTGAGTTTTCGATCTTTTCTGTTCTGATAGGTGTAATGTGATATCCTGGGTTCATTTTGATTTGTATTTCCCTGATGACTAAGGAAGACTTTTGAGGGGGCAGGAGTTCCACAAGGAGAGCATTGGGACTGATACTCCAACCAAAGACCATGCATGGAGATAACCTTGAACCTCTTCAACTCCTGCCCAGATATATTCCATGGCAGCTCAGTCTCCAAGTGAGTTTCCTAGTAATGGGAACAGGAACTGTCTTTGATATGAACTCAGTGTCTGGCTCTTTGGTCACCTCTCCTTGATGGGGGAGCAGGCCACAGTAGAGGACAATGCAGCCAGTTCTGATGAGATCTCATAGGCTAGGGTCAGATGAAATTGGAGGAGGACCTCCCATATCAGTGGACTTTAGGACAGAAATAGGAGGAAGTTAGGAGGTTGAATAAAGGAGGGGATGAAGGATGGAGCCACAGCATGGATACAATGTGAATAAACTGTAATTTACAAAAACATAAATTTTTTAAAAGTTAAAAAAAAGAAACAACCTTCAGATACTAGAAGGTTTTTTTGTTTACATCCCAGGATATTGTTTTTTAAGAAAGAGATTTTCTGTATAGCCTTGACTGAACTGTCATACTTTCTAGACCAGGCAGGCCTTAAACTAACACAGATCCATTTCCTTCTGCCAGTCATAGTGCTAGTATTAGAGGCATTTGCCAACAATCCAGGCTTTGATTTTTTTAATTTAATTTAATGTTTTATTTTTGCGACATGGTATCTCAGTGCATCATTGCCAATCCAGGATTCTCTTTGTAAACCAGGCTGACCTTGAACTCACAGAGACCTACCTTCATCTGCCTCTCAAGTGCTGGGACTATGGATGTGTGTCACCATGCCTTGTAAGACTTTCTTATAGCCTTGTCACACTATGTGATTTCAGATATATCTAGCCACACATCTAGCCTGTTTTTTTAGACAATGTTTCTCTCTAGCCGTGCATGTCCTGGACTTGCTTTGTAGACCAGGGTGACACTGAACTTACACAGCAGCATGCTTGTGTCTCCTAGAGAGACAGGATTAGAGATATGTGCCACAAAGCCTGGCTCAGATTTTTTATTTCAATAATATATCTATATGATTAAAACATAAATTGAAACATATACATATGATTAAAACAAAATGTATATATTAATATATAACATATTTATTAAATATATTGGTTTATATTACTATATTTAGTGAGAATATATTAATTATACATATGAATATTTTGGTATTTTGAGAGAGGGTTTCTCCTTTTAGCCTTGGCTATCTTGGACTAGATCTGTAGACCAGCCTGACCTTGAACTCACAGAGACTGGCCTGCTTCTGCCTGGCAGAGTACTGGGATTAAAGGCCTATGCCAACTCTTAGTATTTAGGCACCTGTTTCTGGCTTTCCTAGCAACCTGTGATGACATTACGTGTTGACTGCCAGGGAGGGCAGGTGTGGTTACTTTGGTCCTTAAAAGGATCTGCCTGCCCACTTTGTCTCTCTCTTGGCCTCTCGCCCTCTTGCTATTGCCTTCTTGCGCTCTCCCCCTTCTCTGTTGGGGTGCCCCCTTCTCTCTCTTCTGCTATCATGTCCTGCTGTCTCCTTCTCTCTCTCTCTTCATCTCCATCCGAGAGACCACCTGAGTATGCAAACAACTGTAAAATAAAAAACAGCTGTGACTATTCCCATCTTTGAATTAAAGCCAGAGCCACGTAGCTCTCAAAAGGCAGGATAAACTGCTCCGAGATAGGTTTTAAAAAATAACGGCAGGGTGAATTGTTTTGAGAAAACTCACAAATGGCCAAAAACTGCAAACAACTAGCTGTAAACTATCTTCATGCTATTCTTGTTGACCAATCAATGTATAGAGCAAAAGTGGCCAGATTTTTTAAGTATAAAAATCCTGTGCTTTGCATGCTTGGGGTCGTCTCCTGTCTTTGGAGGGGTGACCGTATCACGATTGGAAAAACAAAAAACAAACAAACAAACAAACAAACAAAAAACTCTTGCTTTTGCATGGAGTCATGGTCTGTGGGGATTTCTGGGAAGGGCGCAATCTTGAACTCCTGAGCTGTGAGACCCCAGGCCTTACATTTTTGGTGCGTTTGACCGGGAAAGGGCGTGCCCCTTCCCCAATCCTCATCAGACTGAGTTCGGAGGTTGAGCTCAAAACAGGTTAGTCTAATTTCTGTTTTGCTTTGCTTGTTTCTGTCTTACCAATCTGTTTCTGTTTAGGCGCCTATCTAGACCTTTTTTTAGTCATCTGATCATTCATTGTGATAGACAGACGTATCAGACTATCACTTGACTGGGAACTGGAGGACGCTCCGGTTTGGGAGGCTAGGATTGGGACGCTCCTCCTCCCATCTATTTCCTGTTAGAGATGGCTGCCGCCAGGCAGCCTTTCAATCAGAGTTCTGTGGTACCACCCGCAAGGGCGTCCTTGTCTAATTGTCTGTCTTGTTCTCTTTGTCTCTATCTGTGTTTCCTCTTTGACTTTCTTGACAGATGACTTTATTATGGGACAAACTGTGACTACACCCTTATCCCTCACCCTTGATCATTTCTCAGAGGTGAGATATAGGGCACATAACATTTCAGTTGAAGTTAAAAAGGGAAAATGGCAAACTTTCTGTTCCTCAGAGTGGCCTACTTTTCAGGTTGAATGGCCACACGAGGGCACCCTTCACCTTGAGAAGATCCTTGCTGTCAAGATTAAGACCCTCCAGACTCCAGGAGGCCCTCTGTCTAAGGATCAGTGTGCATATTGCAAGGAGAAAGGACATTGGATCAAGGATTGTCCTAAAAGGACGAAAAAGCCAGAAAAACCGAATGCCCAAGCCCTGGAGACCCAGGTCCTAACCCTGGATGATGACAATGATTAGGGGGGGACAGAGTTTGAGCCCTCACCCAGAGCCCAGGGTAACCCTTAAGATGGACGGGAAGCCAGTCGACTTCTTGGTGGACACTGGCTTCCAGCATTCTGTTCTGTTACAAGATTTTGAAGCTAAAAAAGAAGAAATCATCGGTCCAAGGAGCCACTGGATGTAAACAATACTCATGGACTACCCGAAGAATGGTGGACCTTGGAGTGGACCGGGTATACCACTCATTCTTAGTTCTCCCTGAATGCCCATACCCGCTGTTAGGGTGAGATATTCTAACTAAGATAGGAGCCCATATCCATTTTAGACCAGATGGCCCACATTTGACAGACAATAAAGGAGATCCCATTCATGTACTGAAAATTCAACTGGAAGATGAATGCCGCCTTTCTGAAAAGGTGGTAAGTCCAGAAAAAGACATTGACTGGTGGCTACAGAGATTCCCCGGGCATGGGCTGAAACAGATGGCCTAGGAAAAGCAGAGAAACAGCTCCAGTTCTGATAGAGCTGAAGCCTCAGGCTACCCCAATCACGGTGTAACAATATCCAATGTCTAAGATAACCCGTGAGGATCCACCCTCACAAACAGAGGTTCCTTGATCTAGGGGTTCTCAGAAGGTGCTATTCTGCCTGGAATACTCTATTGCTGCCAATTCAGAAGCCTGGATGCAATGACTATTGACCCCTACAGGACTTGAGGGAAGTTAACAAACAGGTCATGGACTTACACCCTACCGCACCCAACACATATAACCTGTTGAGTTCCCCTCCCCCTGACAGGGTTTGGTATATGGTCCTGGACCTTAAGGACACATTTTATTTTTTTGTCTCCAACTCAGCCCTACCAGGCAAGACATTTTTGCTTTTGAATGGAAAGACCCAGACTCAGGGGACTCAGGTGAGCTTACATGGACTCAACTTCCTCAAGGTTTAAAAATTATTCTACTATATTTGATGAAGCCCTACACTGGGACCTGGCACACTTCCGGGCCACCAATCCCCAGGTAACTTTTCCCCAATATGTGGATGACATTCTATTAGCTGCAAATTGTAAAGAAACCTGCCTTAAAGCCACCAACTAGCTGTTACAAGAGCTGGGTGACCTTGGATATAGAGCATCAGCAATAAAGGCCCAGCTCTGCAGGAAACAGGTCAGTTATCAGGGATATATATTAAGAGAGGAAAAGAAATGGCTATCAGAGGCTAGAAAACAGACTGTATTTCATATTCCCCCTCCATGGACTACTAAACAACTGAGGGAAATTTTAGGTACAGCAGGGTTTTGCCAGCTGTGGATTGCAGGATTTGCCAAGATGGCAGCCCATCTGTATGCCCTTACAAAGGGCAAAGACTTTCATCTGGGGAAAGGATGAACAAGCCACATTCGATAATATCAAACAAGCCTTAATGTCGGCCCTAGCATTGGGACTCCCTGATGTAACCAAACCCTTCCATCTTTATGTGGCTGAGAAACAGGGAATGGCCAAGAAGTTGCTAACACAGAAAATTGGACCCTGGAAGAGACCAGTAGCCTATCTATCCAAAACGCTTGATTCAGTAGTGGCAAGATGGCCAACCTGCCTTCGAATAATAGCAGTAGTAGTGGCACTAGTAAAAGATGCAGACAAACTGACTCTATGACAGGACCTCACCATCTATGCTCCTCATGCCCCTGAGAGTGTCATAAGGCAGCCACCTGATTGCTGGCTCACGAACACTTGCATGACACCTTACCAGGCTTTGCACTTGAATAATGATAGAGTCACCTTTGAACTGGCTATGGAGCTAAACCCTGCCACCTTATTTACGGATCTAGAAATCCAGCCCCTGGAGCATGATTGTTTGCACGTTCTAGCAAAGGAACAGGGATGGTGCAAGGACTTGAAAGATCACCCTCTTCATAAAGCTGAGGTGACATACTATATGGATAGGAGCAGTTTTTTTTGAGAATGGAAGAGAAAGGCAGAGGCAGTGGTGGTAGATGGACATAAGGTAATATGGGCCCAGGCATTGCCAGAGGGCACTTCTGTTCAGCAGGCTGAATTGATTGCTTTAACCCAGGATTTAACTCTGGAAAAGGGTAAAAAGATAAACATCTACACTGATAGTCAGTACGCCTCATAAAAAGCCCATGTGCATGGGGCCATCTATCATCAGAGAGGCCTGCTAACATCAGCTGGTAAAGAGATAAAAAATAAAAACGAGATTCTGACTTTGCTCAATGCACTGTTGCTGCCCAACAAGGTAAGCATTATTCAATTCCTAGGACAGCAGAAGGTTGAGACTTCCAGGGCCCCAAAGGGGAATAACATGGCCGATCAGGAGGCTAAAGTAGCTGCTAGAGGAAACTCTGCCCCAGTGGTATTAACAGCTGAACTGCCCAGAGAAGAATGACTAAACTGCTCAGAAACTGACTTAAAGTTAATATGGCAAAAATGGGATATTTAACACCAATGTGGGGGCATAGATTGACTCTAAAGGTAAGATAATTCTACCCCAGGAAGATGCTGAGAGATTGATAACTCAGATGCATAAGTGGACTTGGGGGCAAAGAAATTGGCTGAAGTTGCCCTCCAATACCCGTACCGAATACTAAACCTCACCATCCTAACTGAGAGAGTGACTAGGACATGTGAACCTTGCCAGAGAGTAAACATAGGTAAGAATTTCCAGAGCCCAGGAAAGCGGCTAAGAGGAAGTAGACCCAGAATGCATTGGGAGGTGGATTTCACTGAAATTAAACCAGACAGGTATGACAATAAATATCTCCTGGTTTTTGTGGACACTTTTTCAGGATGGGTGGAAGATTTTCCCACAAAGAAAGAAACCACAATGGTCATGACCAAAAGATTCTGGAAGACATTTTCCCTCAGTAAGGTATTCCAAAGCTAATTGGGTCAGACAATGGGCCAGCCTTCCTTGCTCAGGTAAACCAGGAGGTGGCCAGATTTCTGGGACTTGATTGGAAGTTACATCATGCTTATAGACCCCAAATCTCAGGACAAGTAGAGAGAATAAATAGAACTCTAAAAGAGACTCTCACAAAATTGACAATGGAGACTGGGGGTGACTGGGTGGTGCTTCTTCCCTTGGCCCTCTTTAGAGTCAGAAATACTCACTCCCTACTAGGCTTAACTCCCTTTGAATTACTATATGGGGTTCCTGCTCTCCTACCTTGACTCTTCTTGGGGACCCTCTTGACATAACTAGTGATAACTCTGACTTGTCCAGGCTAAAGGGACTGCAGCTTATGCAGAAAGAAATATGGAGCAAGGTTGACAGTGCTTATGCGCCCAGGTCCTTGGAGGTGCCCCATCAGTTCCAGGTGGGAGATCTGGTATATGTGCAGTGACATGGCAGCCAGAATCTGGAACCTCAGTTGAAGGGTCCTTATTACATCCTGCTCACCACCCCAACTGCCAAAGTAGAGAGCATCACAGCTTGGGTCCATGTGTCACACGTTAAGCCTGCTCTTCATCAACATGCAACACCTGGAAAGTCCAAGCCTACAGCAACCCACTAAAACTGAAACTCATCAGGGACAATAAACTCTCAGACCAGAACTCCCCTTTGTCAGGGAAAGTATAAGTGAAGTTCAGGTCCTGATGCTCCAGAAAGAGTATCAACCTCTCCATGAGGTTGATCTACAGTTTTAGGGTTAAAATTGAGGCAAAAAGGGGGGGTGTGAGAGACCACCTGGGAATGAGAAAAACAACAGTGATTATTTGAATTGAAGTCAGGTGTAGATAACTCTTGAAGGAAAGGGTCAACTGTTCTGAGAACAACTATCTACAACCACCTGTAAACTATCTACAACCACCTGTAAACTATCTACAACCAGCTGTATACTACCTAAAACCAGGTGTAAACTATCTTCATGCTATTCTTGCTGAACAATCAATGTATAGAGCAAAAGTGGTTTCAACTTCAGGTATAAAACCCTGTCCTTTGCATATTTAGGGCTGTCTCCTGTCTTTGGAGGGGGGACCCTATAGAAATTGAAATAAAACTCTTGCTTTTGCCTCAAGTTGTGGTCTATGAGTGTTCCTGGGAAGGGCACAATCCTGAGCTCTTGAGCAGTGAGACTCCAGATCTTACAACATGAAACTAAAATGCTTTTGCAATCCATTCTTTAGGTGGTGGAGCAGCTTATAAAATGGGAAACCTCTTTACAAGCTATACAACAGACAGGTTCAATTCTAGACCATTCAAAGAAGTCATAAAATGTAAACATGAACAACAACAAAAAAAAACAATCCAGAAAGATAATCCTCAGTGAGGTGTCCCAGAAGCAGAAAGACATACACGGTATACACTCACTTTCAAGTGGATGCTAGACCTATAAGATAGGATAAACAAACTAAAATCTGTACACCTAAAGAAGATAAATGAGAAAGAGGACCTAGGTTAAGATTATCAATCCTCACTTAGAAAGACCAATGGGATGGATATAGGCAAAAACAAGAAACAGGACAGAAGCCTGCTCCAGAGGACCAATGAAAGACTCTACCTAGCAGTGTATCAAAGCAGATGCTGAGACTCATATCCAAACCTTGGGCAGAGCACAGGGAATCATATGAAAGAAGGGAGAGTTAGTGTGACCTGGAGAGGACAGGAACTATACAAGGACCAAATATATCAGCACAGGGGTCTTTTATGAGACTGTTTCTCCAACCAAGGACCTTGTATGCATATAACCTACCACCCCTGCTCAAATGTAGTCCATGTGAGCTCTGTATCCAAGTGGATACCATACTAAGTGGAACAGGGACTATTTTAGACATGAATTCAGTGGCTCACTCTTTGACCTCCCCCCTCCCAAGAGAGAATCAGACTGCTAGGCCACAGAGGAGGATATTTCAGCTAGTATTGATGATAATTGATAAGCTAGGGTCAGTTGGAATAGGAGGAGGCCCTCCCCTATCAGTGGACTTAGAAAGGGGTAGGGAAGAGATGAGGGAAGGAGGGTAGGATAGGGAGAAAATGAGGGACTGGGATACAGCTGGGATACAAAGTTAATAAACTGTATCTAATATTAAAAAATAAAAATATAAAAGTGGGACATATAACAAATTTCCTAAAGATGAAACACAAAATGCTGACAGTTTTTTTTGTTTCTTTGAAAACAGGATTTTTTCTGAATAATTTTGGCTGTCCCAGGCTCTCTTTATAGAACATCCTGTGCTTGAATTCACAGAGATCCACCTACCTTTAACTTCCTGAGTGCTAGGAATGTAGGTGCTCACCAATAGCCTGAGCTGCTGACAGTTTATTTTGTTTTAGCATTTTATTTTTGTTGTTTCATGCACTACATCTGAACTGCAGTTTCCTCTTCCTCCACTCCTCGCAGCCACAATCTATCCACCTCTACTCTGCCCAGCTCACCTCTCCTTCATCCGGTTGTATTTTTTTCCATTCATTTTATTTTCAATGAAAAAAAAATGTGATGGCATGGCAAGTTATAATAAGACTAGGAAAAATCCCTCATATCAGAGTTGGTCAAAGCAATACATGAGGAGAGAAAGTGTAGCTAAAGCAGGAAAAAGAGTCAGAGACACCCCCATTCTCACTGTTGGAAGTCCCTCAGCGAAATCAGGATAATAATCATAAGGTGTATGCCAACAACCTAGCTCACAAGACTCATAGAATGTTTATGTTTTTGTCCTTCAGTCTCTGATCCCCTATGAACTCAGTTGACTCAGTGGGCCATGTGCTTGTTGTGTCCTTAATATCTCTGGTTCCTACAATACATTTTCCCTCATTTGTGGGGTTCCCCTGGATACATCATTGTGTTTGGATAAGGGTCTCTGCATCTGTTCCCATGAGATGCCTCGTGATGTCTCTCTGATGACAACTGGGCTAGGCACTCATCAATGATTATAGCATAGTATCTTTCATTGTCACTTTTTGTCTGTCATGTTTACAGATATCGTGTGTCTCTAGGTTATCTTGACTCTGGTTCATGGTCATCCAGGCAGTGTCAGGCATGGACTTCCCCTCATGGTGTGGGCCTCAATGTGTTTTCTGGAGTGTATTTCACATTATTGGGTTGGGGTTTTCCTTCTAGTATCTTCTGTAGGGCTGGATGGCTGCATATATACTGGGTATAGTAGTCTGGGTTGGCATCGGTGGTCTCTTCGTGTCTGCATGATATCCATCCAAGCCCTTCTGGCTTTCATAGTCTCTGCTGAGAATTCTAGTGTGATTCGGATAGGTCTACTCATTATTTGAATGCTATTTTGGTATTAGCAGTGTCATGCCTAGAACAGTTAATTTTCATGGTGTCATCCCCATATAAAATAGAATCTCTGTAACCTGAGAAAATAAAAAATGAACACACTATAATGTGTGTTGAGTGAATTAAGACGAAGAAGGGACTAATTTGAGGTAAAAATAAACTATATATAAATGCTGCAAAAAATTAAAATACTTGTAATTCAATTATGATATTTTAGAATATAACTGCATCAAAAAATTTAATTCCTATGCCATCAATATACCCAAAAATGTAGGTAGCATTTTGCCTTTGCATGATGATGAATATTTTTCTATAACTCCTCATATGAAAAGTACTGTTGTTTAAGTGATTTCTGAATGAATTACATAACATTATTAAAAGCAGAAAATTTGGTAGTTCTATGTGAAAGATAATTATATGCATAGTTTATGTTTCCCTCTAACTCTCTCTTTATAGGAAAGGATTTATGAAAATGATTTACAATCTGTGAGTCAATTAATTCAACAGTGGATGCCTAAAAATGGAAAATCGAGGAATCTATCAGTGGCTTAGTCCATGAGGCCGGTTGGCTCAACTCACCTTCATATACACAGAACTCCTCAAGAAGAAGGTTCTATAGTCAATGAAGAAATAGACTTGCTCCCAAAGCGAAAAAGAACAGGCAAAGAGTAAAACATTCCTTCTTCCATGTCCTTGTATAGGTTTCCAGTAGAAGATGAGGCAAAGATGAGTGGTTGGTTTTGCAGTATGAAGATATGGATTAAAGTTATATTTTTCAGCTTTATAGATCCAGAAGAGAAGTAGAGAAGACTATTTCAAACAAGCAAGAGTACTTTACAATTGTGTCCTTAATTTGGGTGTTTTGCTTAATTCCATATGCAGTCAAGTTAAAAACCAAGAGTCATGATCACACCTCTTTTCAGCTTGAAAGATAATCATATCTCCTCTTTACATTAACTTCCAAATGAAAAGAATAACAGGTCATAGTAATGCCTAAAAATAATTTAATGACGCAGAGTACAACAGCAGACAAATTACATATTTATCTTGATAATAACTGAAGCTAACATTATATAACTGTCCTTCAAAACCGTCCAGGTTAGAAACAACAAAGTCCAGGTTAGAAACAACTCTCCACCGCCGCTGGGCCACTCCACAACACCTCCCTCATAGGGCAACCCACATTAAGCACAAGGATTCACCTCCCACCTGCTATGTGTATATAGGGTCCCTAGGTCCAGACCAAGCATGCTCCTTATTTGATGGCTCAGTCTCTGCAAGCCCCCTGGGGGCTGGGGCAGCTGTTTCTGTTGGTCTTCTTGTGAGGTTCCTCGCACCTCCAGGGCCTTCCATCTTTTCCCCAACACTTACTCAGGATCGCTAGAGCTCTGCACCTTTCTTAGGTGCAAGTCTGAGCATCTGTCCAAGCTTATTTCTGGCTGGAGTCTCTGAGACAATGGTCAGGTTAGGGTCCAGGCAACCGGGTTTTACAGTCCCAATTCTGGGCGTTCTCAATGTGGTCAAATATCGTCCAACAGAGCCTGATATTCTTCTTCTGTGAGAGGAGCCTCGAGTGTTGGTTCGATCTGCTCCCATGGTACATCTGGGTCCAGAGCGGCTGGTCCCTGTTCCTCTTCCACTGTTCTCGCCAGTTGCTCCAGGAAGAGCTGGACAGGGCAGGAGTTGCTGGATTCTGGGTAGGCCTCTGTGAAGAAGGTGAGTTGGGGTCTTGACATCAACGCTTCTGCACACTGGCCTCCTGCAGAACCCGATGTCAACAAGCTGTCGCGGGAAGCCTCCTGCTCAATGCAACACGATGCTCCAGGAGCCCTTTCCGGGCCAGGAGAGGCAGGCAGGTCCTCACCTTTAGCTGTGCTGCCTCCAGCGCGGCCTTTCTGCCTGGCCTTTCTGTTCTGGAACCATATGTGGACGGTGTCCTCAGGCAAACCTGTGCTCAGGGCCAGTTGCACCCTCGTGGCATAGTCTGGGGATGGAGAGATCTCAAAAGCTTGCACTAGCATGCTGATCTGCGCTGGACTAAGCCGCGTTCGAGGCCTTCTCCGTTCTGAGGGCGGGCCTCTTGCTTGTTGTACCCTGGCGACAAGCTTTTCAGGAGGCTGTTGGGAGGCTTCATGGCTGGAGCCTGCGGTGGTCTGCTTTGAGGTCTTCCTCGACATGCCAGTTCTATTTCTGCGGTTTTGAAACCACACGCGGATGGAGGACTCTGGAACTCCGAATTCCCTGGCCAGTTCCTGCCTGGTCCTGAAGCTCGGGTAAGGTGTCTTGGCGAAAACTGAGAGCAAGACCTCCTTCTGCTTGGCCTGCCAAACAGTCTTTTGACGCCGGGATGTCTTTGCCGTGCTGCAGCCACCCACATCTGCCTGATCTTCCATCCTGCTGAAGACACTTTGACAGGAGTTCTTCCTCTCCAGTGTGTACTCAGAACAACACCCAGGAAAGTGCAGACTATGGCAAATGCGTAAATTAGTCCGCTGCTCACCCTTAAATACCGACCTGAAGCCCCACCCACTCCCTCGAGGCCTCCAATTACAGGCCAAACCGTGGAACGCTCTTCTGCTTCCAAACTGTGAAACCCTTCCTTCCTCTTGCGAATTTTCCCATATCCCACCCTAAAGCAGCCTTTCCAGAAACAGTTGGCCTTGTGTTCTACCCAAATTCCACTGCTTAGCTCACAGTACGCACCTGTGTTGGCCCACAAGGAGTTTGAGGGGAGAGTCTAAGGCTCGGCTTCTGATGATCAGGCAAGGAGAAGAGGCATAAGCCAGGAGCAGTCTTTGCGTACTTTAACAAGGTCATTCATTCAGCTCTGGCTGATGCTCAAGGAGGAAAGTGGCTAGAACAGATCTTGCACTCTGCGTGTGCCGTCTGCCTTAAGTTCCTTTGAGCTCCAGTCACCCGGTGTATGATTTCAACAATCTAAATATGGTTAGGACCCTGCAAGTCTAAGCATTTGGGCAAAGAGTAGACTTATCCTGCAGAAAGACTCCTGGAATTATTTCTGAATTTCTCCTTCAGTGGCAGACTACAGAAGGTGTCAACTTCACTCTTGGACCCTCTGGTTCCACCTATTTAGTCCACCATACACTTTGTGCGTGTAGAAGGCAATCTCCCACAGCCTTTCTTGAATGTCTGATGGAGGCATACAGCTGGTTTACAACCTATGACCCTACCTCAGATGAGTGTAAGCCAATGGTGACTATAATCTTTATAGACCAGTCAGCCAGAGATATTTGTAGAAAGCTCCAGAAAATAAAGGGTTTACAGGACAAGTCGTTGAAGGATTTAGTGCAGGTGGCAGAAAAGGTTTTAGACAGCTGGGAGATGGAAGAAGAGAAAGAGGAAAGAAAGCAGAAAGAGCAGGAAGTGAGAGAAAGAGAAAGGAAAAGAGGCAAGACAGAAAGTTGACTAAGATCCTGGCCACTGTAGTGCAGTCATAATGATAGGGAGAGAGTTCCTGGAAATCAGAGGGGCCCTCTGTCTAAGGAATAGTATGCCTATTGCAAGGAGAAAGGACACTGGATCAAGAATTGTCCCAAAAGAAAATTGAAGCCCTACACCGGGACCTGGCACACTTCTGGGCCACCAATCCCCAGGTAACTCTTTTCTGATATGTGGATCATATACTATTAGCTGCAGATTATAAAGAAACCTTACTTGAATCCACAGATCAGCTGTTGCAAGAGCTGGGTGACCTTGGCTATAGACTGTCAGCGAAAAATGCTCATCTCTGCAGGAAACAGGTCAGTTAAGAGGTGGCTATCGGAGGCTAGAAAAGAGACTGTATTTTAAATTCCCCCTTCATGGACTACTGAACAACTGAGGGAAATTTTAAGTAAAGAAGTATTTGCCAAGATGGCAGCCCCTCTGTATCCCCTTACAAAGGGCATTGATTCTTGCATCTGGGGAAAGGATGAACAAGCTGCATTTGATAATATCAAACAAGCCTTAATGTCTGCCCCAGCTTTGGTACTCAGATTGTGACCAAAACCTTCCATCTCTATGTGGCCGAGAATCAGGGAATGGCCAACAGATGCTAACACAGTAAATTGGACCCTGGAAGAGACTAGTAGCCTATCTATCCAAAAACCTTGATTCAGCAGTGGCAGGATGGCCAACCTGCCTGTGAATAATAGCAGCAGTGGCGGCACTAGTAAACGATGCAGACAAACTGACTGTGGGACAGGACCTCACCATCTATGCTCGTCTTGCCCCTGAGAGTGTCATAAGGCAGCCAACTGATCGCTGGCTCACGAACACCTGTATGACATAATACCAGGCTTTGCTATTGAATAAAGGTAGAGTCACCCTTGCCCTGGCTATGGAGCTAAACCCTGCCACCTTATTGTAGGATCCAGAAATCCAGACCATGGAGCATGATTTGCAGGTTCTAGCAAAGGAACAGGGATGGCGAAAGGACTTGAAAGAGCAACCAATTCCTGATGCGGAGGTGACATACTATATGGATGGGAGCAGTTTTTTGTAGAACGGAAAGAGAAAGGCAGAGGCAGTGGTGGTAAATGGACATAAGGTATTCTGGGCCCAGGCATTGCCGGAGGGCACATCTGTTCAGGGAGCTGAATCGATTGTTTTAATCCAAGCATTAACTCTGGAAAAGGGTAAAAAGACAAACATCTACACTGATAGTTGGTTCACTTACCAACAGCCCATGTACATGGGGCCATCTATCAGCAGAGAGGCCTGCTAACATCAGCCGGTAAAGAGATAAAAAATAAAAAATGAGATTCTGGCTTTGGTCAATGCCCTGTTGCTGCCCGACAAGGTAAGCATTATTCATTTCCCGGGACAGCAGAAGGGGACTTCCAGGGCAGCAAAGGGGGATAACATGGCCAATCGGGAGGCTAAAGCAGCTGCTAGAGGAAACTCTGTCCTGGTGGTACTAACTGCTGAACTGCCCAGAGAAGAATGACTAAACTACTCAGAAAGTGACTTAAAGTTAATATGGCAAAAAAAAAAAAAAAAAAAACAAAACAAAAAAAAACAAAAATGAACAAAAGGGGATATTTGACACCGACGTGGGGGCATGGATTTACTCCAAAGGTAAGATCATTCTACCCCAGGAAGATGCTGAGAGATTAATAACTCAGATGTATAAATGGATTCACTTGAAGGCAAAGAAATTGCCTAAGTTGTCCACCAATCCCAGTCCCTAATACTAAACCTCACCCCCTTGAGTGAGTGAGTGACTAGGGCGTGTGAACCTTGCCAGAGTGTAAACATAGGTAAGAATTTCCAGAGCCCAGGGAAGTGGCTGAGAGGAACTGTGGCAGCCTTTTTGGAGTATATGGCAAATTTTGAGTTAATGGCCTCTGAGCAGTGGAACGCTGCCTATTGGCTTTGGCTATTTTCCAAAGTCCAGTTTCTTATAAACTGACCTTGGTGGTCCTACAGCAGACTGCTCTGACCCTGAGAAACTGTATGCAACCATAGTAACCAGACAGCAGGCTCTGTGTAACCTTGAGTGAGCTCTCCTATGTTCTGACCAAGTAAAGCTCCTACATGAGAAACTGCTTGTACTTTTCTGCCTACTTAAGTGTTAACCTGACGTCCATTAAATCAACACCTGGATAAGCATGTAGACTTGGTGTCCTTCTCTGTGTCACCCTGTCTCTCTCTTTCTCCCAGCCCTCTCTCAGGTGGTATTCAGCTGTCACTGCTGGCCAGTGACAAGGAACTAGACCTGGAATGCATTGGGAAGTGGATTTCACTGAAAGTAAACCACCCAGGTACAGCAATAAATATCTCCTGGTTTTTGTAGACACTTTCTCAGGATGGGTGGAAGCTTTTCCCACAAAGAAAGAAACCTCCCTGGTCATGGCCAAAAAGATTCTGGAAGACATTTTTCCTCGGTTTGGTATTCCAAAGGTAATTGAGTCAGACAATGGGTCAACCTTCATTGCTCAGTTAAGCCAGGAGGTGGCCAGGTTTCTGGGGCTTGACTGTAAGTTACATTGTGCTTATAGACCCCAAAGTTCAGGACATTTAGAGAGAACGAATAGAACTCTCAAAGAGATTCTCACCAAGTTGAACATGGAGACTGGCGGTGACAGGGCAGTGCTCCTTCCCTTGGCCCTCTTTAGGGTCAGAAATACTCTCTCCATATAGGTTTAACACCCTTCGAACTACTATATGGGTTTCTGTTCCCTGACTCTTTTGGGTACCCCCTTGATAAAACTAGTGGTAAATCTGACTTGTACAGGCTGAAAGAATTGCAGCTTATTCAGAAAGAAATTTGGAGCAAGGTTGGCAGTGCATATGTGCCTGGGTCCTTTTAGGTGCCCCATCAGTTCCACGTTGAAGATCTGGTATATGTGCAGTGACATGGCAGCCAGAATCTGGAACCTCAGTTGAAGGGTCCTTATTACATCTTCCTCACCACGCCAACTGCCGTCAAAATAGAGGGCATCATAGCTTGAATCCACGTGTCACATGTTAAGCCGGCTTTTCATCAACCTGCAACACCTGGAAACTCCAAGCCTCCAGCTACCGGCTGAAACTGAAACTCATCAGGGACAATAAACTCTCAGACAAGAACTCCCCTTTTTCTGGGAAAGTATAAGTGCAGTTCAGGTCCTGATGCTCCAGAAAGAGTATCAACCTCTCCATGAGGTTGATCCACAATTTTAGGGTTAAAATTGAGGCAAAAAAGGGGGGGTGAGAGACCACCTGGGAATGAGAAAAACAACAGTGATTATTTGAATTGAAGTCAGGTGTAGATAACTCTTGAAGGAAAGGGTCAACTGTTCTGAGAACAACTATCTACAACCACTTGTAAACTATCTACAACCAGCTGTATACTACCTAAAACCAGGTGTAAACTATCTTCATGCTATTCTTGCTGAACAATCAATGTATAGAGCAAAAGTGGTTTCAATTTCAGGTATAAAACCCTGTCCTTTGCATATTTAGGGCTGTCTCCTGTCTTTGTAGGGGGACCCTATAGAAATTGGAATAAAACTCTTGCTTTTGCCTCAAGTTGTGGTCTATGAGTGTTCCTGGGAAGTGCACAATCCTGAGCTCCTGAGCAGTGAGACTCCAGGTCTAACAACATGAAACTAAAACGCTTTTGCCATCCATTCTTTAGGTGGTGAAGCAGCTTATAAAATGGGAAACCACTGTTCCAGCTATGCAACAGACAGGTTTATATCTAGACCATTCAAAGAAGTCATAAAATGTAAACATGAAGAAACAAACAAACAAACAATCTAGAAAAGATCATCCTGAGTGAGGTATCTCAGAAGCAGAAAGACATACACGGTATATACTCGATTTTAAGTGGAGGCTAGACCTATAATATAGGATAAACATACTAAAATCTATAAAAAGATAAACAAGAAAGAGGACCTGGGATAAGATGATCAATCCTCACGTAGAAAGACAAATGGGATGGACATAGGAGAAAACAAGAAACAGGACCCTAGCCTACCACAGAGGACCTGGGAAAGACTCTACCTAGTAGTATATCAAAGCAGGTGCTGAGACTCATAACCAAACCTTGGGCAGAGCACAGGGAATCATATAAAAAAGGGGGAGTTAGTGTGACCTGGAGAGGGCAGGAACTCCACAAGGACCAAATATATCAGGGCACAGGGGTCTTTTATGAGACTGTATCTCCAACCAAGGACAATGTACGCATAGAACCTAGCACCCCTGCTCAAATATAGTCCATGTTAGCTCTGTCTCCAAGTGGGTACCATACTAAGTGGAACAGGGACTATTACAGACATGAACTCAATGGCTGGCTCTTTGACTTCCCCCCTCACAAGGCAGGATCAGATTTGCTAGGCCACAGAGGAGGACATTGCAGCAAACCTGATGATGCCTGATAATCTAGGGTCAGTTGGAACAGGCAGAAGCCCTCGCCTATCAGTAGACTTGGAAAGGTGTAGGTAGTAGATGAGGGAAGGAGGGTAGGAAAGGGAGGGAATGAGGGGACTGTTCTACAGCTTGGATACAAAGTTAATAAACTGTATCTAATATTAAAAAAAATAAAAAGTAAAAAAGTGAAACATAAAACAAAGTTCCTAAAGATGAAACACAAAATGCTGACAGTTTTTTGTTTCTTTGAAAACAGAATTTTTTTTCTGAACAATTTTCCTGTCCCAGGCTCTCTTTATAGAACAACCTGTGCTTGAACGCACAGAGATCCACCTACCTTTAACTTCCTGAGTGCTAGGAATGCAGGCGCTCACCAACAGCCCTAGGTGCTGACAGTTTATTTAGTTTTAGCATTTTATTTTTGTTGTTGTTTCATGCACTACATCTGAACTGCAGTTTCCTCTTCCTCCACTCCTCCCAGACACAATCTATCCACCACTACTCTGCCCAACTCTGCCCAGCTCACCTCTCCTTCATCCACTGCTTTTTTTCCATTTATTTTATTTTCAATGAAAAAAAAATGTGATGGCATAGCAAGTTATAATAAAACTAGGAACAATCCCTCACATCAGAGTTGGTCAAAGCAATACATGAGGAGAGAAAGTGTAGCTAAAGCAGGAAAAAGAGTCAGAGACACCCCCATTCTCACTGTTGGAAGTCCCTCAGCGAAATCAGGATAATAATCATAAGGTGTATGCCAACAACCTAGCTCACAAGACTCATAGAATGTTTATGTTTTTGTCCTTCAGTCTCTGATCCCCTATGAACTCAGTTGACTCAGCGGGCCATGTGCTTGTTGTGTCCTTAATATCTCTGGTTCCTACAATACATATTCCCTCATTTGTGGGGTTCCCCTGGATACATCATTGTGTTTGGATAAGGGTCTCTGCATCTGTTCCCATGAGATGCCTCGTGATGTCTCTCGATGACAACTGGGCTAGGCACTCATCAATGATTATAGCATAGTATCTTTCATTGTCACTTTTTGTCTGTCATGTTTACAGATATCGTGTGTCTCTAGGTTATCTTGACTCTGGTTCATGGTCATCCAGGCAGTGTCAGGCATGGACTTCCCCTCATGGTGTGGGCCTCAATGTGTTTTCTGGAGTGTATTTCACATTATTGAGTTGGGGTTTTCCTTCTAGTATCTTCTGTAGGGCTGGATGGCTGCATATATACTGGGTATAGT
Organism: Meriones unguiculatus; assembly: GCF_030254825.1. Classification (NCBI taxonomy): domain Eukaryota; kingdom Metazoa; phylum Chordata; class Mammalia; order Rodentia; family Muridae; genus Meriones; species Meriones unguiculatus. The sequence goes on from NW_026843647.1 coordinate 4,637,614, forward strand.
AGTCTGGGTTGGCATCGGTGGTCTCTTCGTGTCTGCATGATATCCATCCAAGCCCTTCTGGCTTTCATAGTCTCTGCTGAGAATTCTAGTGTGATTCGGATAGGTCTACTCATTATTTGAATGCTATTTTGGTATTAGCAGTGTCATGCATAGAACAGTTAATTTTCATGGTGTCATCCCCATATAAAATAGAATCTCTGTAACCTGAGAAAATAAAAAATGAACACACTATAATGTGTGTTGAGTGAATTAAGACGAAGAAGGGACTAATTTGAGGTAAAAATAAACTATATATAAATGCTGCAAAAAATTAAAATACTTGTAATTCAATTATGATATTTTAGAATATAACTGCATCAAAAAATTTAATTCCTATGCCATCAATATACCCAAAAATGTAGGTAGCATTTTGCCTTTGCATGATGATGAATATTTTTCTATAACTCCTCATATGAAAAGTACTGTTGTTTAAGTGATTTCTGAATGAATTACATAACATTATTAAAAGCAGAAAATTTGGTAGTTCTATGTGAAAGATAATTATATGCATAGTTTATGTTTCCCTCTAACTCTCTCTTTATAGGAAAGGATTTATGAAAATGATTTACAATCTGTGAGTCAATTAATTCAACAGTGGATGCCTAAAAATGGAAAATCGAGGAATCTATCAGTGGCTTAGTCCATGAGGCCGGTTGGCTCAACTCACCTTCATATACACAGAACTCCTCAAGAAGAAGGTTCTATAGTCAATGAAGAAATAGACTTGCTCCCAAAGCGAAAAAGAACAGGCAAAGAGTAAAACATTCCTTCTTCCATGTCCTTGTATAGGTTTCCAGTAGAAGATGAGGCAAAGATGAGTGGTTGGTTTTGCAGTATGAAGATATGGATTAAAGTTATATTTTTCAGCTTTATAGATCCAGAAGAGAAGTAGAGAAGACTATTTCAAACAAGCAAGAGTACTTTACAATTGTGTCCTTAATTTGGGTGTTTTGCTTAATTCCATATGCAGTCAAGTTAAAAACCAAGAGTCATGATCACACCTCTTTTCAGCTTGAAAGATAATCATATCTCCTCTTTACATTAACTTCCAAATGAAAAGAATAACAGGTCATAGTAATGCCTAAAAATAATTTAATGACGCAGAGTACAACAGCAGACAAATTACATATTTATCTTGATAATAACTGAAGCTAACATTATATAACTGTCCTTCAAAACCGTCCAGGTTAGAAACAACAAAGTCCAGGTTAGAAACAACTCTCCACCGCCGCTGGGCCACTCCACAACACCTCCCTCATAGGGCAACCCACATTAAGCACAAGGATTCACCTCCCACCTGCTATGTGTATATAGGGTCCCTAGGTCCAGACCAAGCATGCTCCTTATTTGATGGCTCAGTCTCTGCAAGCCCCCTGGGGGCTGGGGCAGCTGTTTCTGTTGGTCTTCTTGTGAGGTTCCTCGCACCTCCAGGGCCTTCCATCTTTTCCCCAACACTTACTCAGGATCGCTAGAGCTCTGCACCTTTCTTAGGTGCAAGTCTGAGCATCTGTCCAAGCTTATTTCTGGCTGGAGTCTCTGAGACAATGGTCAGGTTAGGGTCCAGGCAACCGGGTTTTACAGTCCCAATTCTGGGCGTTCTCAATGTGGTCAAATATCGTCCAACAGAGCCTGATATTCTTCTTCTGTGAGAGGAGCCTCGAGTGTTGGTTCGATCTGCTCCCATGGTACATCTGGGTCCAGAGCGGCTGGTCCCTGTTCCTCTTCCACTGTTCTCGCCAGTTGCTCCAGGAAGAGCTGGACAGGGCAGGAGTTGCTGGATTCTGGGTAGGCCTCTGTGAAGAAGGTGAGTTGGGGTCTTGACATCAACGCTTCTGCACACTGGCCTCCTGCAGAACCCGATGTCAACAAGCTGTCGCGGGAAGCCTCCTGCTCAATGCAACACGATGCTCCAGGAGCCCTTTCCGGGCCAGGAGAGGCAGGCAGGTCCTCACCTTTAGCTGTGCTGCCTCCAGCGCGGCCTTTCTGCCTGGCCTTTCTGTTCTGGAACCATATGTGGACGGTGTCCTCAGGCAAACCTGTGCTCAGGGCCAGTTGCACCCTCGTGGCATAGTCTGGGGATGGAGAGATCTCAAAAGCTTGCACTAGCATGCTGATCTGCGCTGGACTAAGCCGCGTTCGAGGCCTTCTCCGTTCTGAGGGCGGGCCTCTTGCTTGTTGTACCCTGGCGACAAGCTTTTCAGGAGGCTGTTGGGAGGCTTCATGGCTGGAGCCTGCGGTGGTCTGCTTTGAGGTCTTCCTCGACATGCCAGTTCTATTTCTGCGGTTTTGAAACCACACGCGGATGGAGGACTCTGGAACTCCGAATTCCCTGGCCAGTTCCTGCCTGGTCCTGAAGCTCGGGTAAGGTGTCTTGGCGAAAACTGAGAGCAAGACCTCCTTCTGCTTGGCCTGCCAAACAGTCTTTTGACGCCGGGATGTCTTTGCCGTGCTGCAGCCACCCACATCTGCCTGATCTTCCATCCTGCTGAAGACACTTTGACAGGAGTTCTTCCTCTCCAGTGTGTACTCAGAACAACACCCAGGAAAGTGCAGACTATGGCAAATGCGTAAATTAGTCCGCTGCTCACCCTTAAATACCGACCTGAAGCCCCACCCACTCCCTCGAGGCCTCCAATTACAGGCCAAACCGTGGAACGCTCTTCTGCTTCCAAACTGTGAAACCCTTCCTTCCTCTTGCGAATTTTCCCATATCCCACCCTAAAGCAGCCTTTCCAGAAACAGTTGGCCTTGTGTTCTACCCAAATTCCACTGCTTAGCTCACAGTACGCACCTGTGTTGGCCCACAAGGAGTTTGAGGGGAGAGTCTAAGGCTCGGCTTCTGATGATCAGGCAAGGAGAAGAGGCATAAGCCAGGAGCAGTCTTTGTGTACTTTAACAAGGTCATTCATTCAGCTCTGGCTGATGCTCAAGGAGGAAAGTGGCTAGAACAGATCTTGCACTCTGCGTGTGCCGTCTGCCTTAAGTTCCTTTGAGCTCCAGTCACCCGGTGTATGATTTCAACAATCTAAATATGGTTAGGACCCTGCAAGTCTAAGCATTTGGGCAAAGAGTAGACTTATCCTGCAGAAAGACTCCTGGAATTATTTCTGAATTTCTCCTTCAGTGGCAGACTACAGAAGGTGTCAACTTCACTCTTGGACCCTCTGGTTCCACCTATTTAGTCCACCATACACTTTGTGCGTGTAGAAGGCAATCTCCCACAGCCTTTCTTGAATGTCTGATGGAGGCATACAGCTGGTTTACAACCTATGACCCTACCTCAGATGAGTGTAAGCCAATGGTGACTATAATCTTTATAGACCAGTCAGCCAGAGATATTTGTAGAAAGCTCCAGAAAATAAAGGGTTTACAGGACAAGTCGTTGAAGGATTTAGTGCAGGTGGCAGAAAAGGTTTTAGACAGCTGGGAGATGGAAGAAGAGAAAGAGGAAAGAAAGCAGAAAGAGCAGGAAGTGAGAGAAAGAGAAAGGAAAAGAGGCAAGACAGAAAGTTGACTAAGATCCTGGCCACTGTAGTGCAGTCATAATGATAGGGAGAGAGTTCCTGGAAATCAGAGGGGCCCTCTGTCTAAGGAATAGTATGCCTATTGCAAGGAGAAAGGACACTGGATCAAGAATTGTCCCAAAAGAAAATTGAAGCCCTACACCGGGACCTGGCACACTTCTGGGCCACCAATCCCCAGGTAACTCTTTTCTGATATGTGGATCATATACTATTAGCTGCAGATTATAAAGAAACCTTACTTGAATCCACAGATCAGCTGTTGCAAGAGCTGGGTGACCTTGGCTATAGACTGTCGGCGAAAAATGCTCATCTCTGCAGGAAACAGGTCAGTTAAGAGGTGGCTATCGGAGGCTAGAAAAGAGACTGTATTTTATATTCCCCCTTCATGGACTACTGAACAACTGAGGGAAATTTTAAGTAAAGAAGTATTTGCCAAGATGGCAGCCCCTCTGTATCCCCTTACAAAGGGCATTGATTCTTGCATCTGGGGAAAGGATGAACAAGCTGCATTTGATAATATCAAACAAGCCTTAATGTCTGCCCCAGCTTTGGTACTCAGATTGTGACCAAAACCTTCCATCTCTATGTGGCCGAGAATCAGGGAATGGCCAACAGATGCTAACACAGTAAATTGGACCCTGGAAGAGACTAGTAGCCTATCTATCCAAAAACCTTGATTCAGCAGTGGCAGGATGGCCAACCTGCCTGTGAATAATAGCAGCAGTGGCGGCACTAGTAAACGATGCAGACAAACTGACTGTGGGACAGGACCTCACCATCTATGCTCGTCTTGCCCCTGAGAGTGTCATAAGGCAGCCAACTGATCGCTGGCTCACGAACACCTGTATGACATAATACCAGGCTTTGCTATTGAATAAAGGTAGAGTCACCCTTGCCCTGGCTATGGAGCTAAACCCTGCCACCTTATTGTAGGATCCAGAAATCCAGACCATGGAGCATGATTTGCAGGTTCTAGCAAAGGAACAGGGATGGCGAAAGGACTTGAAAGAGCAACCAATTCCTGATGCGGAGGTGACATACTATATGGATGGGAGCAGTTTTTTGTAGAACGGAAAGAGAAAGGCAGAGGCAGTGGTGGTAAATGGACATAAGGTATTCTGGGCCCAGGCGTTGCCGGAGGGCACATCTGTTCAGGGAGCTGAATCGATTGTTTTAATCCAAGCATTAACTCTGGAAAAGGGTAAAAAGACAAACATCTACACTGATAGTTGGTTCACCTTACCAACAGCCCATGTACATGGGGCCATCTATCAGCAGAGAGGCCTGCTAACATCAGCCGGTAAAGACATAAAAAATAAAAAATGAGATTCTGGCTTTGGTCAATGCCCTGTTGCTGCCCGACAAGGTAAGCATTATTCATTTCCCGGGACAGCAGAAGGGGACTTCCAGGGCAGCAAAGGGGGATAACATGGCCAATCGGGAGGCTAAAGCAGCTGCTAGAGGAAACTCTGTCCTGGTGGTACTAACTGCTGAACTGCCCAGAGAAGAATGACTAAACTACTCAGAAAGTGACTTAAAGTTAATATGGCAAAAAAAAAAAAAAAAAAAAAAAACAAAACAAAAAAACAAACAGAAAAAAAAAAAAAACAAAAGGGGATATTTGACACCGACGTGGGGGCATGGATTTACTCCAAAGGTAAGATCATTCTACCCCAGGAAGATGCTGAGAGATTAATAACTCAGATGTATAAATGGATTCACTTGAAGGCAAAGAAATTGCCTAAGTTGTCCACCAACCCCAGTCCCTAATACTAAACCTCACCCCCTTGAGTGAGTGAGTGACTAGGGCGTGTGAACCTTGCCAGAGTGTAAACATAGGTAAGAATTTCCAGAGCCCAGGGAAGTGGCTGAGAGGAACTGTGGCAGCCTTTTTGGAGTATATGGCAAATTTTGAGTTAATGGCCTCTGAGCAGTGGAACACTGCCTATTGGCTTTGGTTATTTTCCAAAGTCCAGTTTCTTATAAACTGACCTTGGTGGTCCTACAGCAGACTGCTCTGACCCTGAGAAACTGTGTGCAACCATAGTAACCAGACAGCAGGCTCTGTGTAACCTTGAGTGAGCTCTCCTATGTTCTGACCAAGTAAAGCTCCTACATGAGAAACTGCTTGTACTTTTCTGCCTACTTAAGTGTTAACCTGACGTCCATTAAATCAACACCTGGATAAGCATGTAGACTTGGTGTCCTTCTCTGTGTCACCCTGTCTCTCTCTTTCTCCCAGCCCTCTCTCAGGTGGTATTCAGCTGTCACTGCTGGCCAGTGACAAGGAACTAGACCTGGAATGCATTGGGAAGTGGATTTCACTGAAAGTAAACCACCCAGGTACAGCAATAAATATCTCCTGGTTTTTGTAGACACTTTCTCAGGATGGGTGGAAGCTTTTCCCACAAAGAAAGAAACCTCCCTGGTCATGGCCAAAAAGATTCTGGAAGACATTTTTCCTCGGTTTGGTATTCCAAAGGTAATTGAGTCAGACAATGGGTCAACCTTCATTGCTCAGTTAAGCTTGGAGGTGGCCAGGTTTCTGGGGCTTGACTGTAAGTTACATTGTGCTTATAGACCCCAAAGTTCAGGACATTTAGAGAGAACGAATAGAACTCTCAAAGAGATTCTCACCAAGTTGAACATGGAGACTGGCGGTGACAGGGCAGTGCTCCTTCCCTTGGCCCTCTTTAGGATCAGAAATACTCTCTCCATATAGGTTTAACACCCTTCGAACTACTATATGGGTTTCTGTTCCCTGACTCTTCTTGGGTACCCCCTTGATAAAACTAGTGGTAAATCTGACTTGTACAGGCTGAAAGAATTGCAGCTTATTCAGAAAGAAATTTGGAGCAAGGTTGGCAGTGCATATGTGCCTGGGTCCTTTTAGGTGCCCCATCAGTTCCACGTTGAAGATCTGGTATATGTGCAGTGACATGGCAGCCAGAATCTGGAACCTCAGTTGAAGGGTCCTTATTACATCTTCCTCACCACGCCAACTGCCGTCAAAATAGAGGGCATCATAGCTTGAATCCACGTGTCACATGTTAAGCCGGCTTTTCATCAACCTGCAACACCTGGAAACTCCAAGCCTCCAGCTACCGGCTGAAACTGAAACTCATCAGGGACAATAAACTCTCAGACAAGAACTCCCCTTTTTCTGGGAAAGTATAAGTGCAGTTCAGGTCCTGATGCTCCAGAAAGAGTATCAACCTCTCCATGAGGTTGATCCACAATTTTAGGGTTAAAATTGAGGCAAAAAAGGGGGGGGGTGAGAGACCACCTGGGAATGAGAAAAACAACAGTGATTATTTGAATTGAAGTCAGGTGTAGATAACTCTTGAAGGAAAGGGTCAACTGTTCTGAGAACAACTATCTACAACCACCTGTAAACTATCTACAACCAGCTGTATACTACCTAAAACCAGGTGTAAACTATCTTCATGCTATTCTTGCTGAACAATCAATGTATAGAGCAAAAGTGGTTTCAATTTCAGGTATAAAACCCTGTCCTTTGCATATTTAGGGCTGTCTCCTGTCTTTGTAGGGGGACCCTATAGAAATTGGAATAAAACTCTTGCTTTTGCCTCAAGTTGTGGTCTATGAGTGTTCCTGGGAAGTGCACAATCCTGAGCTCCTGAGCAGTGAGACTCCAGGTCTAACAACATGAAACTAAAACGCTTTTGCCATCCATTCTTTAGGTGGTGAAGCAGCTTATAAAATGGGAAACCACTGTTCCAGCTATGCAACAGACAGGTTTATATCTAGACCATTCAAAGAAGTCATAAAATGTAAACATGAAGAAACAAACAAACAAACAATCTAGAAAAGATCATCCTGAGTGAGGTATCTCAGAAGCAGAAAGACATACACGGTATATACTCGATTTTAAGTGGAGGCTAGACCTATAATATAGGATAAACATACTAAAATCTATAAAAAGATAAACAAGAAAGAGGACCTGGGATAAGATGATCAATCCTCACGTAGAAAGACAAATGGGATGGACATAGGAGAAAACAAGAAACAGGACCCTAGCCTACCACAGAGGACCTGGGAAAGACTCTACCTAGTAGTATATCAAAGCAGGTGCTGAGACTCATAACCAAACCTTGGGCAGAGCACAGGGAATCATATAAAAAAAGGGGGAGTTAGTGTGACCTGGAGAGGGCAGGAACTCCACAAGGACCAAATATATCAGGGCACAGGGGTCTTTTATGAGACTGTATCTCCAACCAAGGACAATGTACGCATAGAACCTAGCACCCCTGCTCAAATATAGTCCATGTTAGCTCTGTCTCCAAGTGGGTACCATACTAAGTGGAACAGGGACTATTACAGACATGAACTCAATGGCTGGCTCTTTGACTTCCCCCCTCACAAGGCAGGATCAGATTTGCTAGGCCACAGAGGAGGACATTGCAGCAAACCTGATGATGCCTGATAATCTAGGGTCAGTTGGAACAGGCAGAAGCCCTCGCCTATCAGTAGACTTGGAAAGGTGTAGGTAGTAGATGAGGGAAGGAGGGTAGGAAAGGGAGGGAATGAGGGGACTGGTCTACAGCTTGGATACAAAGTTAATAAACTGTATCTAATATTAAAAAAAAATAAAAAGTAAAAAAGTGGAACATAAAACAAAGTTCCTAAAGATGAAACACAAAATGCTGACAGTTTTTTGTTTCTTTGAAAACAGAATTTTTTTTCTGAACAATTTTCCTGTCCCAGGCTCTCTTTATAGAACAACCTGTGCTTGAACGCACAGAGATCCACCTACCTTTAACTTCCTGAGTGCTAGGAATGCAGGCGCTCACCAACAGCCCTAGGTGCTGACAGTTTATTTAGTTTTAGCATTTTATTTTTGTTGTTGTTTCATGCACTACAACTGAACTGCAGTTTCCTCTTCCTCCACTCCTCCCAGACACAATCTATCCACCACTACTCTGCCCAACTCTGCCCAGCTCACCTCTCCTTCATCCACTGCTTTTTTTCCATTTATTTTATTTTCAATGAAAAAAAAATGTGATGGCATAGCAAGTTATAATAAAACTAGGAACAATCCCTCACATCAGAGTTGGTCAAAGCAATACATGAGGAGAGAAAGTGTAGCTAAAGCAGGAAAAAGAGTCAGAGACACCCCCATTCTCACTGTTGGAAGTCCCTCAGCGAAATCAGGATAATAATCATAAGGTGTATGCCAACAACCTAGCTCACAAGACTCATAGAATGTTTATGTTTTTGTCCTTCAGTCTCTGATCCCCTATGAACTCAGTTGACTCAGCGGGCCATGTGCTTGTTGTGTCCTTAATATCTCTGGTTCCTACAATACATATTCCCTCATTTGTGGGGTTCCCCTGGATACATCATTGTGTTTGGATAAGGGTCTCTGCATCTGTTCCCATGAGATGCCTCGTGATGTCTCTCGATGACAACTGGGCTAGGCACTCATCAATGATTATAGCATTGTATCTTTCATTGTCACTTTTTGTCTGTCATGTTTACAGATATCGTGTGTCTCTAGGTTATCTTGACTCTGGTTCATGGTCATCCAGGCAGTGTCAGGCATGGACTTCCCCTCATGGTGTGGGCCTCAATGTGTTTTCTGGAGTGTATTTCACATTATTGGGTTGGGGTTTTCCTTCTAGTATCTTCTGTAGGGCTGGATGGCTGCATATATACTGGGTATAGTAGTCTGGGTTGGCATCGGTGGTCTCTTCGTGTCTGCATGATATCCATCCAAGCCCTTCTGGCTTTCATAGTCTCTGCTGAGAATTCTAGTGTGATTCGGATAGGTCTACTCATTATTTGAATGCTATTTTGGTATTAGCAGTGTCATGCATAGAACAGTTAATTTTCATGGTGTCATCCCCATATAAAATAGAATCTCTGTAACCTGAGAAAATAAAAAATGAACACACTATAATGTGTGTTGAGTGAATTAAGACGAAGAAGGGACTAATTTGAGGTAAAAATAAACTATATATAAATGCTGCAAAAAATTAAAATACTTGTAATTCAATTATGATATTTTAGAATATAACTGCATCAAAAAATTTAATTCCTATGCCATCAATATACCCAAAAATGTAGGTAGCATTTTGCCTTTGCATGATGATGAATATTTTTCTATAACTCCTCATATGAAAAGTACTGTTGTTTAAGTGATTTCTGAATGAATTACATAACATTATTAAAAGCAGAAAATTTGGTAGTTCTATGTGAAAGATAATTATATGCATAGTTTATGTTTCCCTCTAACTCTCTCTTTATAGGAAAGGATTTATGAAAATGATTTACAATCTGTGAGTCAATTAATTCAACAGTGGATGCCTAAAAATGGAAAATCGAGGAATCTATCAGTGGCTTAGTCCATGAGGCTGGTTGGCTCAACTCACCTTCATATACACAGAACTCCTCAAGAAGAAGGTTCTATAGTCAATGAAGAAATAGACTTGCTCCCAAAGCGAAAAAGAACAGGCAAAGAGTAAAACATTCCTTCTTCCATGTCCTTGTATAGGTTTCCAGTAGAAGATGAGGCAAAGATGAGTGGTTGGTTTTGCAGTATGAAGATATGGATTAAAGTTATATTTTTCAGCTTTATAGATCCAGAAGAGAAGTAGAGAAGACTATTTCAAACAAGCAAGAGTACTTTACAATTGTGTCCTTAATTTGGGTGTTTTGCTTAATTCCATATGCAGTCAAGTTAAAAACCAAGAGTCATGATCACACCTCTTGTCAGCTTGAAAGATAATCATATCTCCTCTTTACATTAACTTCCAAATGAAAAGAATAACAGGTCATAGTAATGCCTAAAAATAATTTAATGACGCAGAGTACAACAGCAGACAAATTACATATTTATCTTGATAATAACTGAAGCTAACATTATATAACTGTCCTTCAAAACCGTCCAGGTTAGAAACAACAAAGTCCAGGTTAGAAACAACTCTCCACCGCCGCTGGGCCACTCCACAACACCTCCCTCATAGGGCAACCCACATTAAGCACAAGGATTCACCTCCCACCTGCTATGTGTATATAGGGTCCCTAGGTCCAGACCAAGCATGCTCCTTATTTGATGGCTCAGTCTCTGCAAGCCCCCTGGGGGCTGGGGCAGCTGTTTCTGTTGGTCTTCTTGTGAGGTTCCTCGCACCTCCAGGGCCTTCCATCTTTTCCCCAACACTTACTCAGGATCGCTAGAGCTCTGCACCTTTCTTAGGTGCAAGTCTGAGCATCTGTCCAAGCTTATTTCTGGCTGGAGTCTCTGAGACAATGGTCAGGTTAGGGTCCAGGCAACCGGGTTTTACAGTCCCAATTCTGGGCGTTCTCAATGTGGTCAAATATCGTCCAACAGAGCCTGATATTCTTCTTCTGTGAGAGGAGCCTCGAGTGTTGGTTCGATCTGCTCCCATGGTACATCTGGGTCCAGAGCGGCTGGTCCCTGTTCCTCTTCCACTGTTCTCGCCAGTTGCTCCAGGAAGAGCTGGACAGGGCAGGAGTTGCTGGATTCTGGGTAGGCCTCTGTGAAGAAGGTGAGTTCGGGTCTTGACATCAACGCTTCCGCACACTGGCCTCCTGCAGAACCCGATGTCAACAAGCTGTCGCGGGAAGCCTCCTGCTCAATGCAACACGATGCTCCAGGAGCCCTTTCCGGGCCAGGAGAGGCAGGCAGGTCCTCACCTTTAGCTGTGCTGCCTCCAGCGCGGCCTTTCTGCCTGGCCTTTCTGTTCTGGAACCATATGTGGACGGTGTCCTCAGGCAAACCTGTGCTCAGGGCCAGTTGCACCCTCGTGGCATAGTCTGGGGATGGAGAGATCTCAAAAGCTTGCACTAGCATGCTGATCTGCGCTGGACTAAGCCGCGTTCGAGGCCTTCTCCGTTCTGAGGGCGGGCCTCTTGCTTGTTGTACCCTGGCGACAAGCTTTTCAGGAGGCTGTTGGGAGGCTTCATGGCTGGAGCCTGCGGTGGTCTGCTTTGAGGTCTTCCTCGACATGCCAGTTCTATTTCTGCGGTTTTGAAACCACACGCGGATGGAGGACTCTGGAACTCCGAATTCCCTGGCCAGTTCCTGCCTGGTCCTGAAGCTCGGGTAAGGTGTCTTGGCGAAAACTGAGAGCAAGACCTCCTTCTGCTTGGCCTGCCAAACAGTCTTTTGACGCCGGGATGTCTTTGCCGTGCTGCAGCCACCCACATCTGCCTGATCTTCCATCCTGCTGAAGACACTTTGACAGGAGTTCTTCCTCTCCAGTGTGTACTCAGAACAACACCCAGGAAAGTGCAGACTATGGCAAATGCGTAAATTAGTCCGCTGCTCACCCTTAAATACCGACCTGAAGCCCCACCCACTCCCTCGAGGCCTCCAATTACAGGCCAAACCGTGGAACGCTCTTCTGCTTCCAAACTGTGAAACCCTTCCTTCCTCTTGCGAATTTTCCCATATCCCACCCTAAAGCAGCCTTTCCAGAAACAGTTGGCCTTGTGTTCTACCCAAATTCCACTGCTTAGCTCACAGTACGCACCTGTGTTGGCCCACAAGGAGTTTGAGGGGAGAGTCTAAGGCTCGGCTTCTGATGATCAGGCAAGGAGAAGAGGCATAAGCCAGGAGCAGTCTTTGCGTACTTTAACAAGGTCATTCATTCAGCTCTGGCTGATGCTCAAGGAGGAAAGTGGCTAGAACAGATCTTGCACTCTGCGTGTGCCGTCTGCCTTAAGTTCCTTTGAGCTCCAGTCACCCGGTGTATGATTTCAACAATCTAAATATGGTTAGGACCCTGCAAGTCTAAGCATTTGGGCAAAGAGTAGACTTATCCTGCAGAAAGACTCCTGGAATTATTTCTGAATTTCTCCTTCAGTGGCAGACTACAGAAGGTGTCAACTTCACTCTTGGACCCTCTGGTTCCACCTATTTAGTCCACCATACACTTTGTGCGTGTAGAAGGCAATCTCCCACAGCCTTTCTTGAATGTCTGATGGAGGCATACAGCTGGTTTACAACCTATGACCCTACCTCAGATGAGTGTAAGCCAATGGTGACTATAATCTTTATAGACCAGTCAGCCAGAGATATTTGTAGAAAGCTCCAGAAAATAAAGGGTTTACAGGACAAGTCGTTGAAGGATTTAGTGCAGGTGGCAGAAAAGGTTTTAGACAGCTGGGAGATGGAAGAAGAGAAAGAGGAAAGAAAGCAGAAAGAGCAGGAAGTGAGAGAAAGAGAAAGGAAAAGAGGCAAGACAGAAAGTTGACTAAGATCCTGGCCACTGTAGTGCAGTCATAATGATAGGGAGAGAGTTCCTGGAAATCAGAGGGGCCCTCTGTCTAAGGAATAGTATGCCTATTGCAAGGAGAAAGGACACTGGATCAAGAATTGTCCCAAAAGAAAATTGAAGCCCTACACCGGGACCTGGCACACTTCTGGGCCACCAATCCCCAGGTAACTCTTTTCTGATATGTGGATCATATACTATTAGCTGCAGATTATAAAGAAACCTTACTTGAATCCACAGATCAGCTGTTGCAAGAGCTGGGTGACCTTGGCTATAGACTGTCGGCGAAAAATGCTCATCTCTGCAGGAAACAGGTCAGTTAAGAGGTGGCTATCGGAGGCTAGAAAAGAGACTGTATTTTAAATTCCCCCTTCATGGACTACTGAACAACTGAGGGAAATTTTAAGTAAAGAAGTATTTGCCAAGATGGCAGCCCCTCTGTATCCCCTTACAAAGGGCATTGATTCTTGCATCTGGGGAAAGGATGAACAAGCTGCATTTGATAATATCAAACAAGCCTTAATGTCTGCCCCAGCTTTGGTACTCAGATTGTGACCAAAACCTTCCATCTCTATGTGGCCGAGAATCAGGGAATGGCCAACAGATGCTAACACAGTAAATTGGACCCTGGAAGAGACTAGTAGCCTATCTATCCAAAAACCTTGATTCAGCAGTGGCAGGATGGCCAACCTGCCTGTGAATAATAGCAGCAGTGGCGGCACTAGTAAACGATGCAGACAAACTGACTGTGGGACAGGACCTCACCATCTATGCTCGTCTTGCCCCTGAGAGTGTCATAAGGCAGCCAACTGATCGCTGGCTCACGAACACCTGTATGACATAATACCAGGCTTTGCTATTGAATAAAGGTAGAGTCACCCTTGCCCTGGCTATGGAGCTAAACCCTGCCACCTTATTGTAGGATCCAGAAATCCAGACCATGGAGCATGATTTGCAGGTTCTAGCAAAGGAACAGGGATGGCGAAAGGACTTGAAAGAGCAACCAATTCCTGATGCGGAGGTGACATACTATATGGATGGGAGCAGTTTTTTGTAGAACGGAAAGAGAAAGGCAGAGGCAGTGGTGGTAAATGGACATAAGGTATTCTGGGCCCAGGCGTTGCCGGAGGGCACATCTGTTCAGGGAGCTGAATCGATTGTTTTAATCCAAGCATTAACTCTGGAAAAGGGTAAAAAGACAAACATCTACACTGATAGTTGGTTCACCTTACCAACAGCCCATGTACATGGGGCCATCTATCAGCAGAGAGGCCTGCTAACATCAGCCGGTAAAGACATAAAAAATAAAAAATGAGATTCTGGCTTTGGTCAATGCCCTGTTGCTGCCCGACAAGGTAAGCATTATTCATTTCCCGGGACAGCAGAAGGGGACTTCCAGGGCAGCAAAGGGGGATAACATGGCCAATCGGGAGGCTAAAGCAGCTGCTAGAGGAAACTCTGTCCTGGTGGTACTAACTGCTGAACTGCCCAGAGAAGAATGACTAAACTACTCAGAAAGTGACTTAAAGTTAATATGGCAAAAAAAAAAAAAAAAACAAAACAAAACAAAAAAAAACAAAAATAAACAAAAGGGGATATTTGACACCGACGTGGGGGCATGGATTTACTCCAAAGGTAAGATCATTCTACCCCAGGAAGATGCTGAGAGATTAATAACTCAGATGTATAAATGGATTCACTTGAAGGCAAAGAAATTGCCTAAGTTGTCCACCAATCCCAGTCCCTAATACTAAACCTCACCCCCTTGAGTGAGTGAGTGACTAGGGCGTGTGAACCTTGCCAGAGTGTAAACATAGGTAAGAATTTCCAAAGCCCAGGGAAGTGGCTGAGAGGAACTGTGGCAGCCTTTTTGGAGTATATGGCAAATTTTGAGTTAATGGCCTCTGAGCAGTGGAACGCTGCCTATTGGCTTTGGCTATTTTCCAAAGTCCAGTTTCTTATAAACTGACCTTGGTGGTCCTACAGCAGACTGCTCTGACCCTGAGAAACTGTATGCAACCATAGTAACCAGACAGCAGGCTCTGTGTAACCTTGAGTGAGCTCTCCTATGTTCTGACCAAGTAAAGCTCCTACATGAGAAACTGCTTGTACTTTTCTGCCTACTTAAGTGTTAACCTGACGTCCATTAAATCAACACCTGGATAAGCATGTAGACTTGGTGTCCTTCTCTGTGTCACCCTGTCTCTCTCTTTCTCCCAGCCCTCTCTCAGGTGGTATTCAGCTGTCACTGCTGGCCAGTGACAAGGAACTAGACCTGGAATGCATTGGGAAGTGGATTTCACTGAAAGTAAACCACCCAGGTACAGCAATAAATATCTCCTGGTTTTTGTAGACACTTTCTCAGGATGGGTGGAAGCTTTTCCCACAAAGAAAGAAACCTCCCTGGTCATGGCCAAAAAGATTCTGGAAGACATTTTTCCTCGGTTTGGTATTCCAAAGGTAATTGAGTCAGACAATGGGTCAACCTTCATTGCTCAGTTAAGCCAGGAGGTGGCCAGGTTTCTGGGGCTTGACTGTAAGTTACATTGTGCTTATAGACCCCAAAGTTCAGGACATTTAGAGAGAACGAATAGAACTCTCAAAGAGATTCTCACCAAGTTGAACATGGAGACTGGCGGTGACAGGGCAGTGCTCCTTCCCTTGGCCCTCTTTAGGATCAGAAATACTCTCTCCATATAGGTTTAACACCCTTCGAACTACTATATGGGTTTCTGTTCCCTGACTCTTCTTGGGTACCCCCTTGATAAAACTAGTGGTAAATCTGACTTGTACAGGCTGAAAGAATTGCAGCTTATTCAGAAAGAAATTTGGAGCAAGGTTGGCAGTGCATATGTGCCTGGGTCCTTTTAGGTGCCCCATCAGTTCCACGTTGAAGATCTGGTATATGTGCAGTGACATGGCAGCCAGAATCTGGAACCTCAGTTGAAGGGTCCTTATTACATCTTCCTCACCACGCCAACTGCCGTCAAAATAGAGGGCATCATAGCTTGAATCCACGTGTCACATGTTAAGCCGGCTTTTCATCAACCTGCAACACCTGGAAACTCCAAGCCTCCAGCTACCGGCTGAAACTGAAACTCATCAGGGACAATAAACTCTCAGACAAGAACTCCCCTTTTTCTGGGAAAGTATAAGTGCAGTTCAGGTCCTGATGCTCCAGAAAGAGTATCAACCTCTCCATGAGGTTGATCCACAATTTTAGGGTTAAAATTGAGGCAAAAAAGGGGGGGGGTGAGAGACCACCTGGGAATGAGAAAAACAACAGTGATTATTTGAATTGAAGTCAGGTGTAGATAACTCTTGAAGGAAAGGGTCAACTGTTCTGAGAACAACTATCTACAACCACCTGTAAACTATCTACAACCAGCTGTATACTACCTAAAACCAGGTGTAAACTATCTTCATGCTATTCTTGCTGAACAATCAATGTATAGAGCAAAAGTGGTTTCAATTTCAGGTATAAAACCCTGTCCTTTGCATATTTAGGGCTGTCTCCTGTCTTTGTAGGGGGACCCTATAGAAATTGGAATAAAACTCTTGCTTTTGCCTCAAGTTGTGGTCTATGAGTGTTCCTGGGAAGTGCACAATCCTGAGCTCCTGAGCAGTGAGACTCCAGGTCTAACAACATGAAACTAAAACGCTTTTGCCATCCATTCTTTAGGTGGTGAAGCAGCTTATAAAATGGGAAACCACTGTTCCAGCTATGCAACAGACAGGTTTATATCTAGACCATTCAAAGAAGTCATAAAATGTAAACATGAAGAAACAAACAAACAAACAATCTAGAAAAGATCATCCTGAGTGAGGTATCTCAGAAGCAGAAAGACATACACGGTATATACTCGATTTTAAGTGGAGGCTAGACCTATAATATAGGATAAACATACTAAAATCTATAAAAAGATAAACAAGAAAGAGGACCTGGGATAAGATGATCAATCCTCACGTAGAAAGACAAATGGGATGGACATAGGAGAAAACAAGAAACAGGACCCTAGCCTACCACAGAGGACCTGGGAAAGACTCTACCTAGTAGTATATCAAAGCAGGTGCTGAGACTCATAACCAAACCTTGGGCAGAGCACAGGGAATCATATAAAAAAAGGGGGAGTTAGTGTGACCTGGAGAGGGCAGGAACTCCACAAGGACCAAATATATCAGGGCACAGGGGTCTTTTATGAGACTGTATCTCCAACCAAGGACAATGTACGCATAGAACCTAGCACCCCTGCTCAAATATAGTCCATGTTAGCTCTGTCTCCAAGTGGGTACCATACTAAGTGGAACAGGGACTATTACAGACATGAACTCAATGGCTGGCTCTTTGACTTCCCCCCTCACAAGGCAGGATCAGATTTGCTAGGCCACAGAGGAGGACATTGCAGCAAACCTGATGATGCCTGATAATCTAGGGTCAGTTGGAACAGGCAGAAGCCCTCGCCTATCAGTAGACTTGGAAAGGTGTAGGTAGTAGATGAGGGAAGGAGGGTAGGAAAGGGAGGGAATGAGGGGACTGGTCTACAGCTTGGATACAAAGTTAATAAACTGTATCTAATATTAAAAAAAAATAAAAAGTAAAAAAGTGGAACATAAAACAAAGTTCCTAAAGATGAAACACAAAATGCTGACAGTTTTTTGTTTCTTTGAAAACAGAATTTTTTTTCTGAACAATTTTCCTGTCCCAGGCTCTCTTTATAGAACAACCTGTGCTTGAACGCACAGAGATCCACCTACCTTTAACTTCCTGAGTGCTAGGAATGCAGGCGCTCACCAACAGCCCTAGGTGCTGACAGTTTATTTAGTTTTAGCATTTTATTTTTGTTGTTGTTTCATGCACTACATCTGAACTGCAGTTTCCTCTTCCTCCACTCCTCCCAGACACAATCTATCCACCACTACTCTGCCCAACTCTGCCCAGCTCACCTCTCCTTCATCCACTGCTTTTTTTCCATTTATTTTATTTTCAATGAAAAAAAAATGTGATGGCATAGCAAGTTATAATAAAACTAGGAACAATCCCTCACATCAGAGTTGGTCAAAGCAATACATGAGGAGAGAAAGTGTAGCTAAAGCAGGAAAAAGAGTCAGAGACACCCCCATTCTCACTGTTGGAAGTCCCTCAGCGAAATCAGGATAATAATCATAAGGTGTATGCCAACAACCTAGCTCACAAGACTCATAGAATGTTTATGTTTTTGTCCTTCAGTCTCTGATCCCCTATGAACTCAGTTGACTCAGCGGGCCATGTGCTTGTTGTGTCCTTAATATCTCTGGTTCCTACAATACATATTCCCTCATTTGTGGGGTTCCCCTGGATACATCATTGTGTTTGGATAAGGGTCTCTGCATCTGTTCCCATGAGATGCCTCGTGATGTCTCTCTGATGACAACTGGGCTAGGCACTCATCAATGATTATAGCATAGTATCTTTCATTGTCACTTTTTGTCTGTCATGTTTACAGATATCGTGTGTCTCTAGGTTATCTTGACTCTGGTTCATGGTCATCCAGGCAGTGTCAGGCATGGACTTCCCCTCATGGTGTGGGCCTCAATGTGTTTTCTGGAGTGTATTTCACATTATTGGGTTGGGGTTTTCCTTCTAGTATCTTCTGTAGGGCTGGATGGCTGCATATATACTGGGTATAGTAGTCTGGGTTGGCATCGGTGGTCTCTTCGTGTCTGCATGATATCCATCCAAGCCCTTCTGGCTTTCATAGTCTCTGCTGAGAATTCTAGTGTGATTCGGATAGGTCTACTCATTATTTGAATGCTATTTTGGTATTAGCAGTGTCATGCATAGAACAGTTAATTTTCATGGTGTCATCCCCATATAAAATAGAATCTCTGTAACCTGAGAAAATAAAAAATGAACACACTATAATGTGTGTTGAGTGAATTAAGACGAAGAAGGGACTAATTTGAGGTAAAAATAAACTATATATAAATGCTGCAAAAAATTAAAATACTTGTAATTCAATTATGATATTTTAGAATATAACTGCATCAAAAAATTTAATTCCTATGCCATCAATATACCCAAAAATGTAGGTAGCATTTTGCCTTTGCATGATGATGAATATTTTTCTATAACTCCTCATATGAAAAGTACTGTTGTTTAAGTGATTTCTGAATGAATTACATAACATTATTAAAAGCAGAAAATTTGGTAGTTCTATGTGAAAGATAATTATATGCATAGTTTATGTTTCCCTCTAACTCTCTCTTTATAGGAAAGGATTTATGAAAATGATTTACAATCTGTGAGTCAATTAATTCAACAGTGGATGCCTAAAAATGGAAAATCGAGGAATCTATCAGTGGCTTAGTCCATGAGGCTGGTTGGCTCAACTCACCTTCATATACACAGAACTCCTCAAGAAGAAGGTTCTATAGTCAATGAAGAAATAGACTTGCTCCCAAAGCGAAAAAGAACAGGCAAAGAGTAAAACATTCCTTCTTCCATGTCCTTGTATAGGTTTCCAGTAGAAGATGAGGCAAAGATGAGTGGTTGGTTTTGCAGTATGAAGATATGGATTAAAGTTATATTTTTCAGCTTTATAGATCCAGAAGAGAAGTAGAGAAGACTATTTCAAACAAGCAAGAGTACTTTACAATTGTGTCCTTAATTTGGGTGTTTTGCTTAATTCCATATGCAGTCAAGTTAAAAACCAAGAGTCATGATCACACCTCTTGTCAGCTTGAAAGATAATCATATCTCCTCTTTACATTAACTTCCAAATGAAAAGAATAACAGGTCATAGTAATGCCTAAAAATAATTTAATGACGCAGAGTACAACAGCAGACAAATTACATATTTATCTTGATAATAACTGAAGCTAACATTATATAACTGTCCTTCAAAACCGTCCAGGTTAGAAACAACAAAGTCCAGGTTAGAAACAACTCTCCACCGCCGCTGGGCCACTCCACAACACCTCCCTCATAGGGCAACCCACATTAAGCACAAGGATTCACCTCCCACCTGCTATGTGTATATAGGGTCCCTAGGTCCAGACCAAGCATGCTCCTTATTTGATGGCTCAGTCTCTGCAAGCCCCCTGGGGGCTGGGGCAGCTGTTTCTGTTGGTCTTCTTGTGAGGTTCCTCGCACCTCCAGGGCCTTCCATCTTTTCCCCAACACTTACTCAGGATCGCTAGAGCTCTGCACCTTTCTTAGGTGCAAGTCTGAGCATCTGTCCAAGCTTATTTCTGGCTGGAGTCTCTGAGACAATGGTCAGGTTAGGGTCCAGGCAACCGGGTTTTACAGTCCCAATTCTGGGCGTTCTCAATGTGGTCAAATATCGTCCAACAGAGCCTGATATTCTTCTTCTGTGAGAGGAGCCTCGAGTGTTGGTTCGATCTGCTCCCATGGTACATCTGGGTCCAGAGCGGCTGGTCCCTGTTCCTCTTCCACTGTTCTCGCCAGTTGCTCCAGGAAGAGCTGGACAGGGCAGGAGTTGCTGGATTCTGGGTAGGCCTCTGTGAAGAAGGTGAGTTCGGGTCTTGACATCAACGCTTCTGCACACTGGCCTCCTGCAGAACCCGATGTCAACAAGCTGTCGCGGGAAGCCTCCTGCTCAATGCAACACGATGCTCCAGGAGCCCTTTCCGGGCCAGGAGAGGCAGGCAGGTCCTCACCTTTAGCTGTGCTGCCTCCAGCGCGGCCTTTCTGCCTGGCCTTTCTGTTCTGGAACCATATGTGGACGGTGTCCTCAGGCAAACCTGTGCTCAGGGCCAGTTGCACCCTCGTGGCATAGTCTGGGGATGGAGAGATCTCAAAAGCTTGCACTAGCATGCTGATCTGCGCTGGACTAAGCCGCGTTCGAGGCCTTCTCCGTTCTGAGGGCGGGCCTCTTGCTTGTTGTACCCTGGCGACAAGCTTTTCAGGAGGCTGTTGGGAGGCTTCATGGCTGGAGCCTGCGGTGGTCTGCTTTGAGGTCTTCCTCGACATGCCAGTTCTATTTCTGCGGTTTTGAAACCACACGCGGATGGAGGACTCTGGAACTCCGAATTCCCTGGCCAGTTCCTGCCTGGTCCTGAAGCTCGGGTAAGGTGTCTTGGCGAAAACTGAGAGCAAGACCTCCTTCTGCTTGGCCTGCCAAACAGTCTTTTGACGCCGGGATGTCTTTGCCGTGCTGCAGCCACCCACATCTGCCTGATCTTCCATCCTGCTGAAGACACTTTGACAGGAGTTCTTCCTCTCCAGTGTGTACTCAGAACAACACCCAGGAAAGTGCAGACTATGGCAAATGCGTAAATTAGTCCGCTGCTCACCCTTAAATACCGACCTGAAGCCCCACCCACTCCCTCGAGGCCTCCAATTACAGGCCAAACCGTGGAACGCTCTTCTGCTTCCAAACTGTGAAACCCTTCCTTCCTCTTGCGAATTTTCCCATATCCCACCCTAAAGCAGCCTTTCCAGAAACAGTTGGCCTTGTGTTCTACCCAAATTCCACTGCTTAGCTCACAGTACGCACCTGTGTTGGCCCACAAGGAGTTTGAGGGGAGAGTCTAAGGCTCGGCTTCTGATGATCAGGCAAGGAGAAGAGGCATAAGCCAGGAGCAGTCTTTGCGTACTTTAACAAGGTCATTCATTCAGCTCTGGCTGATGCTCAAGGAGGAAAGTGGCTAGAACAGATCTTGCACTCTGCGTGTGCCGTCTGCCTTAAGTTCCTTTGAGCTCCAGTCACCCGGTGTATGATTTCAACAATCTAAATATGGTTAGGACCCTGCAAGTCTAAGCATTTGGGCAAAGAGTAGACTTATCCTGCAGAAAGACTCCTGGAATTATTTCTGAATTTCTCCTTCAGTGGCAGACTACAGAAGGTGTCAACTTCACTCTTGGACCCTCTGGTTCCACCTATTTAGTCCACCATACACTTTGTGCGTGTAGAAGGCAATCTCCCACAGCCTTTCTTGAATGTCTGATGGAGGCATACAGCTGGTTTACAACCTATGACCCTACCTCAGATGAGTGTAAGCCAATGGTGACTATAATCTTTATAGACCAGTCAGCCAGAGATATTTGTAGAAAGCTCCAGAAAATAAAGGGTTTACAGGACAAGTCGTTGAAGGATTTAGTGCAGGTGGCAGAAAAGGTTTTAGACAGCTGGGAGATGGAAGAAGAGAAAGAGGAAAGAAAGCAGAAAGAGCAGGAAGTGAGAGAAAGAGAAAGGAAAAGAGGCAAGACAGAAAGTTGACTAAGATCCTGGCCACTGTAGTGCAGTCATAATGATAGGGAGAGAGTTCCTGGAAATCAGAGGGGCCCTCTGTCTAAGGAATAGTATGCCTATTGCAAGGAGAAAGGACACTGGATCAAGAATTGTCCCAAAAGAAAATTGAAGCCCTACACCGGGACCTGGCACACTTCTGGGCCACCAATCCCCAGGTAACTCTTTTCTGATATGTGGATCATATACTATTAGCTGCAGATTATAAAGAAACCTTACTTGAATCCACAGATCAGCTGTTGCAAGAGCTGGGTGACCTTGGCTATAGACTGTCGGCGAAAAATGCTCATCTCTGCAGGAAACAGGTCAGTTAAGAGGTGGCTATCGGAGGCTAGAAAAGAGACTGTATTTTATATTCCCCCTTCATGGACTACTGAACAACTGAGGGAAATTTTAAGTAAAGAAGTATTTGCCAAGATGGCAGCCCCTCTGTATCCCCTTACAAAGGGCATTGATTCTTGCATCTGGGGAAAGGATGAACAAGCTGCATTTGATAATATCAAACAAGCCTTAATGTCTGCCCCAGCTTTGGTACTCAGATTGTGACCAAAACCTTCCATCTCTATGTGGCCGAGAATCAGGGAATGGCCAACAGATGCTAACACAGTAAATTGGACCCTGGAAGAGACTAGTAGCCTATCTATCCAAAAACCTTGATTCAGCAGTGGCAGGATGGCCAACCTGCCTGTGAATAATAGCAGCAGTGGCGGCACTAGTAAACGATGCAGACAAACTGACTGTGGGACAGGACCTCACCATCTATGCTCGTCTTGCCCCTGAGAGTGTCATAAGGCAGCCAACTGATCGCTGGCTCACGAACACCTGTATGACATAATACCAGGCTTTGCTATTGAATAAAGGTAGAGTCACCCTTGCCCTGGCTATGGAGCTAAACCCTGCCACCTTATTGTAGGATCCAGAAATCCAGACCATGGAGCATGATTTGCAGGTTCTAGCAAAGGAACAGGGATGGCGAAAGGACTTGAAAGAGCAACCAATTCCTGATGCGGAGGTGACATACTATATGGATGGGAGCAGTTTTTTTGTAGAACGGAAAGAGAAAGGCAGAGGCAGTGGTGGTAAATGGACATAAGGTATTCTGGGCCCAGGCGTTGCCGGAGGGCACATCTGTTCAGGGAGCTGAATCGATTGTTTTAATCCAAGCATTAACTCTGGAAAAGGGTAAAAAGACAAACATCTACACTGATAGTTGGTTCACTTACCAACAGCCCATGTACATGGGGCCATCTATCAGCAGAGAGGCCTGCTAACATCAGCCGGTAAAGAGATAAAAAATAAAAAATGAGATTCTGGCTTTGGTCAATGCCCTGTTGCTGCCCGACAAGGTAAGCATTATTCATTTCCCGGGACAGCAGAAGGGGACTTCCAGGGCAGCAAAGGGGGATAACATGGCCAATCGGGAGGCTAAAGCAGCTGCTAGAGGAAACTCTGTCCTGGTGGTACTAACTGCTGAACTGCCCAGAGAAGAATGACTAAACTACTCAGAAAGTGACTTAAAGTTAATATGGCAAAAAAAAAAAAAAAACAAACAAACAAAAAAAAAAAAAAAACAAAAGGGGATATTTGACACCGACGTGGGGGCATGGATTAACTCCAAAGGTAAGATCATTCTACCCCAGGAAGATGCTGAGAGATTAATAACTCAGATGTATAAATGGATTCACTTGAAGGCAAAGAAATTGCCTAAGTTGTCCGCCCATCCCAGTCCCTAATACTAAACCTCATCCCCTTGAGTGAGTGAGTGACTAGGGCGTGTGAACCTTGCCAGAGTGTAAACATAGGTAAGAATTTCCAAAGCCCAGGGAAGTGGCTGAGAGGAACTGTGGCAGCCTTTTTGGAGTATATGGCAAATTTTGAGTTAATGGCCTCTGAGCAGTGGAACGCTGCCTATTGGCTTTGGCTATTTTCCAAAGTCCAGTTTCTTATAAACTGACCTTGGTGGTCCTACAGCAGACTGCTCTGACCCTGAGAAACTGTGTGCAACCATAGTAACCAGACAGCAGGCTCTGTGTAACCTTGAGTGAGCTCTCCTATGTTCTGACCAAGTAAAGCTCCTACATGAGAAACTGCTTGTACTTTTCTGCCTACTTAAGTGTTAACCTGACGTCCATTAAATCAACACCTGGATAAGCATGTAGACTTGGTGTCCTTCTCTGTGTCACCCTGTCTCTCTCTTTCTCCCAGCCCTCTCTCAGGTGGTATTCAGCTGTCACTGCTGGCCAGTGACAAGGAACTAGACCTGGAATGCATTGGGAAGTGGATTTCACTGAAAGTAAACCACCCAGGTACAGCAATAAATATCTCCTGGTTTTTGTAGACACTTTCTCAGGATGGGTGGAAGCTTTTCCCACAAAGAAAGAAACCTCCCTGGTCATGGCCAAAAAGATTCTGGAAGACATTTTTCCTCGGTTTGGTATTCCAAAGGTAATTGAGTCAGACAATGGGTCAACCTTCATTGCTCAGTTAAGCCAGGAGGTGGCCAGGTTTCTGGGGCTTGACTGTAAGTTACATTGTGCTTATAGACCCCAAAGTTCAGGACATTTAGAGAGAATGAATAGAACTCTCAAAGAGATTCTCACCAAGTTGAACATGGAGACTGGCGGTGACAGGGCAGTGCTCCTTCCCTTGGCCCTCTTTAGGATCAGAAATACTCTCTCCATATAGGTTTAACACCCTTCGAACTACTATATGGGTTTCTGTTCCCTGACTCTTCTTGGGTACCCCCTTGATAAAACTAGTGGTAAATCTGACTTGTACAGGCTGAAAGAATTGCAGCTTATTCAGAAAGAAATTTGGAGCAAGGTTGGCAGTGCATATGTGCCTGGGTCCTTTTAGGTGCCCCATCAGTTCCACGTTGAAGATCTGGTATATGTGCAGTGACATGGCAGCCAGAATCTGGAACCTCAGTTGAAGGGTCCTTATTACATCTTCCTCACCACGCCAACTGCCGTCAAAATAGAGGGCATCATAGCTTGAATCCACGTGTCACATGTTAAGCCGGCTTTTCATCAACCTGCAACACCTGGAAACTCCAAGCCTCCAGCTACCGGCTGAAACTGAAACTCATCAGGGACAATAAACTCTCAGACAAGAACTCCCCTTTTTCTGGGAAAGTATAAGTGCAGTTCAGGTCCTGATGCTCCAGAAAGAGTATCAACCTCTCCATGAGGTTGATCCACAATTTTAGGGTTAAAATTGAGGCAAAAAAGGGGGGGGGTGAGAGACCACCTGGGAATGAGAAAAACAACAGTGATTATTTGAATTGAAGTCAGGTGTAGATAACTCTTGAAGGAAAGGGTCAACTGTTCTGAGAACAACTATCTACAACCACCTGTAAACTATCTACAACCAGCTGTATACTACCTAAAACCAGGTGTAAACTATCTTCATGCTATTCTTGCTGAACAATCAATGTATAGAGCAAAAGTGGTTTCAATTTCAGGTATAAAACCCTGTCCTTTGCATATTTAGGGCTGTCTCCTGTCTTTGTAGGGGGACCCTATAGAAATTGGAATAAAACTCTTGCTTTTGCCTCAAGTTGTGGTCTATGAGTGTTCCTGGGAAGTGCACAATCCTGAGCTCCTGAGCAGTGAGACTCCAGGTCTAACAACATGAAACTAAAACGCTTTTGCCATCCATTCTTTAGGTGGTGAAGCAGCTTATAAAATGGGAAACCACTGTTCCAGCTATGCAACAGACAGGTTTATATCTAGACCATTCAAAGAAGTCATAAAATGTAAACATGAAGAAACAAACAAACAAACAATCTAGAAAAGATCATCCTGAGTGAGGTATCTCAGAAGCAGAAAGACATACACGGTATATACTCGATTTTAAGTGGAGGCTAGACCTATAATATAGGATAAACATACTAAAATCTATAAAAAGATAAACAAGAAAGAGGACCTGGGATAAGATGATCAATCCTCACATAGAAAGACAAATGGGATGGACATAGGAGAAAACAAGAAACAGGACCCTAGCCTACCACAGAGGACCTGGGAAAGACTCTACCTAGTAGTATATCAAAGCAGGTGCTGAGACTCATAACCAAACCTTGGGCAGAGCACAGGGAATCATATAAAAAAAGGGGGAGTTAGTGTGACCTGGAGAGGGCAGGAACTCCACAAGGACCAAATATATCAGGGCACAGGGGTCTTTTATGAGACTGTATCTCCAACCAAGGACAATGTACGCATAGAACCTAGCACCCCTGCTCAAATATAGTCCATGTTAGCTCTGTCTCCAAGTGGGTACCATACTAAGTGGAACAGGGACTATTACAGACATGAACTCAATGGCTGGCTCTTTGACTTCCCCCCTCACAAGGCAGGATCAGATTTGCTAGGCCACAGAGGAGGACATTGCAGCAAACCTGATGATGCCTGATAATCTAGGGTCAGTTGGAACAGGCAGAAGCCCTCGCCTATCAGTAGACTTGGAAAGGTGTAGGTAGTAGATGAGGGAAGGAGGGTAGGAAAGGGAGGGAATGAGGGGACTGGTCTACAGCTTGGATACAAAGTTAATAAACTGTATCTAATATTAAAAAAAAATAAAAAGTAAAAAAGTGGAACATAAAACAAAGTTCCTAAAGATGAAACACAAAATGCTGACAGTTTTTTGTTTCTTTGAAAACAGAATTTTTTTTCTGAACAATTTTCCTGTCCCAGGCTCTCTTTATAGAACAACCTGTGCTTGAACGCACAGAGATCCACCTACCTTTAACTTCCTGAGTGCTAGGAATGCAGGCGCTCACCAACAGCCCTAGGTGCTGACAGTTTATTTAGTTTTAGCATTTTATTTTTGTTGTTGTTTCATGCACTACATCTGAACTGCAGTTTCCTCTTCCTCCACTCCTCCCAGACACAATCTATCCACCACTACTCTGCCCAACTCTGCCCAGCTCACCTCTCCTTCATCCACTGCTTTTTTTCCATTTATTTTATTTTCAATGAAAAAAAAATGTGATGGCATAGCAAGTTATAATAAAACTAGGAACAATCCCTCACATCAGAGTTGGTCAAAGCAATACATGAGGAGAGAAAGTGTAGCTAAAGCAGGAAAAAGAGTCAGAGACACCCCCATTCTCACTGTTGGAAGTCCCTCAGCGAAATCAGGATAATAATCATAAGGTGTATGCCAACAACCTAGCTCACAAGACTCATAGAATGTTTATGTTTTTGTCCTTCAGTCTCTGATCCCCTATGAACTCAGTTGACTCAGTGGGCCATGTGCTTGTTGTGTCCTTAATATCTCTGGTTCCTACAATACATATTCCCTCATTTGTGGGGTTCCCCTGGATACATCATTGTGTTTGGATAAGGGTCTCTGCATCTGTTCCCATGAGATGCCTCGTGATGTCTCTCTGATGACAACTGGGCTAGGCACTCATCAATGATTATAGCATAGTATCTTTCATTGTCACTTTTTGTCTGTCATGTTTACAGATATCGTGTGTCTCTAGGTTATCTTGACTCTGGTTCATGGTCATCCAGGCAGTGTCAGGCATGGACTTCCCCTCATGGTGTGGGCCTCAATGTGTTTTCTGGAGTGTATTTCACATTATTGGGTTGGGGTTTTCCTTCTAGTATCTTCTGTAGGGCTGGATGGCTGCATATATACTGGGTATAGTAGTCTGGGTTGGCATCGGTGGTCTCTTCGTGTCTGCATGATATCCATCCAAGCCCTTCTGGCTTTCATAGTCTCTGCTGAGAATTCTAGTGTGATTCGGATAGGTCTACTCATTATTTGAATGCTATTTTGGTATTAGCAGTGTCATGCATAGAACAGTTAATTTTCATGGTGTCATCCCCATATAAAATAGAATCTCTGTAACCTGAGAAAATAAAAAATGAACACACTATAATGTGTGTTGAGTGAATTAAGACGAAGAAGGGACTAATTTGAGGTAAAAATAAACTATATATAAATGCTGCAAAAAATTAAAATACTTGTAATTCAATTATGATATTTTAGAATATAACTGCATCAAAAAATTTAATTCCTATGCCATCAATATACCCAAAAATGTAGGTAGCATTTTGCCTTTGCATGATGATGAATATTTTTCTATAACTCCTCATATGAAAAGTACTGTTGTTTAAGTGATTTCTGAATGAATTACATAACATTATTAAAAGCAGAAAATTTGGTAGTTCTATGTGAAAGATAATTATATGCATAGTTTATGTTTCCCTCTAACTCTCTCTTTATAGGAAAGGATTTATGAAAATGATTTACAATCTGTGAGTCAATTAATTCAACAGTGGATGCCTAAAAATGGAAAATCGAGGAATCTATCAGTGGCTTAGTCCATGAGGCCGGTTGGCTCAACTCACCTTCATATACACAGAACTCCTCAAGAAGAAGGTTCTATAGTCAATGAAGAAATAGACTTGCTCCCAAAGCGAAAAAGAACAGGCAAAGAGTAAAACATTCCTTCTTCCATGTCCTTGTATAGGTTTCCAGTAGAAGATGAGGCAAAGATGAGTGGTTGGTTTTGCAGTATGAAGATATGGATTAAAGTTATATTCTTCAGCTTTATAGATCCAGAAGAGAAGTAGAGAAGACTATTTCAAACAAGCAAGAGTACTTTACAATTGTGTCCTTAATTTGGGTGTTTTGCTTAATTCCATATGCAGTCAAGTTAAAAACCAAGAGTCATGATCACACCTCTTTTCAGCTTGAAAGATAATCATATCTCCTCTTTACATTAACTTCCAAATGAAAAGAATAACAGGTCATAGTAATGCCTAAAAATAATTTAATGACGCAGAGTACAACAGCAGACAAATTACATATTTATCTTGATAATAACTGAAGCTAACATTATATAACTGTCCTTCAAAACCGTCCAGGTTAGAAACAACAAAGTCCAGGTTAGAAACAACTCTCCACCGCCGCTGGGCCACTCCACAACACCTCCCTCATAGGGCAACCCACATTAAGCACAAGGATTCACCTCCCACCTGCTATGTGTATATAGGGTCCCTAGGTCCAGACCAAGCATGCTCCTTATTTGATGGCTCAGTCTCTGCAAGCCCCCTGGGGGCTGGGGCAGCTGTTTCTGTTGGTCTTCTTGTGAGGTTCCTCGCACCTCCAGGGCCTTCCATCTTTTCCCCAACACTTACTCAGGATCGCTAGAGCTCTGCACCTTTCTTAGGTGCAAGTCTGAGCATCTGTCCAAGCTTATTTCTGGCTGGAGTCTCTGAGACAATGGTCAGGTTAGGGTCCAGGCAACCGGGTTTTACAGTCCCAATTCTGGGCGTTCTCAATGTGGTCAAATATCGTCCAACAGAGCCTGATATTCTTCTTCTGTGAGAGGAGCCTCGAGTGTTGGTTCGATCTGCTCCCATGGTACATCTGGGTCCAGAGCGGCTGGTCCCTGTTCCTCTTCCACTGTTCTCGCCAGTTGCTCCAGGAAGAGCTGGACAGGGCAGGAGTTGCTGGATTCTGGGTAGGCCTCTGTGAAGAAGGTGAGTTCGGGTCTTGACATCAACGCTTCCGCACACTGGCCTCCTGCAGAACCCGATGTCAACAAGCTGTCACGGGAAGCCTCCTGCTCAATGCAACACGATGCTCCAGGAGCCCTTTCCGGGCCAGGAGAGGCAGGCAGGTCCTCACCTTTAGCTGTGCTGCCTCCAGCGCGGCCTTTCTGCCTGGCCTTTCTGTTCTGGAACCATATGTGGACGGTGTCCTCAGGCAAACCTGTGCTCAGGGCCAGTTGCACCCTCGTGGCATAGTCTGGGGATGGAGAGATCTCAAAAGCTTGCACTAGCATGCTGATCTGCGCTGGACTAAGCCGCGTTCGAGGCCTTCTCCGTTCTGAGGGCGGGCCTCTTGCTTGTTGTACCCTGGCGACAAGCTTTTCAGGAGGCTGTTGGGAGGCTTCATGGCTGGAGCCTGCGGTGGTCTGCTTTGAGGTCTTCCTCGACATGCCAGTTCTATTTCTGCGGTTTTGAAACCACACGCGGATGGAGGACTCTGGAACTCCGAATTCCCTGGCCAGTTCCTGCCTGGTCCTGAAGCTCGGGTAAGGTGTCTTGGCGAAAACTGAGAGCAAGACCTCCTTCTGCTTGGCCTGCCAAACAGTCTTTTGACGCCGGGATGTCTTTGCCGTGCTGCAGCCACCCACATCTGCCTGATCTTCCATCCTGCTGAAGACACTTTGACAGGAGTTCTTCCTCTCCAGTGTGTACTCAGAACAACACCCAGGAAAGTGCAGACTATGGCAAATGCGTAAATTAGTCCGCTGCTCACCCTTAAATACCGACCTGAAGCCCCACCCACTCCCTCGAGGCCTCCAATTACAGGCCAAACCGTGGAACGCTCTTCTGCTTCCAAACTGTGAAACCCTTCCTTCCTCTTGCGAATTTTCCCATATCCCACCCTAAAGCAGCCTTTCCAGAAACAGTTGGCCTTGTGTTCTACCCAAATTCCACTGCTTAGCTCACAGTACGCACCTGTGTTGGCCCACAAGGAGTTTGAGGGGAGAGTCTAAGGCTCGGCTTCTGATGATCAGGCAAGGAGAAGAGGCATAAGCCAGGAGCAGTCTTTGCGTACTTTAACAAGGTCATTCATTCAGCTCTGGCTGATGCTCAAGGAGGAAAGTGGCTAGAACAGATCTTGCACTCTGCGTGTGCCGTCTGCCTTAAGTTCCTTTGAGCTCCAGTCACCCGGTGTATGATTTCAACAATCTAAATATGGTTAGGACCCTGCAAGTCTAAGCATTTGGGCAAAGAGTAGACTTATCCTGCAGAAAGACTCCTGGAATTATTTCTGAATTTCTCCTTCAGTGGCAGACTACAGAAGGTGTCAACTTCACTCTTGGACCCTCTGGTTCCACCTATTTAGTCCACCATACACTTTGTGCGTGTAGAAGGCAATCTCCCACAGCCTTTCTTGAATGTCTGATGGAGGCATACAGCTGGTTTACAACCTATGACCCTACCTCAGATGAGTGTAAGCCAATGGTGACTATAATCTTTATAGACCAGTCAGCCAGAGATATTTGTAGAAAGCTCCAGAAAATAAAGGGTTTACAGGACAAGTCGTTGAAGGATTTAGTGCAGGTGGCAGAAAAGGTTTTAGACAGCTGGGAGATGGAAGAAGAGAAAGAGGAAAGAAAGCAGAAAGAGCAGGAAGTGAGAGAAAGAGAAAGGAAAAGAGGCAAGACAGAAAGTTGACTAAGATCCTGGCCACTGTAGTGCAGTCATAATGATAGGGAGAGAGTTCCTGGAAATCAGAGGGGCCCTCTGTCTAAGGAATAGTATGCCTATTGCAAGGAGAAAGGACACTGGATCAAGAATTGTCCCAAAAGAAAATTGAAGCCCTACACCGGGACCTGGCACACTTCTGGGCCACCAATCCCCAGGTAACTCTTTTCTGATATGTGGATCATATACTATTAGCTGCAGATTATAAAGAAACCTTACTTGAATCCACAGATCAGCTGTTGCAAGAGCTGGGTGACCTTGGCTATAGACTGTCGGCGAAAAATGCTCATCTCTGCAGGAAACAGGTCAGTTAAGAGGTGGCTATCGGAGGCTAGAAAAGAGACTGTATTTTATATTCCCCCTTCATGGACTACTGAACAACTGAGGGAAATTTTAAGTAAAGAAGTATTTGCCAAGATGGCAGCCCCTCTGTATCCCCTTACAAAGGGCATTGATTCTTGCATCTGGGGAAAGGATGAACAAGCTGCATTTGATAATATCAAACAAGCCTTAATGTCTGCCCCAGCTTTGGTACTCAGATTGTGACCAAAACCTTCCATCTCTATGTGGCCGAGAATCAGGGAATGGCCAACAGATGCTAACACAGTAAATTGGACCCTGGAAGAGACTAGTAGCCTATCTATCCAAAAACCTTGATTCAGCAGTGGCAGGATGGCCAACCTGCCTGTGAATAATAGCAGCAGTGGCGGCACTAGTAAACGATGCAGACAAACTGACTGTGGGACAGGACCTCACCATCTATGCTCGTCTTGCCCCTGAGAGTGTCATAAGGCAGCCAACTGATCGCTGGCTCACGAACACCTGTATGACATAATACCAGGCTTTGCTATTGAATAAAGGTAGAGTCACCCTTGCCCTGGCTATGGAGCTAAACCCTGCCACCTTATTGTAGGATCCAGAAATCCAGACCATGGAGCATGATTTGCAGGTTCTAGCAAAGGAACAGGGATGGCGAAAGGACTTGAAAGAGCAACCAATTCCTGATGCGGAGGTGACATACTATATGGATGGGAGCAGTTTTTTTGTAGAACGGAAAGAGAAAGGCAGAGGCAGTGGTGGTAAATGGACATAAGGTATTCTGGGCCCAGGCGTTGCCGGAGGGCACATCTGTTCAGGGAGCTGAATCGATTGTTTTAATCCAAGCATTAACTCTGGAAAAGGGTAAAAAGACAAACATCTACACTGATAGTTGGTTCACCTTACCAACAGCCCATGTACATGGGGCCATCTATCAGCAGAGAGGCCTGCTAACATCAGCCGGTAAAGACATAAAAAATAAAAAATGAGATTCTGGCTTTGGTCAATGCCCTGTTGCTGCCCGACAAGGTAAGCATTATTCATTTCCCGGGACAGCAGAAGGGGACTTCCAGGGCAGCAAAGGGGGATAACATGGCCAATCGGGAGGCTAAAGCAGCTGCTAGAGGAAACTCTGTCCTGGTGGTACTAACTGCTGAACTGCCCAGAGAAGAATGACTAAACTACTCAGAAAGTGACTTAAAGTTAATATGGCAAAAAAAAAAAAAAACAAACAAACAAAAAAAAAAAAAAACAAAAGGGGATATTTGACACCGACGTGGGGGCATGGATTAACTCCAAAGGTAAGATCATTCTACCCCAGGAAGATGCTGAGAGATTAATAACTCAGATGTATAAATGGATTCACTTGAAGGCAAAGAAATTGCCTAAGTTGTCCGCCCATCCCAGTCCCTAATACTAAACCTCATCCCCTTGAGTGAGTGAGTGACTAGGGCGTGTGAACCTTGCCAGAGTGTAAACATAGGTAAGAATTTCCAGAGCCCAGGGAAGTGGCTGAGAGGAACTGTGGCAGCCTTTTTGGAGTATATGGCAAATTTTGAGTTAATGGCCTCTGAGCAGTGGAACGCTGCCTATTGGCTTTGGCTATTTTCCAAAGTCCAGTTTCTTATAAACTGACCTTGGTGGTCCTACAGCAGACTGCTCTGACCCTGAGAAACTGTGTGCAACCATAGTAACCAGACAGCAGGCTCTGTGTAACCTTGAGTGAGCTCTCCTATGTTCTGACCAAGTAAAGCTCCTACATGAGAAACTGCTTGTACTTTTCTGCCTACTTAAGTGTTAACCTGACGTCCATTAAATCAACACCTGGATAAGCATGTAGACTTGGTGTCCTTCTCTGTGTCACCCTGTCTCTCTCTTTCTCCCAGCCCTCTCTCAGGTGGTATTCAGCTGTCACTGCTGGCCAGTGACAAGGAACTAGACCTGGAATGCATTGGGAAGTGGATTTCACTGAAAGTAAACCACCCAGGTACAGCAATAAATATCTCCTGGTTTTTGTAGACACTTTCTCAGGATGGGTGGAAGCTTTTCCCACAAAGAAATAAACCTCCCTGGTCATGGCCAAAAAGATTCTGGAAGACATTTTTCCTCGGTTTGGTATTCCAAAGGTAATTGAGTCAGACAATGGGTCAACCTTCATTGCTCAGTTAAGCCAGGAGGTGGCCAGGTTTCTGGGGCTTGACTGTAAGTTACATTGTGCTTATAGACCCCAAAGTTCAGGACATTTAGAGAGAACGAATAGAACTCTCAAAGAGATTCTCACCAAGTTGAACATGGAGACTGGCGGTGACAGGGCAGTGCTCCTTCCCTTGGCCCTCTTTAGGATCAGAAATACTCTCTCCATATAGGTTTAACACCCTTCGAACTACTATATGGGTTTCTGTTCCCTGACTCTTCTTGGGTACCCCCTTGATAAAACTAGTGGTAAATCTGACTTGTACAGGCTGAAAGAATTGCAGCTTATTCAGAAAGAAATTTGGAGCAAGGTTGGCAGTGCATATGTGCCTGGGTCCTTTTAGGTGCCCCATCAGTTCCACGTTGAAGATCTGGTATATGTGCAGTGACATGGCAGCCAGAATCTGGAACCTCAGTTGAAGGGTCCTTATTACATCTTCCTCACCACGCCAACTGCCGTCAAAATAGAGGGCATCATAGCTTGAATCCACGTGTCACATGTTAAGCCGGCTTTTCATCAACCTGCAACACCTGGAAACTCCAAGCCTCCAGCTACCGGCTGAAACTGAAACTCATCAGGGACAATAAACTCTCAGACAAGAACTCCCCTTTTTCTGGGAAAGTATAAGTGCAGTTCAGGTCCTGATGCTCCAGAAAGAGTATCAACCTCTCCATGAGGTTGATCCACAATTTTAGGGTTAAAATTGAGGCAAAAAAGGGGGGGGGGGTGAGAGACCACCTGGGAATGAGAAAAACAACAGTGATTATTTGAATTGAAGTCAGGTGTAGATAACTCTTGAAGGAAAGGGTCAACTGTTCTGAGAACAACTATCTACAACCACCTGTAAACTATCTACAACCAGCTGTATACTACCTAAAACCAGGTGTAAACTATCTTCATGCTATTCTTGCTGAACAATCAATGTATAGAGCAAAAGTGGTTTCAATTTCAGGTATAAAACCCTGTCCTTTGCATATTTAGGGCTGTCTCCTGTCTTTGTAGGGGGACCCTATAGAAATTGGAATAAAACTCTTGCTTTTGCCTCAAGTTGTGGTCTATGAGTGTTCCTGGGAAGTGCACAATCCTGAGCTCCTGAGCAGTGAGACTCCAGGTCTAACAACATGAAACTAAAACGCTTTTGCCATCCATTCTTTAGGTGGTGAAGCAGCTTATAAAATGGGAAACCACTGTTCCAGCTATGCAACAGACAGGTTTATATCTAGACCATTCAAAGAAGTCATAAAATGTAAACATGAAGAAACAAACAAACAAACAATCTAGAAAAGATCATCCTGAGTGAGGTATCTCAGAAGCAGAAAGACATACACGGTATATACTCGATTTTAAGTGGAGGCTAGACCTATAATATAGGATAAACATACTAAAATCTATAAAAAGATAAACAAGAAAGAGGACCTGGGATAAGATGATCAATCCTCACGTAGAAAGACAAATGGGATGGACATAGGAGAAAACAAGAAACAGGACCCTAGCCTACCACAGAGGACCTGGGAAAGACTCTACCTAGTAGTATATCAAAGCAGGTGCTGAGACTCATAACCAAACCTTGGGCAGAGCACAGGGAATCATATAAAAAAAGGGGGAGTTAGTGTGACCTGGAGAGGGCAGGAACTCCACAAGGACCAAATATATCAGGGCACAGGGGTCTTTTATGAGACTGTATCTCCAACCAAGGACAATGTACGCATAGAACCTAGCACCCCTGCTCAAATATAGTCCATGTTAGCTCTGTCTCCAAGTGGGTACCATACTAAGTGGAACAGGGACTATTACAGACATGAACTCAATGGCTGGCTCTTTGACTTCCCCCCTCACAAGGCAGGATCAGATTTGCTAGGCCACAGAGGAGGACATTGCAGCAAACCTGATGATGCCTGATAATCTAGGGTCAGTTGGAACAGGCAGAAGCCCTCGCCTATCAGTAGACTTGGAAAGGTGTAGGTAGTAGATGAGGGAAGGAGGGTAGGAAAGGGAGGGAATGAGGGGACTGGTCTACAGCTTGGATACAAAGTTAATAAACTGTATCTAATATTAAAAAAAAATAAAAAGTAAAAAAGTGGAACATAAAACAAAGTTCCTAAAGATGAAACACAAAATGCTGACAGTTTTTTGTTTCTTTGAAAACAGAATTTTTTTTCTGAACAATTTTCCTGTCCCAGGCTCTCTTTATAGAACAACCTGTGCTTGAACGCACAGAGATCCACCTACCTTTAACTTCCTGAGTGCTAGGAATGCAGGCGCTCACCAAC
Organism: Meriones unguiculatus; assembly: GCF_030254825.1. Lineage (NCBI taxonomy): Eukaryota > Metazoa > Chordata > Mammalia > Rodentia > Muridae > Meriones > Meriones unguiculatus. The sequence continues at coordinate 4,673,709 of NW_026843647.1, forward strand.
AGCCCTAGGTGCTGACAGTTTATTTAGTTTTAGCATTTTATTTTTGTTGTTGTTTCATGCACTACATCTGAACTGCAGTTTCCTCTTCCTCCACTCCTCCCAGACACAATCTATCCACCACTACTCTGCCCAACTCTGCCCAGCTCACCTCTCCTTCATCCACTGCTTTTTTTCCATTTATTTTATTTTCAATGAAAAAAAAATGTGATGGCATAGCAAGTTATAATAAAACTAGGAACAATCCCTCACATCAGAGTTGGTCAAAGCAATACATGAGGAGAGAAAGTGTAGCTAAAGCAGGAAAAAGAGTCAGAGACACCCCCATTCTCACTGTTGGAAGTCCCTCAGCGAAATCAGGATAATAATCATAAGGTGTATGCCAACAACCTAGCTCACAAGACTCATAGAATGTTTATGTTTTTGTCCTTCAGTCTCTGATCCCCTATGAACTCAGTTGACTCAGTGGGCCATGTGCTTGTTGTGTCCTTAATATCTCTGGTTCCTACAATACATATTCCCTCATTTGTGGGGTTCCCCTGGATACATCATTGTGTTTGGATAAGGGTCTCTGCATCTGTTCCCATGAGATGCCTCGTGATGTCTCTCTGATGACAACTGGGCTAGGCACTCATCAATGATTATAGCATAGTATCTTTCATTGTCACTTTTTGTCTGTCATGTTTACAGATATCGTGTGTCTCTAGGTTATCTTGACTCTGGTTCATGGTCATCCAGGCAGTGTCAGGCATGGACTTCCCCTCATGGTGTGGGCCTCAATGTGTTTTCTGGAGTGTATTTCACATTATTGGGTTGGGGTTTTCCTTCTAGTATCTTCTGTAGGGCTGGATGGCTGCATATATACTGGGTATAGTAGTCTGGGTTGGCATCGGTGGTCTCTTCGTGTCTGCATGATATCCATCCAAGCCCTTCTGGCTTTCATAGTCTCTGCTGAGAATTCTAGTGTGATTCGGATAGGTCTACTCATTATTTGAATGCTATTTTGGTATTAGCAGTGTCATGCATAGAACAGTTAATTTTCATGGTGTCATCCCCATATAAAATAGAATCTCTGTAACCTGAGAAAATAAAAAATGAACACACTATAATGTGTGTTGAGTGAATTAAGACGAAGAAGGGACTAATTTGAGGTAAAAATAAACTATATATAAATGCTGCAAAAAATTAAAATACTTGTAATTCAATTATGATATTTTAGAATATAACTGCATCAAAAAATTTAATTCCTATGCCATCAATATACCCAAAAATGTAGGTAGCATTTTGCCTTTGCATGATGATGAATATTTTTCTATAACTCCTCATATGAAAAGTACTGTTGTTTAAGTGATTTCTGAATGAATTACATAACATTATTAAAAGCAGAAAATTTGGTAGTTCTATGTGAAAGATAATTATATGCATAGTTTATGTTTCCCTCTAACTCTCTCTTTATAGGAAAGGATTTATGAAAATGATTTACAATCTGTGAGTCAATTAATTCAACAGTGGATGCCTAAAAATGGAAAATCGAGGAATCTATCAGTGGCTTAGTCCATGAGGCCGGTTGGCTCAACTCACCTTCATATACACAGAACTCCTCAAGAAGAAGGTTCTATAGTCAATGAAGAAATAGACTTGCTCCCAAAGCGAAAAAGAACAGGCAAAGAGTAAAACATTCCTTCTTCCATGTCCTTGTATAGGTTTCCAGTAGAAGATGAGGCAAAGATGAGTGGTTGGTTTTGCAGTATGAAGATATGGATTAAAGTTATATTTTTCAGCTTTATAGATCCAGAAGAGAAGTAGAGAAGACTATTTCAAACAAACAAGAGTACTTTACAATTGTGTCCTTAATTTGGGTGTTTTGCTTAATTCCATATGCAGTCAAGTTAAAAACCAAGAGTCATGATCACACCTCTTTTCAGCTTGAAAGATAATCATATCTCCTCTTTACATTAACTTCCAAATGAAAAGAATAACAGGTCATAGTAATGCCTAAAAATAATTTAATGACGCAGAGTACAACAGCAGACAAATTACATATTTATCTTGATAATAACTGAAGCTAACATTATATAACTGTCCTTCAAAACCGTCCAGGTTAGAAACAACAAAGTCCAGGTTAGAAACAACTCTCCACCGCCGCTGGGCCACTCCACAACACCTCCCTCATAGGGCAACCCACATTAAGCACAAGGATTCACCTCCCACCTGCTATGTGTATATAGGGTCCCTAGGTCCAGACCAAGCATGCTCCTTATTTGATGGCTCAGTCTCTGCAAGCCCCCTGGGGGCTGGGGCAGCTGTTTCTGTTGGTCTTCTTGTGAGGTTCCTCGCACCTCCAGGGCCTTCCATCTTTTCCCCAACACTTACTCAGGATCGCTAGAGCTCTGCACCTTTCTTAGGTGCAAGTCTGAGCATCTGTCCAAGCTTATTTCTGGCTGGAGTCTCTGAGACAATGGTCAGGTTAGGGTCCAGGCAACCGGGTTTTACAGTCCCAATTCTGGGCGTTCTCAATGTGGTCAAATATCGTCCAACAGAGCCTGATATTCTTCTTCTGTGAGAGGAGCCTCGAGTGTTGGTTCGATCTGCTCCCATGGTACATCTGGGTCCAGAGCGGCTGGTCCCTGTTCCTCTTCCACTGTTCTCGCCAGTTGCTCCAGGAAGAGCTGGACAGGGCAGGAGTTGCTGGATTCTGGGTAGGCCTCTGTGAAGAAGGTGAGTTCGGGTCTTGACATCAACGCTTCCGCACACTGGCCTCCTGCAGAACCCGATGTCAACAAGCTGTCGCGGGAAGCCTCCTGCTCAATGCAACACGATGCTCCAGGAGCCCTTTCCGGGCCAGGAGAGGCAGGCAGGTCCTCACCTTTAGCTGTGCTGCCTCCAGCGCGGCCTTTCTGCCTGGCCTTTCTGTTCTGGAACCATATGTGGACGGTGTCCTCAGGCAAACCTGTGCTCAGGGCCAGTTGCACCCTCGTGGCATAGTCTGGGGATGGAGAGATCTCAAAAGCTTGCACTAGCATGCTGATCTGCGCTGGACTAAGCCGCGTTCGAGGCCTTCTCCGTTCTGAGGGCGGGCCTCTTGCTTGTTGTACCCTGGCGACAAGCTTTTCAGGAGGCTGTTGGGAGGCTTCATGGCTGGAGCCTGCGGTGGTCTGCTTTGAGGTCTTCCTCGACATGCCAGTTCTATTTCTGCGGTTTTGAAACCACACGCGGATGGAGGACTCTGGAACTCCGAATTCCCTGGCCAGTTCCTGCCTGGTCCTGAAGCTCGGGTAAGGTGTCTTGGCGAAAACTGAGAGCAAGACCTCCTTCTGCTTGGCCTGCCAAACAGTCTTTTGACGCCGGGATGTCTTTGCCGTGCTGCAGCCACCCACATCTGCCTGATCTTCCATCCTGCTGAAGACACTTTGACAGGAGTTCTTCCTCTCCAGTGTGTACTCAGAACAACACCCAGGAAAGTGCAGACTATGGCAAATGCGTAAATTAGTCCGCTGCTCACCCTTAAATACCGACCTGAAGCCCCACCCACTCCCTCGAGGCCTCCAATTACAGGCCAAACCGTGGAACGCTCTTCTGCTTCCAAACTGTGAAACCCTTCCTTCCTCTTGCGAATTTTCCCATATCCCACCCTAAAGCAGCCTTTCCAGAAACAGTTGGCCTTGTGTTCTACCCAAATTCCACTGCTTAGCTCACAGTACGCACCTGTGTTGGCCCACAAGGAGTTTGAGGGGAGAGTCTAAGGCTCGGCTTCTGATGATCAGGCAAGGAGAAGAGGCATAAGCCAGGAGCAGTCTTTGCGTACTTTAACAAGGTCATTCATTCAGCTCTGGCTGATGCTCAAGGAGGAAAGTGGCTAGAACAGATCTTGCACTCTGCGTGTGCCGTCTGCCTTAAGTTCCTTTGAGCTCCAGTCACCCGGTGTATGATTTCAACAATCTAAATATGGTTAGGACCCTGCAAGTCTAAGCATTTGGGCAAAGAGTAGACTTATCCTGCAGAAAGACTCCTGGAATTATTTCTGAATTTCTCCTTCAGTGGCAGACTACAGAAGGTGTCAACTTCACTCTTGGACCCTCTGGTTCCACCTATTTAGTCCACCATACACTTTGTGCGTGTAGAAGGCAATCTCCCACAGCCTTTCTTGAATGTCTGATGGAGGCATACAGCTGGTTTACAACCTATGACCCTACCTCAGATGAGTGTAAGCCAATGGTGACTATAATCTTTATAGACCAGTCAGCCAGAGATATTTGTAGAAAGCTCCAGAAAATAAAGGGTTTACAGGACAAGTCGTTGAAGGATTTAGTGCAGGTGGCAGAAAAGGTTTTAGACAGCTGGGAGATGGAAGAAGAGAAAGAGGAAAGAAAGCAGAAAGAGCAGGAAGTGAGAGAAAGAGAAAGGAAAAGAGGCAAGACAGAAAGTTGACTAAGATCCTGGCCACTGTAGTGCAGTCATAATGATAGGGAGAGAGTTCCTGGAAATCAGAGGGGCCCTCTGTCTAAGGAATAGTATGCCTATTGCAAGGAGAAAGGACACTGGATCAAGAATTGTCCCAAAAGAAAATTGAAGCCCTACACCGGGACCTGGCACACTTCTGGGCCACCAATCCCCAGGTAACTCTTTTCTGATATGTGGATCATATACTATTAGCTGCAGATTATAAAGAAACCTTACTTGAATCCACAGATCAGCTGTTGCAAGAGCTGGGTGACCTTGGCTATAGACTGTCGGCGAAAAATGCTCATCTCTGCAGGAAACAGGTCAGTTAAGAGGTGGCTATCGGAGGCTAGAAAAGAGACTGTATTTTATATTCCCCCTTCATGGACTACTGAACAACTGAGGGAAATTTTAAGTAAAGAAGTATTTGCCAAGATGGCAGCCCCTCTGTATCCCCTTACAAAGGGCATTGATTCTTGCATCTGGGGAAAGGATGAACAAGCTGCATTTGATAATATCAAACAAGCCTTAATGTCTGCCCCAGCTTTGGTACTCAGATTGTGACCAAAACCTTCCATCTCTATGTGGCCGAGAATCAGGGGATGGCCAACAGATGCTAACACAGTAAATTGGACCCTGGAAGAGACTAGTAGCCTATCTATCCAAAAACCTTGATTCAGCAGTGGCAGGATGGCCAACCTGCCTGTGAATAATAGCAGCAGTGGCGGCACTAGTAAACGATGCAGACAAACTGACTGTGGGACAGGACCTCACCATCTATGCTCGTCTTGCCCCTGAGAGTGTCATAAGGCAGCCAACTGATCGCTGGCTCACGAACACCTGTATGACATAATACCAGGCTTTGCTATTGAATAAAGGTAGAGTCACCCTTGCCCTGGCTATGGAGCTAAACCCTGCCACCTTATTGTAGGATCCAGAAATCCAGACCATGGAGCATGATTTGCAGGTTCTAGCAAAGGAACAGGGATGGCGAAAGGACTTGAAAGAGCAACCAATTCCTGATGCGGAGGTGACATACTATATGGATGGGAGCAGTTTTTTGTAGAACGGAAAGAGAAAGGCAGAGGCAGTGGTGGTAAATGGACATAAGGTATTCTGGGCCCAGGCGTTGCCGGAGGGCACATCTGTTCAGGGAGCTGAATCGATTGTTTTAATCCAAGCATTAACTCTGGAAAAGGGTAAAAAGACAAACATCTACACTGATAGTTGGTTCACCTTACCAACAGCCCATGTACATGGGGCCATCTATCAGCAGAGAGGCCTGCTAACATCAGCCGGTAAAGAGATAAAAAATAAAAAATGAGATTCTGGCTTTGGTCAATGCCCTGTTGCTGCCCGACAAGGTAAGCATTATTCATTTCCCGGGACAGCAGAAGGGGACTTCCAGGGCAGCAAAGGGGGATAACATGGCCAATCGGGAGGCTAAAGCAGCTGCTAGAGGAAACTCTGTCCTGGTGGTACTAACTGCTGAACTGCCCAGAGAAGAATGACTAAACTACTCAGAAAGTGACTTAAAGTTAATATGGCAAAAAAAAAAAAAAAACAAAAAAAAAAACAAAAGGGGATATTTGACACCGACGTGGGGGCATGGATTTACTCCAAAGGTAAGATCATTCTACCCCAGGAAGATGCTGAGAGATTAATAACTCAGATGTATAAATGGATTCACTTGAAGGCAAAGAAATTGCCTAAGTTGTCCACCAACCCCAGTCCCTAATACTAAACCTCACCCCCTTGAGTGAGTGAGTGACTAGGGCGTGTGAACCTTGCCAGAGTGTAAACATAGGTAAGAATTTCCAGAGCCCAGGGAAGTGGCTGAGAGGAACTGTGGCAGCCTTTTTGGAGTATATGGCAAATTTTGAGTTAATGGCCTCTGAGCAGTGGAACGCTGCCTATTGGCTTTGGCTATTTTCCAAAGTCCAGTTTCTTATAAACTGACCTTGGTGGTCCTACAGCAGACTGCTCTGACCCTGAGAAACTGTGTGCAACCATAGTAACCAGACAGCAGGCTCTGTGTAACCTTGAGTGAGCTCTCCTATGTTCTGACCAAGTAAAGCTCCTACATGAGAAACTGCTTGTACTTTTCTGCCTACTTAAGTGTTAACCTGACGTCCATTAAATCAACACCTGGATAAGCATGTAGACTTGGTGTCCTTCTCTGTGTCACCCTGTCTCTCTCTTTCTCCCAGCCCTCTCTCAGGTGGTATTCAGCTGTCACTGCTGGCCAGTGACAAGGAACTAGACCTGGAATGCATTGGGAAGTGGATTTCACTGAAAGTAAACCACCCAGGTACAGCAATAAATATCTCCTGGTTTTTGTAGACACTTTCTCAGGATGGGTGGAAGCTTTTCCCACAAAGAAAGAAACCTCCCTGGTCATGGCCAAAAAGATTCTGGAAGACATTTTTCCTCGGTTTGGTATTCCAAAGGTAATTGAGTCAGACAATGGGTCAACCTTCATTGCTCAGTTAAGCCAGGAGGTGGCCAGGTTTCTGGGGCTTGACTGTAAGTTACATTGTGCTTATAGACCCCAAAGTTCAGGACATTTAGAGAGAACGAATAGAACTCTCAAAGAGATTCTCACCAAGTTGAACATGGAGACTGGCGGTGACAGGGCAGTGCTCCTTCCCTTGGCCCTCTTTAGGATCAGAAATACTCTCTCCATATAGGTTTAACACCCTTCGAACTACTATATGGGTTTCTGTTCCCTGACTCTTCTTGGGTACCCCCTTGATAAAACTAGTGGTAAATCTGACTTGTACAGGCTGAAAGAATTGCAGCTTATTCAGAAAGAAATTTGGAGCAAGGTTGGCAGTGCATATGTGCCTGGGTCCTTTTAGGTGCCCCATCAGTTCCACGTTGAAGATCTGGTATATGTGCAGTGACATGGCAGCCAGAATCTGGAACCTCAGTTGAAGGGTCCTTATTACATCTTCCTCACCACGCCAACTGCCGTCAAAATAGAGGGCATCATAGCTTGAATCCACGTGTCACATGTTAAGCCGGCTTTTCATCAACCTGCAACACCTGGAAACTCCAAGCCTCCAGCTACCGGCTGAAACTGAAACTCATCAGGGACAATAAACTCTCAGACAAGAACTCCCCTTTTTCTGGGAAAGTATAAGTGCAGTTCAGGTCCTGATGCTCCAGAAAGAGTATCAACCTCTCCATGAGGTTGATCCACAATTTTAGGGTTAAAATTGAGGCAAAAAAGGGGGGGGTGAGAGACCACCTGGGAATGAGAAAAACAACAGTGATTATTTGAATTGAAGTCAGGTGTAGATAACTCTTGAAGGAAAGGGTCAACTGTTCTGAGAACAACTATCTACAACCACCTGTAAACTATCTACAACCAGCTGTATACTACCTAAAACCAGGTGTAAACTATCTTCATGCTATTCTTGCTGAACAATCAATGTATAGAGCAAAAGTGGCTTCAATTTCAGGTATAAAACCCTGTCCTTTGCATATTTAGGGCTGTCTCCTGTCTTTGTAGGGGGACCCTATAGAAATTGGAATAAAACTCTTGCTTTTGCCTCAAGTTGTGGTCTATGAGTGTTCCTGGGAAGTGCACAATCCTGAGCTCCTGAGCAGTGAGACTCCAGGTCTAACAACATGAAACTAAAACGCTTTTGCCATCCATTCTTTAGGTGGTGAAGCAGCTTATAAAATGGGAAACCACTGTTCCAGCTATGCAACAGACAGGTTTATATCTAGACCATTCAAAGAAGTCATAAAATGTAAACATGAAGAAACAAACAAACAAACAATCTAGAAAAGATCATCCTGAGTGAGGTATCTCAGAAGCAGAAAGACATACACGGTATATACTCGATTTTAAGTGGAGGCTAGACCTATAATATAGGATAAACATACTAAAATCTATAAAAAGATAAACAAGAAAGAGGACCTGGGATAAGATGATCAATCCTCACGTAGAAAGACAAATGGGATGGACATAGGAGAAAACAAGAAACAGGACCCTAGCCTACCACAGAGGACCTGGGAAAGACTCTACCTAGTAGTATATCAAAGCAGGTGCTGAGACTCATAACCAAACCTTGGGCAGAGCACAGGGAATCATATAAAAAAAGGGGGAGTTAGTGTGACCTGGAGAGGGCAGGAACTCCACAAGGACCAAATATATCAGGGCACAGGGGTCTTTTATGAGACTGTATCTCCAACCAAGGACAATGTACGCATAGAACCTAGCACCCCTGCTCAAATATAGTCCATGTTAGCTCTGTCTCCAAGTGGGTACCATACTAAGTGGAACAGGGACTATTACAGACATGAACTCAATGGCTGGCTCTTTGACTTCCCCCCTCACAAGGCAGGATCAGATTTGCTAGGCCACAGAGGAGGACATTGCAGCAAACCTGATGATGCCTGATAATCTAGGGTCAGTTGGAACAGGCAGAAGCCCTCGCCTATCAGTAGACTTGGAAAGGTGTAGGTAGTAGATGAGGGAAGGAGGGTAGGAAAGGGAGGGAATGAGGGGACTGGTCTACAGCTTGGATACAAAGTTAATAAACTGTATCTAATATTAAAAAAAAATAAAAAGTAAAAAAGTGGAACATAAAACAAAGTTCCTAAAGATGAAACACAAAATGCTGACAGTTTTTTGTTTCTTTGAAAACAGAATTTTTTTTCTGAACAATTTTCCTGTCCCAGGCTCTCTTTATAGAACAACCTGTGCTTGAACGCACAGAGATCCACCTACCTTTAACTTCCTGAGTGCTAGGAATGCAGGCGCTCACCAACAGCCCTAGGTGCTGACAGTTTATTTAGTTTTAGCATTTTATTTTTGTTGTTGTTTCATGCACTACATCTGAACTGCAGTTTCCTCTTCCTCCACTCCTCCCAGACACAATCTATCCACCACTACTCTGCCCAACTCTGCCCAGCTCACCTCTCCTTCATCCACTGCTTTTTTTCCATTTATTTTATTTTCAATGAAAAAAAAATGTGATGGCATAGCAAGTTATAATAAAACTAGGAACAATCCCTCACATCAGAGTTGGTCAAAGCAATACATGAGGAGAGAAAGTGTAGCTAAAGCAGGAAAAAGAGTCAGAGACACCCCCATTCTCACTGTTGGAAGTCCCTCAGCGAAATCAGGATAATAATCATAAGGTGTATGCCAACAACCTAGCTCACAAGACTCATAGAATGTTTATGTTTTTGTCCTTCAGTCTCTGATCCCCTATGAACTCAGTTGACTCAGTGGGCCATGTGCTTGTTGTGTCCTTAATATCTCTGGTTCCTACAATACATATTCCCTCATTTGTGGGGTTCCCCTGGATACATCATTGTGTTTGGATAAGGGTCTCTGCATCTGTTCCCATGAGATGCCTCGTGATGTCTCTCTGATGACAACTGGGCTAGGCACTCATCAATGATTATAGCATAGTATCTTTCATTGTCACTTTTTGTCTGTCATGTTTACAGATATCGTGTGTCTCTAGGTTATCTTGACTCTGGTTCATGGTCATCCAGGCAGTGTCAGGCATGGACTTCCCCTCATGGTGTGGGCCTCAATGTGTTTTCTGGAGTGTATTTCACATTATTGGGTTGGGGTTTTCCTTCTAGTATCTTCTGTAGGGCTGGATGGCTGCATATATACTGGGTATAGTAGTCTGGGTTGGCATCGGTGGTCTCTTCGTGTCTGCATGATATCCATCCAAGCCTTTCTGGCTTTCATAGTCTCTGCTGAGAATTCTAGTGTGATTCGGATAGGTCTACTCATTATTTGAATGCTATTTTGGTATTAGCAGTGTCATGCATAGAACAGTTAATTTTCATGGTGTCATCCCCATATAAAATAGAATCTCTGTAACCTGAGAAAATAAAAAATGAACACACTATAATGTGTGTTGAGTGAATTAAGACGAAGAAGGGACTAATTTGAGGTAAAAATAAACTATATATAAATGCTGCAAAAAATTAAAATACTTGTAATTCAATTATGATATTTTAGAATATAACTGCATCAAAAAATTTAATTCCTATGCCATCAATATACCCAAAAATGTAGGTAGCATTTTGCCTTTGCATGATGATGAATATTTTTCTATAACTCCTCATATGAAAAGTACTGTTGTTTAAGTGATTTCTGAATGAATTACATAACATTATTAAAAGCAGAAAATTTGGTAGTTCTATGTGAAAGATAATTATATGCATAGTTTATGTTTCCCTCTAACTCTCTCTTTATAGGAAAGGATTTATGAAAATGATTTACAATCTGTGAGTCAATTAATTCAACAGTGGATGCCTAAAAATGGAAAATCGAGGAATCTATCAGTGGCTTAGTCCATGAGGCTGGTTGGCTCAACTCACCTTCATATACACAGAACTCCTCAAGAAGAAGGTTCTATAGTCAATGAAGAAATAGACTTGCTCCCAAAGCGAAAAAGAACAGGCAAAGAGTAAAACATTCCTTCTTCCATGTCCTTGTATAGGTTTCCAGTAGAAGATGAGGCAAAGATGAGTGGTTGGTTTTGCAGTATGAAGATATGGATTAAAGTTATATTTTTCAGCTTTATAGATCCAGAAGAGAAGTAGAGAAGACTATTTCAAACAAGCAAGAGTACTTTACAATTGTGTCCTTAATTTGGGTGTTTTGCTTAATTCCATATGCAGTCAAGTTAAAAACCAAGAGTCATGATCACACCTCTTTTCAGCTTGAAAGATAATCATATCTCCTCTTTACATTAACTTCCAAATGAAAAGAATAACAGGTCATAGTAATGCCTAAAAATAATTTAATGACGCAGAGTACAACAGCAGACAAATTACATATTTATCTTGATAATAACTGAAGCTAACATTATATAACTGTCCTTCAAAACCGTCCAGGTTAGAAACAACAAAGTCCAGGTTAGAAACAACTCTCCACCGCCGCTGGGCCACTCCACAACACCTCCCTCATAGGGCAACCCACATTAAGCACAAGGATTCACCTCCCACCTGCTATGTGTATATAGGGTCCCTAGGTCCAGACCAAGCATGCTCCTTATTTGATGGCTCAGTCTCTGCAAGCCCCCTGGGGGCTGGGGCAGCTGTTTCTGTTGGTCTTCTTGTGAGGTTCCTCGCACCTCCAGGGCCTTCCATCTTTTCCCCAACACTTACTCAGGATCGCTAGAGCTCTGCACCTTTCTTAGGTGCAAGTCTGAGCATCTGTCCAAGCTTATTTCTGGCTGGAGTCTCTGAGACAATGGTCAGGTTAGGGTCCAGGCAACCGGGTTTTACAGTCCCAATTCTGGGCGTTCTCAATGTGGTCAAATATCGTCCAACAGAGCCTGATATTCTTCTTCTGTGAGAGGAGCCTCGAGTGTTGGTTCGATCTGCTCCCATGGTACATCTGGGTCCAGAGCGGCTGGTCCCTGTTCCTCTTCCACTGTTCTCGCCAGTTGCTCCAGGAAGAGCTGGACAGGGCAGGAGTTGCTGGATTCTGGGTAGGCCTCTGTGAAGAAGGTGAGTTCGGGTCTTGACATCAACGCTTCCGCACACTGGCCTCCTGCAGAACCCGATGTCAACAAGCTGTCGCGGGAAGCCTCCTGCTCAATGCAACACGATGCTCCAGGAGCCCTTTCCGGGCCAGGAGAGGCAGGCAGGTCCTCACCTTTAGCTGTGCTGCCTCCAGCGCGGCCTTTCTGCCTGGCCTTTCTGTTCTGGAACCATATGTGGACGGTGTCCTCAGGCAAACCTGTGCTCAGGGCCAGTTGCACCCTCGTGGCATAGTCTGGGGTTGGAGAGATCTCAAAAGCTTGCACTAGCATGCTGATCTGCGCTGGACTAAGCCGCGTTCGAGGCCTTCTCCGTTCTGAGGGCGGGCCTCTTGCTTGTTGTACCCTGGCGACAAGCTTTTCAGGAGGCTGTTGGGAGGCTTCATGGCTGGAGCCTGCGGTGGTCTGCTTTGAGGTCTTCCTCGACATGCCAGTTCTATTTCTGCGGTTTTGAAACCACACGCGGATGGAGGACTCTGGAACTCCGAATTCCCTGGCCAGTTCCTGCCTGGTCCTGAAGCTCGGGTAAGGTGTCTTGGCGAAAACTGAGAGCAAGACCTCCTTCTGCTTGGCCTGCCAAACAGTCTTTTGACGCCGGGATGTCTTTGCCGTGCTGCAGCCACCCACATCTGCCTGATCTTCCATCCTGCTGAAGACACTTTGACAGGAGTTCTTCCTCTCCAGTGTGTACTCAGAACAACACCCAGGAAAGTGCAGACTATGGCAAATGCGTAAATTAGTCCGCTGCTCACCCTTAAATACCGACCTGAAGCCCCACCCACTCCCTCGAGGCCTCCAATTACAGGCCAAACCGTGGAACGCTCTTCTGCTTCCAAACTGTGAAACCCTTCCTTCCTCTTGCGAATTTTCCCATATCCCACCCTAAAGCAGCCTTTCCAGAAACAGTTGGCCTTGTGTTCTACCCAAATTCCACTGCTTAGCTCACAGTACGCACCTGTGTTGGCCCACAAGGAGTTTGAGGGGAGAGTCTAAGGCTCGGCTTCTGATGATCAGGCAAGGAGAAGAGGCATAAGCCAGGAGCAGTCTTTGCGTACTTTAACAAGGTCATTCATTCAGCTCTGGCTGATGCTCAAGGAGGAAAGTGGCTAGAACAGATCTTGCACTCTGCGTGTGCCGTCTGCCTTAAGTTCCTTTGAGCTCCAGTCACCCGGTGTATGATTTCAACAATCTAAATATGGTTAGGACCCTGCAAGTCTAAGCATTTGGGCAAAGAGTAGACTTATCCTGCAGAAAGACTCCTGGAATTATTTCTGAATTTCTCCTTCAGTGGCAGACTACAGAAGGTGTCAACTTCACTCTTGGACCCTCTGGTTCCACCTATTTAGTCCACCATACACTTTGTGCGTGTAGAAGGCAATCTCCCACAGCCTTTCTTGAATGTCTGATGGAGGCATACAGCTGGTTTACAACCTATGACCCTACCTCAGATGAGTGTAAGCCAATGGTGACTATAATCTTTATAGACCAGTCAGCCAGAGATATTTGTAGAAAGCTCCAGAAAATAAAGGGTTTACAGGACAAGTCGTTGAAGGATTTAGTGCAGGTGGCAGAAAAGGTTTTAGACAGCTGGGAGATGGAAGAAGAGAAAGAGGAAAGAAAGCAGAAAGAGCAGGAAGTGAGAGAAAGAGAAAGGAAAAGAGGCAAGACAGAAAGTTGACTAAGATCCTGGCCACTGTAGTGCAGTCATAATGATAGGGAGAGAGTTCCTGGAAATCAGAGGGGCCCTCTGTCTAAGGAATAGTATGCCTATTGCAAGGAGAAAGGACACTGGATCAAGAATTGTCCCAAAAGAAAATTGAAGCCCTACACCGGGACCTGGCACACTTCTGGGCCACCAATCCCCAGGTAACTCTTTTCTGATATGTGGATCATATACTATTAGCTGCAGATTATAAAGAAACCTTACTTGAATCCACAGATCAGCTGTTGCAAGAGCTGGGTGACCTTGGCTATAGACTGTCGGCAAAAAATGCTCATCTCTGCAGGAAACAGGTCAGTTAAGAGGTGGCTATCGGAGGCTAGAAAAGAGACTGTATTTTATATTCCCCCTTCATGGACTACTGAACAACTGAGGGAAATTTTAAGTAAAGAAGTATTTGCCAAGATGGCAGCCCCTCTGTATCCCCTTACAAAGGGCATTGATTCTTGCATCTGGGGAAAGGATGAACAAGCTGCATTTGATAATATCAAACAAGCCTTAATGTCTGCCCCAGCTTTGGTACTCAGATTGTGACCAAAACCTTCCATCTCTATGTGGCCGAGAATCAGGGAATGGCCAACAGATGCTAACACAGTAAATTGGACCCTGGAAGAGACTAGTAGCCTATCTATCCAAAAACCTTGATTCAGCAGTGGCAGGATGGCCAACCTGCCTGTGAATAATAGCAGCAGTGGCGGCACTAGTAAACGATGCAGACAAACTGACTGTGGGACAGGACCTCACCATCTATGCTCGTCTTGCCCCTGAGAGTGTCATAAGGCAGCCAACTGATCGCTGGCTCACGAACACCTGTATGACATAATACCAGGCTTTGCTATTGAATAAAGGTAGAGTCACCCTTGCCCTGGCTATGGAGCTAAACCCTGCCACCTTATTGTAGGATCCAGAAATCCAGACCATGGAGCATGATTTGCAGGTTCTAGCAAAGGAACAGGGATGGCGAAAGGACTTGAAAGAGCAACCAATTCCTGATGCGGAGGTGACATACTATATGGATGGGAGCAGTTTTTTGTAGAACGGAAAGAGAAAGGCAGAGGCAGTGGTGGTAAATGGACATAAGGTATTCTGGGCCCAGGCGTTGCCGGAGGGCACATCTGTTCAGGGAGCTGAATCGATTGTTTTAATCCAAGCATTAACTCTGGAAAAGGGTAAAAAGACAAACATCTACACTGATAGTTGGTTCACCTTACCAACAGCCCATGTACATGGGGCCATCTATCAGCAGAGAGGCCTGCTAACATCAGCCGGTAAAGAGATAAAAAATAAAAAATGAGATTCTGGCTTTGGTCAATGCCCTGTTGCTGCCCGACAAGGTAAGCATTATTCATTTCCCGGGACAGCAGAAGGGGACTTCCAGGGCAGCAAAGGGGGATAACATGGCCAATCGGGAGGCTAAAGCAGCTGCTAGAGGAAACTCTGTCCTGGTGGTACTAACTGCTGAACTGCCCAGAGAAGAATGACTAAACTACTCAGAAAGTGACTTAAAGTTAATATGGCAAAAAAAAAAAAACAAAAAAAAAAACAAAAGGGGATATTTGACACCGACGTGGGGGCATGGATTAACTCCAAAGGTAAGATCATTCTACCCCAGGAAGATGCTGAGAGATTAATAACTCAGATGTATAAATGGATTCACTTGAAGGCAAAGAAATTGCCTAAGTTGTCCGCCCATCCCAGTCCCTAATACTAAACCTCATCCCCTTGAGTGAGTGAGTGACTAGGGCATGTGAACCTTGCCAGAGTGTAAACATAGGTAAGAATTTCCAGAGCCCAGGGAAGTGGCTGAGAGGAACTGTGGCAGCCTTTTTGGAGTATATGGCAAATTTTGAGTTAATGGCCTCTGAGCAGTGGAACGCTGCCTATTGGCTTTGGCTATTTTCCAAAGTCCAGTTTCTTATAAACTGACCTTGGTGGTCCTACAGCAGACTGCTCTGACCCTGAGAAACTGTGTGCAACCATAGTAACCAGACAGCAGGCTCTGTGTAACCTTGAGTGAGCTCTCCTATGTTCTGACCAAGTAAAGCTCCTACATGAGAAACTGCTTGTACTTTTCTGCCTACTTAAGTGTTAACCTGACGTCCATTAAATCAACACCTGGATAAGCATGTAGACTTGGTGTCCTTCTCTGTGTCACCCTGTCTCTCTCTTTCTCCCAGCCCTCTCTCAGGTGGTATTCAGCTGTCACTGCTGGCCAGTGACAAGGAACTAGACCTGGAATGCATTGGGAAGTGGATTTCACTGAAAGTAAACCATCCAGGTACAGCAATAAATATCTCCTGGTTTTTGTAGACACTTTCTCAGGATGGGTGGAAGCTTTTCCCACAAAGAAAGAAACCTCCCTGGTCATGGCCAAAAAGATTCTGGAAGACATTTTTCCTCGGTTTGGTATTCCAAAGGTAATTGGGTCAGACAATGGGTCAACCTTCATTGCTCAGTTAAGCCAGGAGGTGGCCAGGTTTCTGGGGCTTGACTGTAAGTTACATTGTGCTTATAGACCCCAAAGTTCAGGACATTTAGAGAGAACGAATAGAACTCTCAAAGAGATTCTCACCAAGTTGAACATGGAGACTGGCGGTGACAGGGCAGTGCTCCTTCCCTTGGCCCTCTTTAGGGTCAGAAATACTCTCTCCATATAGGTTTAACACCCTTCGAACTACTATATGGGTTTCTGTTCCCTGACTCTTCTTGGGTACCCCCTTGATAAAACTAGTGGTAAATCTGACTTGTACAGGCTGAAAGAATTGCAGCTTATTCAGAAAGAAATTTGGAGCAAGGTTGGCAGTGCATATGTGCCTGGGTCCTTTTAGGTGCCCCATCAGTTCCACGTTGAAGATCTGGTATATGTGCAGTGACATGGCAGCCAGAATCTGGAACCTCAGTTGAAGGGTCCTTATTACATCTTCCTCACCATGCCAACTGCCGTCAAAATAGAGGGCATCATAGCTTGAATCCACGTGTCACATGTTAAGCCGGCTTTTCATCAACCTGCAACACCTGGAAACTCCAAGCCTCCAGCTACCGGCTGAAACTGAAACTCATCAGGGACAATAAACTCTCAGACAAGAACTCCCCTTTTTCTGGGAAAGTATAAGTGCAGTTCAGGTCCTGATGCTCCAGAAAGAGTATCAACCTCTCCATGAGGTTGATCCACAATTTTAGGGTTAAAATTGAGGCAAAAAAGTGGGGGGGTGAGAGACCACCTGGGAATGAGAAAAACAACAGTGATTATTTGAATTGAAGTCAGGTGTAGATAACTCTTGAAGGAAAGGGTCAACTGTTCTGAGAACAACTATCTACAACCACCTGTAAACTATCTATAACCAGCTGTATACTACCTAAAACCAGGTGTAAACTATCTTCATGCTATTCTTGCTGAACAATCAATGTATAGAGCAAAAGTGGTTTCAATTTCAGGTATAAAACCCTGTCCTTTGCATATTTAGGGCTGTCTCCTGTCTTTGTAGGGGGACCCTATAGAAATTGGAATAAAACTCTTGCTTTTGCCTCAAGTTGTGGTCTATGAGTGTTCCTGGGAAGTGCACAATCCTGAGCTCCTGAGCAGTGAGACTCCAGGTCTAACAACATGAAACTAAAACGCTTTTGCCATCCATTCTTTAGGTGGTGAAGCAGCTTATAAAAGGGGAAACCACTGTTCCAGCTATGCAACAGACAGGTTTATATCTAGACCATTCAAAGAAGTCATAAAATGTAAACATGAAGAAACAAACAAACAAACAATCTAGAAAAGATCATCCTGAGTGAGGTATCTCAGAAGCAGAAAGACATACACGGTATATACTCGATTTTAAGTGGAGGCTAGACCTATAATATAGGATAAACATACTAAAATCTATAAGAAGATAAACAAAAAGATAAACAAGAAAGAGGACCTGGGTTAAGATGATCAATCCTCACGTAGAAAGACAAATGGGATGGACATAGGAGAAAACAAGAAACAGGACCCTAGCCTACCACAGAGGACCTGGGAAAGACTCTACCTAGTAGTATATCAAAGCAGGTGCTGAGACTCATAACCAAACCTTGGGCAGAGCACAGGGAATCATATAAAAAAGGGGGAGTTAGTGTGACCTGGAGAGGGCAGGAACTCCACAAGGACCAAATATATCAGGGCACAGGGGTCTTTTATGAGACTGTATCTCCAACCAAGGACAATGTACGCATAGAACCTAGCACCCCTGCTCAAATATAGTCCATGTTAGCTCTGTCTCCAAGTGGGTACCATACTAAGTGGAACAGGGACTATTACAGACATGAACTCAATGGCTGGCTCTTTGACTTCCCCCCTCACAAGGCAGGATCAGATTTGCTAGGCCACAGAGGAGGACATTGCAGCAAACCTGATGATGCCTGATAATCTAGGGTCAGTTGGAACAGGCAGAAGCCCTCGCCTATCAGTAGACTTGGAAAGGTGTAGGTAGTAGATGAGGGAAGGAGGGTAGGAAAGGGAGGGAATGAGGGGACTGGTCTACAGCTTGGATACAAAGTTAATAAACTGTATCTAATATTAAAAAAGTAAAAAGTAAAAAAGTGGAACATAAAACAAAGTTCCTAAAGATGAAACACAAAATGCTGACAGTTTTTTGTTTCTTTGAAAACAGAATTTTTTTTCTGAACAATTTTCCTGTCCCAGGCTCTCTTTATAGAACAACCTGTGCTTGAACGCACAGAGATCCACCTACCTTTAACTTCCTGAGTGCTAGAAATGCAGGCGCTCACCAACAGCCCTAGCTGCTGACAGTTTATTTAGTTTTAGCATTTTATTTTTGTTGTTGTTTCATGCACTACATCTGAACTGCAGTTTCCTCTTCCTCCACTCCTCCGAGACACAATCTATCCACCACTACTCTGCCCAACTCTGCCCAGCTCACCTCTCCTTCATCCACTGCTTTTTTTCCATTTATTTTATTTTCAATGAAAAAAAAATGTGATGGCATAGCAAGTTATAATAAAACTAGGAACAATCCCTCACATCAGAGTTGGTCAAAGCAATACATGAGGAGAGAAAGTGTAGCTAAAGCAGGAAAAAGAGTCAGAGACACCCCCATTCTCACTGTTGGAAGTCCCTCAGCGAAATCAGGATAATAATCATAAGGTGTATGCCAACAACCTAGCTCACAAGACTCATAGAATGTTTATGTTTTTGTCCTTCAGTCTCTGATCCCCTATGAACTCAGTTGACTCAGTGGGCCATGTGCTTGTTGTGTCCTTAATATCTCTGGTTCCTACAATACATATTCCCTCATTTGTGGGGTTCCCCTGGATACATCATTGTGTTTGGATAAGGGTCTCTGCATCTGTTCCCATGAGATGCCTCGTGATGTTTCTCTGATGACAACTGGGCTAGGCACTCATCAATGATTATAGCATAGTATCTTTCATTGTCATTTTTTGTCTGTCATGTTTACAGATATCGTGTGTCTCTAGGTTATCTTGACTCTGGTTCATGGTCATCCAGGCAGTGTCAGGCATGGACTTCCCCTCATGGTGTGGGCCTCAATGTGTTTTCTGGAGTGTATTTCACATTATTGGGTTGGGGTTTTCTTTCTAGTATCTTCTGTAGGGCTGGATGGCTGCATATATACTGGGTATAGTAGTCTGGGTTGGCATCGGTGGTCTCTTCGTGTCTGCATGATATCCATCCAAGCCCTTCTGGCTTTCATAGTCTCTGCTGAGAATTCTAGTGTGATTCGGATAGGTCTACTCATTATTTGAATGCTATTTTGGTATTAGCAGTGTCATGCATAGAACAGTTAATTTTCATGGTGTCATCCCCATATAAAATAGAATCTCTGTAACCTGAGAAAATAAAAAATGAACACACTATAATGTGTGTTGAGTGAATTAAGACGAAGAAGGGACTAATTTGAGGTAAAAATAAACTATATATAAATGCTGCAAAAAATTAAAATACTTGTAATTCAATTATGATATTTTAGAATATAATTGCATCAAAAAATTTAATTCCTATGCCATCAATATACCCAAAAATGTAGGTAGCATTTTGCCTTTGCATGATGATGAATATTTTTCTATAACTCCTCATATGAAAAGTACTGTTGTTTAAGTGATTTCTGAATGAATTACATAACATTATTAAAAGCAGAAAATTTGGTAGTTCTATGTGAAAGATAATTATATGCATAGTTTATGTTTCCCTCTAACTCTCTCTTTATAGGAAAGGATTTATGAAAATGATTTACAATCTGTGAGTCAATTAATTCAACAGTGGATGCCTAAAAATGGAAAATCGAGGAATCTATCAGTGGCTTAGTCCATGAGGCTGGTTGGCTCAACTCACCTTCATATACACAGAACTCCTCAAGAAGAAGGTTCTATAGTCAATGAAGAAATAGACTTGCTCCCAAAGCGAAAAAGAACAGGCAAAGAGTAAAACATTCCTTCTTCCATGTCCTTGTATAGGTTTCCAGTAGAAGATGAGGCAAAGATGAGTGGTTGGTTTTGCAGTATGAAGATATGGATTAAAGTTATATTTTTCAGCTTTATAGATCCAGAAGAGAAGTAGAGAAGACTATTTCAAACAAGCAAGAGTACTTTACAATTGTGTCCTTAATTTGGGTGTTTTGCTTAATTCCATATGCAGTCAAGTTAAAAACCAAGAGTCATGATCACACCTCTTGTCAGCTTGAAAGATAATCATATCTCCTCTTTACATTAACTTCCAAATGAAAAGAATAACAGGTCATAGTAATGCCTAAAAATAATTTAATGACGCAGAGTACAACAGCAGACAAATTACATATTTATCTTGATAATAACTGAAGCTAACATTATATAACTGTCCTTCAAAACCGTCCAGGTTAGAAACAACAAAGTCCAGGTTAGAAACAACTCTCCACCGCCGCTGGGCCACTCCACAACACCTCCCTCATAGGGCAACCCACATTAAGCACAAGGATTCACCTCCCACCTGCTATGTGTATATAGGGTCCCTAGGTCCAGACCAAGCATGCTCCTTATTTGATGGCTCAGTCTCTGCAAGCCCCCTGGGGGCTGGGGCAGCTGTTTCTGTTGGTCTTCTTGTGAGGTTCCTCGCACCTCCAGGGCCTTCCATCTTTTCCCCAACACTTACTCAGGATCGCTAGAGCTCTGCACCTTTCTTAGGTGCAAGTCTGAGCATCTGTCCAAGCTTATTTCTGGCTGGAGTCTCTGAGACAATGGTCAGGTTAGGGTCCAGGCAACCGGGTTTTACAGTCCCAATTCTGGGCGTTCTCAATGTGGTCAAATATCGTCCAACAGAGCCTGATATTCTTCTTCTGTGAGAGGAGCCTCGAGTGTTGGTTCGATCTGCTCCCATGGTACATCTGGGTCCAGAGCGGCTGGTCCCTGTTCCTCTTCCACTGTTCTCGCCAGTTGCTCCAGGAAGAGCTGGACAGGGCAGGAGTTGCTGGATTCTGGGTAGGCCTCTGTGAAGAAGGTGAGTTCGGGTCTTGACATCAACGCTTCCGCACACTGGCCTCCTGCAGAACCCGATGTCAACAAGCTGTCGCGGGAAGCCTCCTGCTCAATGCAACACGATGCTCCAGGAGCCCTTTCCGGGCCAGGAGAGGCAGGCAGGTCCTCACCTTTAGCTGTGCTGCCTCCAGCGCGGCCTTTCTGCCTGGCCTTTCTGTTCTGGAACCATATGTGGACGGTGTCCTCAGGCAAACCTGTGCTCAGGGCCAGTTGCACCCTCGTGGCATAGTCTGGGGATGGAGAGATCTCAAAAGCTTGCACTAGCATGCTGATCTGCGCTGGACTAAGCCGCGTTCGAGGCCTTCTCCGTTCTGAGGGCGGGCCTCTTGCTTGTTGTACCCTGGCGACAAGCTTTTCAGGAGGCTGTTGGGAGGCTTCATGGCTGGAGCCTGCGGTGGTCTGCTTTGAGGTCTTCCTCGACATGCCAGTTCTATTTCTGCGGTTTTGAAACCACACGCGGATGGAGGACTCTGGAACTCCGAATTCCCTGGCCAGTTCCTGCCTGGTCCTGAAGCTCGGGTAAGGTGTCTTGGCGAAAACTGAGAGCAAGACCTCCTTCTGCTTGGCCTGCCAAACAGTCTTTTGACGCCGGGATGTCTTTGCCGTGCTGCAGCCACCCACATCTGCCTGATCTTCCATCCTGCTGAAGACACTTTGACAGGAGTTCTTCCTCTCCAGTGTGTACTCAGAACAACACCCAGGAAAGTGCAGACTATGGCAAATGCGTAAATTAGTCCGCTGCTCACCCTTAAATACCGACCTGAAGCCCCACCCACTCCCTCGAGGCCTCCAATTACAGGCCAAACCGTGGAACGCTCTTCTGCTTCCAAACTGTGAAACCCTTCCTTCCTCTTGCGAATTTTCCCATATCCCACCCTAAAGCAGCCTTTCCAGAAACAGTTGGCCTTGTGTTCTACCCAAATTCCACTGCTTAGCTCACAGTACGCACCTGTGTTGGCCCACAAGGAGTTTGAGGGGAGAGTCTAAGGCTCGGCTTCTGATGATCAGGCAAGGAGAAGAGGCATAAGCCAGGAGCAGTCTTTGCGTACTTTAACAAGGTCATTCATTCAGCTCTGGCTGATGCTCAAGGAGGAAAGTGGCTAGAACAGATCTTGCACTCTGCGTGTGCCGTCTGCCTTAAGTTCCTTTGAGCTCCAGTCACCCGGTGTATGATTTCAACAATCTAAATATGGTTAGGACCCTGCAAGTCTAAGCATTTGGGCAAAGAGTAGACTTATCCTGCAGAAAGACTCCTGGAATTATTTCTGAATTTCTCCTTCAGTGGCAGACTACAGAAGGTGTCAACTTCACTCTTGGACCCTCTGGTTCCACCTATTTAGTCCACCATACACTTTGTGCGTGTAGAAGGCAATCTCCCACAGCCTTTCTTGAATGTCTGATGGAGGCATACAGCTGGTTTACAACCTATGACCCTACCTCAGATGAGTGTAAGCCAATGGTGACTATAATCTTTATAGACCAGTCAGCCAGAGATATTTGTAGAAAGCTCCAGAAAATAAAGGGTTTACAGGACAAGTCGTTGAAGGATTTAGTGCAGGTGGCAGAAAAGGTTTTAGACAGCTGGGAGATGGAAGAAGAGAAAGAGGAAAGAAAGCAGAAAGAGCAGGAAGTGAGAGAAAGAGAAAGGAAAAGAGGCAAGACAGAAAGTTGACTAAGATCCTGGCCACTGTAGTGCAGTCATAATGATAGGGAGAGAGTTCCTGGAAATCAGAGGGGCCCTCTGTCTAAGGAATAGTATGCCTATTGCAAGGAGAAAGGACACTGGATCAAGAATTGTCCCAAAAGAAAATTGAAGCCCTACACCGGGACCTGGCACACTTCTGGGCCACCAATCCCCAGGTAACTCTTTTCTGATATGTGGATCATATACTATTAGCTGCAGATTATAAAGAAACCTTACTTGAATCCACAGATCAGCTGTTGCAAGAGCTGGGTGACCTTGGCTATAGACTGTCGGCGAAAAATGCTCATCTCTGCAGGAAACAGGTCAGTTAAGAGGTGGCTATCGGAGGCTAGAAAAGAGACTGTATTTTATATTCCCCCTTCATGGACTACTGAACAACTGAGGGAAATTTTAAGTAAAGAAGTATTTGCCAAGATGGCAGCCCCTCTGTATCCCCTTACAAAGGGCATTGATTCTTGCATCTGGGGAAAGGATGAACAAGCTGCATTTGATAATATCAAACAAGCCTTAATGTCTGCCCCAGCTTTGGTACTCAGATTGTGACCAAAACCTTCCATCTCTATGTGGCCGAGAATCAGGGGATGGCCAACAGATGCTAACACAGTAAATTGGACCCTGGAAGAGACTAGTAGCCTATCTATCCAAAAACCTTGATTCAGCAGTGGCAGGATGGCCAACCTGCCTGTGAATAATAGCAGCAGTGGCGGCACTAGTAAACGATGCAGACAAACTGACTGTGGGACAGGACCTCACCATCTATGCTCGTCTTGCCCCTGAGAGTGTCATAAGGCAGCCAACTGATCGCTGGCTCACGAACACCTGTATGACATAATACCAGGCTTTGCTATTGAATAAAGGTAGAGTCACCCTTGCCCTGGCTATGGAGCTAAACCCTGCCACCTTATTGTAGGATCCAGAAATCCAGACCATGGAGCATGATTTGCAGGTTCTAGCAAAGGAACAGGGATGGCGAAAGGACTTGAAAGAGCAACCAATTCCTGATGCGGAGGTGACATACTATATGGATGGGAACAGTTTTTTGTAGAACGGAAAGAGAAAGGCAGAGGCAGTGGTGGTAAATGGACATAAGGTATTCTGGGCCCAGGCGTTGCCGGAGGGCACATCTGTTCAGGGAGCTGAATCGATTGTTTTAATCCAAGCATTAACTCTGGAAAAGGGTAAAAAGACAAACATCTACACTGATAGTTGGTTCACCTTACCAACAGCCCATGTACATGGGGCCATCTATCAGCAGAGAGGCCTGCTAACATCAGCCGGTAAAGACATAAAAAATAAAAAATGAGATTCTGGCTTTGGTCAATGCCCTGTTGCTGCCCGACAAGGTAAGCATTATTCATTTCCCGGGACAGCAGAAGGGGACTTCCAGGGCAGCAAAGGGGGATAACATGGCCAATCGGGAGGCTAAAGCAGCTGCTAGAGGAAACTCTGTCCTGGTGGTACTAACTGCTGAACTGCCCAGAGAAGAATGACTAAACTACTCAGAAAGTGACTTAAAGTTAATATGGCAAAAAAAAAAAACAAAAAAAAAAACAAAAGGGGATATTTGACACCGACGTGGGGGCATGGATTAACTCCAAAGGTAAGATCATTCTACCCCAGGAAGATGCTGAGAGATTAATAACTCAGATGTATAAATGGATTCACTTGAAGGCAAAGAAATTGCCTAAGTTGTCCGCCCATCCCAGTCCCTAATACTAAACCTCACCCCCTTGAGTGAGTGAGTGACTAGGGCGTGTGAACCTTGCCAGAGTGTAAACATAGGTAAGAATTTCCAGAGCCCAGGGAAGTGGCTGAGAGGAACTGTGGCAGCCTTTTTGGAGTATATGGCAAATTTTGAGTTAATGGCCTCTGAGCAGTGGAACGCTGCCTATTGGCTTTGGCTATTTTCCAAAGTCCAGTTTCTTATAAACTGACCTTGGTGGTCCTACAGCAGACTGCTCTGACCCTGAGAAACTGTGTGCAACCATAGTAACCAGACAGCAGGCTCTGTGTAACCTTGAGTGAGCTCTCCTATGTTCTGACCAAGTAAAGCTCCTACATGAGAAACTGCTTAACTTTTCTGCCTACTTAAGTGTTAACCTGACGTCCATTAAATCAACACCTGGATAAGCATGTAGACTTGGTGTCCTTCTCTGTGTCACCCTGTCTCTCTCTTTCTCCCAGCCCTCTCTCAGGTGGTATTCAGCTGTCACTGCTGGCCAGTGACAAGGAACTAGACCTGGAATGCATTGGGAAGTGGATTTCACTGAAAGTAAACCACCCAGGTACAGCAATAAATATCTCCTGGTTTTGTAGATACTTTCTCAGGATGGGTGGAAGCTTTTCCCACAAAGAAAGAAACCTCCCTGGTCATGGCCAAAAAGATTCTGGAAGACATTTTTCCTCGGTTTGGTATTCCAAAGGTAATTGGGTCAGACAATGGGTCAACCTTCATTGCTCAGTTAAGCCAGGAGGTGGCCAGGTTTCTGGGGCTTGACTGTAAGTTACATTGTGCTTATAGACCCCAAAGTTCAGGACATTTAGAGAGAACGAATAGAACTCTCAAAGAGATTCTCACCAAGTTGAACATGGAGACTGGCGGTGACAGGGCAGTGCTCCTTCCCTTGGCCCTCTTTAGGATCAGAAATACTCTCTCCATATAGGTTTAACACCCTTCGAACTACTATATGGGTTTCTGTTCCCTGACTCTTCTTGGGTACCCCCTTGATAAAACTAGTGGTAAATCTGACTTGTACAGGCTGAAAGAATTGCAGCTTATTCAGAAAGAAATTTGGAGCAAGGTTGGCAGTGCATATGTGCCTGGGTCCTTTTAGGTGCCCCATCAGTTCCACGTTGAAGATCTGGTATATGTGCAGTGACATGGCAGCCAGAATCTGGAACCTCAGTTGAAGGGTCCTTATTACATCTTCCTCACCACGCCAACTGCCGTCAAAATAGAGGGCATCATAGCTTGAATCCACGTGTCACATGTTAAGCCGGCTTTTCATCAACCTGCAACACCTGGAAACTCCAAGCCTCCAGCTACCGACTGAAACTGAAACTCATCAGGGACAATAAACTCTCAGACAAGAACTCCCCTTTTTCTGGGAAAGTATAAGTGCAGTTCAGGTCCTGATGCTCCAGAAAGAGTATCAACCTCTCCATGAGGTTGATCCACAATTTTAGGGTTAAAATTGAGGCAAAAAAGGGGGGGGGGGGTGAGAGACCACCTGGGAATGAGAAAAACAACAGTGATTATTTGAATTGAAATCAGGTGTAGATAACTCTTGAAGGAAAGGGTCAACTGTTCTGAGAACAACTATCTACAACCACCTGTAAACTATCTATAACCAGCTGTATACTACCTAAAACCAGGTGTAAACTATCTTCATGCTATTCTTGCTGAACAATCAATGTATAGAGCAAAAGTGGTTTCAATTTCAGGTATAAAACCCTGTCCTTTGCATATTTAGGGCTGTCTCCTGTCTTTGTAGGGGGACCCTATAGAAATTGGAATAAAACTCTTGCTTTTGCCTCAAGTTGTGGTCTATGAGTGTTCCTGGGAAGTGCACAATCCTGAGCTCCTGAGCAGTGAGACTCCAGGTCTAACAACATGAAACTAAAACGCTTTTGCCATCCATTCTTTAGGTGGTGAAGCAGCTTATAAAATGGGAAACCACTGTTCCAGCTATGCAACAGACAGGTTTATATCTAGACCATTCAAAGAAGTCATAAAATGTAAACATGAAGAAACAAACAAACAAACAATCTAGAAAAGATCATCCTGAGTGAGGTATCTCAGAAGCAGAAAGACATACACGGTATATACTCGATTTTAAGTGGAGGCTAGACCTATAATATAGGATAAACATACTAAAATCTATAAAAAGATAAACAAGAAAGAGGACCTGGGATAAGATGATCAATCCTCACGTAGAAAGACAAATGGGATGGACATAGGAGAAAACAAGAAACAGGACCCTAGCCTACCACAGAGGACCTGGGAAAGACTCTACCTAGTAGTATATCAAAGCTGGTGCTGAGACTCATAACCAAACCTTGGGCAGAGCACAGGGAATCATATAAAAAAAGGGGGAGTTAGTGTGACCTGGAGAGGGCAGGAACTCCACAAGGACCAAATATATCAGGGCACAGGGGTCTTTTATGAGACTGTATCTCCAACCAAGGACAATGTACGCATAGAACCTAGCACCCCTGCTCAAATATAGTCCATGTTAGCTCTGTCTCCAAGTGGGTACCATACTAAGTGGAACAGGGACTATTACAGACATGAACTCAATGGCTGGCTCTTTGACTTCCCCCCTCACAAGGCAGGATCAGATTTGCTAGGCCACAGAGGAGGACATTGCAGCAAACCTGATGATGCCTGATAATCTAGGGTCAGTTGGAACAGGCAGAAGCCCTCGCCTATCAGTAGACTTGGAAAGGTGTAGGTAGTAGATGAGGGAAGGAGGGTAGGAAAGGGAGGGAATGAGGGGACTGGTCTACAGCTTGGATACAAAGTTAATAAACTGTATCTAATATTAAAAAAAAATAAAAAGTAAAAAAGTGGAACATAAAACAAAGTTCCTAAAGATGAAACACAAAATGCTGACAGTTTTTTGTTTCTTTGAAAACAGAATTTTTTTTCTGAACAATTTTCCTGTCCCAGGCTCTCTTTATAGAACAACCTGTGCTTGAACGCACAGAGATCCACCTACCTTTAACTTCCTGAGTGCTAGGAATGCAGGCGCTCACCAACAGCCCTAGGTGCTGACAGTTTATTTAGTTTTAGCATTTTATTTTTGTTGTTGTTTCATGCACTACATCTGAACTGCAGTTTCCTCTTCCTCCACTCCTCCCAGACACAATCTATCCACCACTACTCTGCCCAACTCTGCCCAGCTCACCTCTCCTTCATCCACTGCTTTTTTTCCATTTATTTTATTTTCAATGAAAAAAAAATGTGATGGCATAGCAAGTTATAATAAAACTAGGAACAATCCCTCACATCAGAGTTGGTCAAAGCAATACATGAGGAGAGAAAGTGTAGCTAAAGCAGGAAAAAGAGTCAGAGACACCCCCATTCTCACTGTTGGAAGTCCCTCAGCGAAATCAGGATAATAATCATAAGGTGTATGCCAACAACCTAGCTCACAAGACTCATAGAATGTTTATGTTTTTGTCCTTCAGTCTCTGATCCCCTATGAACTCAGTTGACTCAGTGGGCCATGTGCTTGTTGTGTCCTTAATATCTCTGGTTCCTACAATACATATTCCCTCATTTGTGGGGTTCCCCTGGATACATCATTGTGTTTGGATAAGGGTCTCTGCATCTGTTCCCATGAGATGCCTCGTGATGTCTCTCTGATGACAACTGGGCTAGGCACTCATCAATGATTATAGCATAGTATCTTTCATTGTCACTTTTTGTCTGTCATGTTTACAGATATCGTGTGTCTCTAGGTTATCTTGACTCTGGTTCATGGTCATCCAGGCAGTGTCAGGCATGGACTTCCCCTCATGGTGTGGGCCTCAATGTGTTTTCTGGAGTGTATTTCACATTATTGGGTTGGGGTTTTCCTTCTAGTATCTTCTGTAGGGCTGGATGGCTGCATATATACTGGGTATAGTAGTCTGGGTTGGCATCGGTGGTCTCTTCGTGTCTGCATGATATCCATCCAAGCCCTTCTGGCTTTCATAGTCTCTGCTGAGAATTCTAGTGTGATTCGGATAGGTCTACTCATTATTTGAATGCTATTTTGGTATTAGCAGTGTCATGCATAGAACAGTTAATTTTCATGGTGTCATCCCCATATAAAATAGAATCTCTGTAACCTGAGAAAATAAAAAATGAACACACTATAATGTGTGTTGAGTGAATTAAGACGAAGAAGGGACTAATTTGAGGTAAAAATAAACTATATATAAATGCTGCAAAAAATTAAAATACTTGTAATTCAATTATGATATTTTAGAATATAACTGCATCAAAAAATTTAATTCCTATGCCATCAATATACCCAAAAATGTAGGTAGCATTTTGCCTTTGCATGATGATGAATATTTTTCTATAACTCCTCATATGAAAAGTACTGTTGTTTAAGTGATTTCTGAATGAATTACATAACATTATTAAAAGCAGAAAATTTGGTAGTTCTATGTGAAAGATAATTATATGCATAGTTTATGTTTCCCTCTAACTCTCTCTTTATAGGAAAGGATTTATGAAAATGATTTACAATCTGTGAGTCAATTAATTCAACAGTGGATGCCTAAAAATGGAAAATCGAGGAATCTATCAGTGGCTTAGTCCATGAGGCCGGTTGGCTCAACTCACCTTCATATACACAGAACTCCTCAAGAAGAAGGTTCTATAGTCAATGAAGAAATAGACTTGCTCCCAAAGCGAAAAAGAACAGGCAAAGAGTAAAACATTCCTTCTTCCATGTCCTTGTATAGGTTTCCAGTAGAAGATGAGGCAAAGATGAGTGGTTGGTTTTGCAGTATGAAGATATGGATTAAAGTTATATTTTTCAGCTTTATAGATCCAGAAGAGAAGTAGAGAAGACTATTTCAAACAAG
Source organism: Meriones unguiculatus (assembly GCF_030254825.1). Lineage (NCBI taxonomy): Eukaryota > Metazoa > Chordata > Mammalia > Rodentia > Muridae > Meriones > Meriones unguiculatus. The sequence goes on from NW_026843647.1 coordinate 4,703,203, forward strand.
CAAGAGTACTTTACAATTGTGTCCTTAATTTGGGTGTTTTGCTTAATTCCATATGCAGTCAAGTTAAAAACCAAGAGTCATGATCACACCTCTTTTCAGCTTGAAAGATAATCATATCTCCTCTTTACATTAACTTCCAAATGAAAAGAATAACAGGTCATAGTAATGCCTAAAAATAATTTAATGACGCAGAGTACAACAGCAGACAAATTACATATTTATCTTGATAATAACTGAAGCTAACATTATATAACTGTCCTTCAAAACCGTCCAGGTTAGAAACAACAAAGTCCAGGTTAGAAACAACTCTCCACCGCCGCTGGGCCACTCCACAACACCTCCCTCATAGGGCAACCCACATTAAGCACAAGGATTCACCTCCCACCTGCTATGTGTATATAGGGTCCCTAGGTCCAGACCAAGCATGCTCCTTATTTGATGGCTCAGTCTCTGCAAGCCCCCTGGGGGCTGGGGCAGCTGTTTCTGTTGGTCTTCTTGTGAGGTTCCTCGCACCTCCAGGGCCTTCCATCTTTTCCCCAACACTTACTCAGGATCGCTAGAGCTCTGCACCTTTCTTAGGTGCAAGTCTGAGCATCTGTCCAAGCTTATTTCTGGCTGGAGTCTCTGAGACAATGGTCAGGTTAGGGTCCAGGCAACCGGGTTTTACAGTCCCAATTCTGGGCGTTCTCAATGTGGTCAAATATCGTCCAACAGAGCCTGATATTCTTCTTCTGTGAGAGGAGCCTCGAGTGTTGGTTCGATCTGCTCCCATGGTACATCTGGGTCCAGAGCGGCTGGTCCCTGTTCCTCTTCCACTGTTCTCGCCAGTTGCTCCAGGAAGAGCTGGACAGGGCAGGAGTTGCTGGATTCTGGGTAGGCCTCTGTGAAGAAGGTGAGTTCGGGTCTTGACATCAACGCTTCCGCACACTGGCCTCCTGCAGAACCCGATGTCAACAAGCTGTCGCGGGAAGCCTCCTGCTCAATGCAACACGATGCTCCAGGAGCCCTTTCCGGGCCAGGAGAGGCAGGCAGGTCCTCACCTTTAGCTGTGCTGCCTCCAGCGCGGCCTTTCTGCCTGGCCTTTCTGTTCTGGAACCATATGTGGACGGTGTCCTCAGGCAAACCTGTGCTCAGGGCCAGTTGCACCCTCGTGGCATAGTCTGGGGATGGAGAGATCTCAAAAGCTTGCACTAGCATGCTGATCTGCGCTGGACTAAGCCGCGTTCGAGGCCTTCTCCGTTCTGAGGGCGGGCCTCTTGCTTGTTGTACCCTGGCGACAAGCTTTTCAGGAGGCTGTTGGGAGGCTTCATGGCTGGAGCCTGCGGTGGTCTGCTTTGAGGTCTTCCTCGACATGCCAGTTCTATTTCTGCGGTTTTGAAACCACACGCGGATGGAGGACTCTGGAACTCCGAATTCCCTGGCCAGTTCCTGCCTGGTCCTGAAGCTCGGGTAAGGTGTCTTGGCGAAAACTGAGAGCAAGACCTCCTTCTGCTTGGCCTGCCAAACAGTCTTTTGACGCCGGGATGTCTTTGCCGTGCTGCAGCCACCCACATCTGCCTGATCTTCCATCCTGCTGAAGACACTTTGACAGGAGTTCTTCCTCTCCAGTGTGTACTCAGAACAACACCCAGGAAAGTGCAGACTATGGCAAATGCGTAAATTAGTCCGCTGCTCACCCTTAAATACCGACCTGAAGCCCCACCCACTCCCTCGAGGCCTCCAATTACAGGCCAAACCGTGGAACGCTCTTCTGCTTCCAAACTGTGAAACCCTTCCTTCCTCTTGCGAATTTTCCCATATCCCACCCTAAAGCAGCCTTTCCAGAAACAGTTGGCCTTGTGTTCTACCCAAATTCCACTGCTTAGCTCACAGTACGCACCTGTGTTGGCCCACAAGGAGTTTGAGGGGAGAGTCTAAGGCTCGGCTTCTGATGATCAGGCAAGGAGAAGAGGCATAAGCCAGGAGCAGTCTTTGCGTACTTTAACAAGGTCATTCATTCAGCTCTGGCTGATGCTCAAGGAGGAAAGTGGCTAGAACAGATCTTGCACTCTGCGTGTGCCGTCTGCCTTAAGTTCCTTTGAGCTCCAGTCACCCGGTGTATGATTTCAACAATCTAAATATGGTTAGGACCCTGCAAGTCTAAGCATTTGGGCAAAGAGTAGACTTATCCTGCAGAAAGACTCCTGGAATTATTTCTGAATTTCTCCTTCAGTGGCAGACTACAGAAGGTGTCAACTTCACTCTTGGACCCTCTGGTTCCACCTATTTAGTCCACCATACACTTTGTGCGTGTAGAAGGCAATCTCCCACAGCCTTTCTTGAATGTCTGATGGAGGCATACAGCTGGTTTACAACCTATGACCCTACCTCAGATGAGTGTAAGCCAATGGTGACTATAATCTTTATAGACCAGTCAGCCAGAGATATTTGTAGAAAGCTCCAGAAAATAAAGGGTTTACAGGACAAGTCGTTGAAGGATTTAGTGCAGGTGGCAGAAAAGGTTTTAGACAGCTGGGAGATGGAAGAAGAGAAAGAGGAAAGAAAGCAGAAAGAGCAGGAAGTGAGAGAAAGAGAAAGGAAAAGAGGCAAGACAGAAAGTTGACTAAGATCCTGGCCACTGTAGTGCAGTCATAATGATAGGGAGAGAGTTCCTGGAAATCAGAGGGGCCCTCTGTCTAAGGAATAGTATGCCTATTGCAAGGAGAAAGGACACTGGATCAAGAATTGTCCCAAAAGAAAATTGAAGCCCTACACCGGGACCTGGCACACTTCTGGGCCACCAATCCCCAGGTAACTCTTTTCTGATATGTGGATCATATACTATTAGCTGCAGATTATAAAGAAACCTTACTTGAATCCACAGATCAGCTGTTGCAAGAGCTGGGTGACCTTGGCTATAGACTGTCGGCGAAAAATGCTCATCTCTGCAGGAAACAGGTCAGTTAAGAGGTGGCTATCGGAGGCTAGAAAAGAGACTGTATTTTATATTCCCCCTTCATGGACTACTGAACAACTGAGGGAAATTTTAAGTAAAGAAGTATTTGCCAAGATGGCAGCCCCTCTGTATCCCCTTACAAAGGGCATTGATTCTTGCATCTGGGGAAAGGATGAACAAGCTGCATTTGATAATATCAAACAAGCCTTAATGTCTGCCCCAGCTTTGGTACTCAGATTGTGACCAAAACCTTCCATCTCTATGTGGCCGAGAATCAGGGGATGGCCAACAGATGCTAACACAGTAAATTGGACCCTGGAAGAGACTAGTAGCCTATCTATCCAAAAACCTTGATTCAGCAGTGGCAGGATGGCCAACCTGCCTGTGAATAATAGCAGCAGTGGCGGCACTAGTAAACGATGCAGACAAACTGACTGTGGGACAGGACCTCACCATCTATGCTCGTCTTGCCCCTGAGAGTGTCATAAGGCAGCCAACTGATCGCTGGCTCACGAACACCTGTATGACATAATACCAGGCTTTGCTATTGAATAAAGGTAGAGTCACCCTTGCCCTGGCTATGGAGCTAAACCCTGCCACCTTATTGTAGGATCCAGAAATCCAGACCATGGAGCATGATTTGCAGGTTCTAGCAAAGGAACAGGGATGGCGAAAGGACTTGAAAGAGCAACCAATTCCTGATGCGGAGGTGACATACTATATGGATGGGAACAGTTTTTTGTAGAACGGAAAGAGAAAGGCAGAGGCAGTGGTGGTAAATGGACATAAGGTATTCTGGGCCCAGGCGTTGCCGGAGGGCACATCTGTTCAGGGAGCTGAATCGATTGTTTTAATCCAAGCATTAACTCTGGAAAAGGGTAAAAAGACAAACATCTACACTGATAGTTGGTTCACCTTACCAACAGCCCATGTACATGGGGCCATCTATCAGCAGAGAGGCCTGCTAACATCAGCCGGTAAAGAGATAAAAAATAAAAAATGAGATTCTGGCTTTGGTCAATGCCCTGTTGCTGCCCGACAAGGTAAGCATTATTCATTTCCCGGGACAGCAGAAGGGGACTTCCAGGGCAGCAAAGGGGGATAACATGGCCAATCGGGAGGCTAAAGCAGCTGCTAGAGGAAACTCTGTCCTGGTGGTACTAACTGCTGAACTGCCCAGAGAAGAATGACTAAACTACTCAGAAAGTGACTTAAAGTTAATATGGCAAAAAAAAAAAAAACAAAAAAAAAAACAAAAGGGGATATTTGACACCGACGTGGGGGCATGGATTTACTCCAAAGGTAAGATCATTCTACCCCAGGAAGATGCTGAGAGATTAATAACTCAGATGTATAAATGGATTCACTTGAAGGCAAAGAAATTGCCTAAGTTGTCCACCAACCCCAGTCCCTAATACTAAACCTCACCCCCTTGAGTGAGTGAGTGACTAGGGCGTGTGAACCTTGCCAGAGTGTAAACATAGGTAAGAATTTCCAGAGCCCAGGGAAGTGGCTGAGAGGAACTGTGGCAGCCTTTTTGGAGTATATGGCAAATTTTGAGTTAATGGCCTCTGAGCAGTGGAACGCTGCCTATTGGCTTTGGCTATTTTCCAAAGTCCAGTTTCTTATAAACTGACCTTGGTGGTCCTACAGCAGACTGCTCTGACCCTGAGAAACTGTGTGCAACCATAGTAACCAGACAGCAGGCTCTGTGTAACCTTGAGTGAGCTCTCCTATGTTCTGACCAAGTAAAGCTCCTACATGAGAAACTGCTTGTACTTTTCTGCCTACTTAAGTGTTAACCTGACGTCCATTAAATCAACACCTGGATAAGCATGTAGACTTGGTGTCCTTCTCTGTGTCACCCTGTCTCTCTCTTTCTCCCAGCCCTCTCTCAGGTGGTATTCAGCTGTCACTGCTGGCCAGTGACAAGGAACTAGACCTGGAATGCATTGGGAAGTGGATTTCACTGAAAGTAAACCACCCAGGTACAGCAATAAATATCTCCTGGTTTTTGTAGACACTTTCTCAGGATGGGTGGAAGCTTTTCCCACAAAGAAAGAAACCTCCCTGGTCATGGCCAAAAAGATTCTGGAAGACATTTTTCCTCGGTTTGGTATTCCAAAGGTAATTGAGTCAGACAATGGGTCAACCTTCATTGCTCAGTTAAGCCAGGAGGTGGCCAGGTTTCTGGGGCTTGACTGTAAGTTACATTGTGCTTATAGACCCCAAAGTTCAGGACATTTAGAGAGAACGAATAGAACTCTCAAAGAGATTCTCACCAAGTTGAACATGGAGACTGGCGGTGACAGGGCAGTGCTCCTTCCCTTGGCCCTCTTTAGGATCAGAAATACTCTCTCCATATAGGTTTAACACCCTTCGAACTACTATATGGGTTTCTGTTCCCTGACTCTTCTTGGGTACCCCCTTGATAAAACTAGTGGTAAATCTGACTTGTACAGGCTGAAAGAATTGCAGCTTATTCAGAAAGAAATTTGGAGCAAGGTTGGCAGTGCATATGTGCCTGGGTCCTTTTAGGTGCCCCATCAGTTCCACGTTGAAGATCTGGTATATGTGCAGTGACATGGCAGCCAGAATCTGGAACCTCAGTTGAAGGGTCCTTATTACATCTTCCTCACCACGCCAACTGCCGTCAAAATAGAGGGCATCATAGCTTGAATCCACGTGTCACATGTTAAGCCGGCTTTTCATCAACCTGCAACACCTGGAAACTCCAAGCCTCCAGCTACCGGCTGAAACTGAAACTCATCAGGGACAATAAACTCTCAGACAAGAACTCCCCTTTTTCTGGGAAAGTATAAGTGCAGTTCAGGTCCTGATGCTCCAGAAAGAGTATCAACCTCTCCATGAGGTTGATCCACAATTTTAGGGTTAAAATTGAGGCAAAAAAGGGGGGGGTGAGAGACCACCTGGGAATGAGAAAAACAACAGTGATTATTTGAATTGAAGTCAGGTGTAGATAACTCTTGAAGGAAAGGGTCAACTGTTCTGAGAACAACTATCTACAACCACCTGTAAACTATCTACAACCAGCTGTATACTACCTAAAACCAGGTGTAAACTATCTTCATGCTATTCTTGCTGAACAATCAATGTATAGAGCAAAAGTGGCTTCAATTTCAGGTATAAAACCCTGTCCTTTGCATATTTAGGGCTGTCTCCTGTCTTTGTAGGGGGACCCTATAGAAATTGGAATAAAACTCTTGCTTTTGCCTCAAGTTGTGGTCTATGAGTGTTCCTGGGAAGTGCACAATCCTGAGCTCCTGAGCAGTGAGACTCCAGGTCTAACAACATGAAACTAAAACGCTTTTGCCATCCATTCTTTAGGTGGTGAAGCAGCTTATAAAATGGGAAACCACTGTTCCAGCTATGCAACAGACAGGTTTATATCTAGACCATTCAAAGAAGTCATAAAATGTAAACATGAAGAAACAAACAAACAAACAATCTAGAAAAGATCATCCTGAGTGAGGTATCTCAGAAGCAGAAAGACATACACGGTATATACTCGATTTTAAGTGGAGGCTAGACCTATAATATAGGATAAACATACTAAAATCTATAAAAAGATAAACAAGAAAGAGGACCTGGGATAAGATGATCAATCCTCACGTAGAAAGACAAATGGGATGGACATAGGAGAAAACAAGAAACAGGACCCTAGCCTACCACAGAGGACCTGGGAAAGACTCTACCTAGTAGTATATCAAAGCAGGTGCTGAGACTCATAACCAAACCTTGGGCAGAGCACAGGGAATCATATAAAAAAAGGGGGAGTTAGTGTGACCTGGAGAGGGCAGGAACTCCACAAGGACCAAATATATCAGGGCACAGGGGTCTTTTATGAGACTGTATCTCCAACCAAGGACAATGTACGCATAGAACCTAGCACCCCTGCTCAAATATAGTCCATGTTAGCTCTGTCTCCAAGTGGGTACCATACTAAGTGGAACAGGGACTATTACAGACATGAACTCAATGGCTGGCTCTTTGACTTCCCCCCTCACAAGGCAGGATCAGATTTGCTAGGCCACAGAGGAGGACATTGCAGCAAACCTGATGATGCCTGATAATCTAGGGTCAGTTGGAACAGGCAGAAGCCCTCGCCTATCAGTAGACTTGGAAAGGTGTAGGTAGTAGATGAGGGAAGGAGGGTAGGAAAGGGAGGGAATGAGGGGACTGGTCTACAGCTTGGATACAAAGTTAATAAACTGTATCTAATATTAAAAAAAAATAAAAAGTAAAAAAGTGGAACATAAAACAAAGTTCCTAAAGATGAAACACAAAATGCTGACAGTTTTTTGTTTCTTTGAAAACAGAATTTTTTTTCTGAACAATTTTCCTGTCCCAGGCTCTCTTTATAGAACAACCTGTGCTTGAACGCACAGAGATCCACCTACCTTTAACTTCCTGAGTGCTAGGAATGCAGGCGCTCACCAACAGCCCTAGGTGCTGACAGTTTATTTAGTTTTAGCATTTTATTTTTGTTGTTGTTTCATGCACTACATCTGAACTGCAGTTTCCTCTTCCTCCACTCCTCCCAGACACAATCTATCCACCACTACTCTGCCCAACTCTGCCCAGCTCACCTCTCCTTCATCCACTGCTTTTTTTCCATTTATTTTATTTTCAATGAAAAAAAAATGTGATGGCATAGCAAGTTATAATAAAACTAGGAACAATCCCTCACATCAGAGTTGGTCAAAGCAATACATGAGGAGAGAAAGTGTAGCTAAAGCAGGAAAAAGAGTCAGAGACACCCCCATTCTCACTGTTGGAAGTCCCTCAGCGAAATCAGGATAATAATCATAAGGTGTATGCCAACAACCTAGCTCACAAGACTCATAGAATGTTTATGTTTTTGTCCTTCAGTCTCTGATCCCCTATGAACTCAGTTGACTCAGTGGGCCATGTGCTTGTTGTGTCCTTAATATCTCTGGTTCCTACAATACATATTCCCTCATTTGTGGGGTTCCCCTGGATACATCATTGTGTTTGGATAAGGGTCTCTGCATCTGTTCCCATGAGATGCCTCGTGATGTCTCTCTGATGACAACTGGGCTAGGCACTCATCAATGATTATAGCATAGTATCTTTCATTGTCACTTTTTGTCTGTCATGTTTACAGATATCGTGTGTCTCTAGGTTATCTTGACTCTGGTTCATGGTCATCCAGGCAGTGTCAGGCATGGACTTCCCCTCATGGTGTGGGCCTCAATGTGTTTTCTGGAGTGTATTTCACATTATTGGGTTGGGGTTTTCCTTCTAGTATCTTCTGTAGGGCTGGATGGCTGCATATATACTGGGTATAGTAGTCTGGGTTGGCATCGGTGGTCTCTTCGTGTCTGCATGATATCCATCCAAGCCTTTCTGGCTTTCATAGTCTCTGCTGAGAATTCTAGTGTGATTCGGATAGGTCTACTCATTATTTGAATGCTATTTTGGTATTAGCAGTGTCATGCATAGAACAGTTAATTTTCATGGTGTCATCCCCATATAAAATAGAATCTCTGTAACCTGAGAAAATAAAAAATGAACACACTATAATGTGTGTTGAGTGAATTAAGACGAAGAAGGGACTAATTTGAGGTAAAAATAAACTATATATAAATGCTGCAAAAAATTAAAATACTTGTAATTCAATTATGATATTTTAGAATATAACTGCATCAAAAAATTTAATTCCTATGCCATCAATATACCCAAAAATGTAGGTAGCATTTTGCCTTTGCATGATGATGAATATTTTTCTATAACTCCTCATATGAAAAGTACTGTTGTTTAAGTGATTTCTGAATGAATTACATAACATTATTAAAAGCAGAAAATTTGGTAGTTCTATGTGAAAGATAATTATATGCATAGTTTATGTTTCCCTCTAACTCTCTCTTTATAGGAAAGGATTTATGAAAATGATTTACAATCTGTGAGTCAATTAATTCAACAGTGGATGCCTAAAAATGGAAAATCGAGGAATCTATCAGTGGCTTAGTCCATGAGGCTGGTTGGCTCAACTCACCTTCATATACACAGAACTCCTCAAGAAGAAGGTTCTATAGTCAATGAAGAAATAGACTTGCTCCCAAAGCGAAAAAGAACAGGCAAAGAGTAAAACATTCCTTCTTCCATGTCCTTGTATAGGTTTCCAGTAGAAGATGAGGCAAAGATGAGTGGTTGGTTTTGCAGTATGAAGATATGGATTAAAGTTATATTTTTCAGCTTTATAGATCCAGAAGAGAAGGAGAGAAGACTATTTCAAACAAGCAAGAGTACTTTACAATTGTGTCCTTAATTTGGGTGTTTTGCTTAATTCCATATGCAGTCAAGTTAAAAACCAAGAGTCATGATCACACCTCTTTTCAGCTTGAAAGATAATCATATCTCCTCTTTATATTAACTTCCAAATGAAAAGAATAACAGGTCATAGTAATGCCTAAAAATAATTTAATGACGCAGAGTACAACAGCAGACAAATTACATATTTATCTTGATAATAACTGAAGCTAACATTATATAACTGTCCTTCAAAACCGTCCAGGTTAGAAACAACAAAGTCCAGGTTAGAAACAACTCTCCACCGCCGCTGGGCCACTCCACAACACCTCCCTCATAGGGCAACCCACATTAAGCACAAGGATTCACCTCCCACCTGCTATGTGTATATAGGGTCCCTAGGTCCAGACCAAGCATGCTCCTTATTTGATGGCTCAGTCTCTGCAAGCCCCCTGGGGGCTGGGGCAGCTGTTTCTGTTGGTCTTCTTGTGAGGTTCCTCGCACCTCCAGGGCCTTCCATCTTTTCCCCAACACTTACTCAGGATCGCTAGAGCTCTGCACCTTTCTTAGGTGCAAGTCTGAGCATCTGTCCAAGCTTATTTCTGGCTGGAGTCTCTGAGACAATGGTCAGGTTAGGGTCCAGGCAACCGGGTTTTACAGTCCCAATTCTGGGCGTTCTCAATGTGGTCAAATATCGTCCAACAGAGCCTGATATTCTTCTTCTGTGAGAGGAGCCTCGAGTGTTGGTTCGATCTGCTCCCATGGTACATCTGGGTCCAGAGCTGCTGGTCCCTGTTCCTCTTCCACTGTTCTCGCCAGTTGCTCCAGGAAGAGCTGGACAGGGCAGGAGTTGCTGGATTCTGGGTAGGCCTCTGTGAAGAAGGTGAGTTGGGGTCTTGACATCAACGCTTCTGCACACTGGCCTCCTGCAGAACCCGATGTCAACAAGCTGTCGTGGGAAGCCTCCTGCTCAATGCAACACGATGCTCCAGGAGCCCTTTCCGGGCCAGGAGAGGCAGGCAGGTCCTCACCTTTAGCTGTGCTGCCTCCAGCGCGGCCTTTCTGCCTGGCCTTTCTGTTCTGGAACCATATGTGGACGGTGTCCTCAGGCAAACCTGTGCTCAGGGCCAGTTGCACCCTCGTGGCATAGTCTGGGGATGGAGAGATCTCAAAAGCTTGCACTAGCATGCTGATCTGCGCTGGACTAAGCCGCGTTCGAGGCCTTCTCCGTTCTGAGGGCGGGCCTCTTGCTTGTTGTACCCTGGCGACAAGCTTTTCAGGAGGCTGTTGGGAGGCTTCATGGCTGGAGCCTGCGGTGGTCTGCTTTGAGGTCTTCCTCGACATGCCAGTTCTATTTCTGCGGTTTTGAAACCACACGCGGATGGAGGACTCTGGAACTCCGAATTCCCTGGCCAGTTCCTGCCTGGTCCTGAAGCTCGGGTAAGGTGTCTTGGCGAAAACTGAGAGCAAGACCTCCTTCTGCTTGGCCTGCCAAACAGTCTTTTGACGCCGGGATGTCTTTGCCGTGCTGCAGCCACCCACATCTGCCTGATCTTCCATCCTGCTGAAGACACTTTGACAGGAGTTCTTCCTCTCCAGTGTGTACTCAGAACAACACCCAGGAAAGTGCAGACTATGGCAAATGCGTAAATTAGTCCGCTGCTCACCCTTAAATACCGACCTGAAGCCCCACCCACTCCCTCGAGGCCTCCAATTACAGGCCAAACCGTGGAACGCTCTTCTGCTTCCAAACTGTGAAACCTTTCCTTCCTCTTGCGAATTTTCCCATATCCCACCCTAAAGCAGCCTTTCCAGAAACAGTTGGCCTTGTGTTCTACCCAAATTCCACTGCTTAGCTCACAGTACGCACCTGTGTTGGCCCACAAGGAGTTTGAGGGGAGAGTCTAAGGCACGGCTTCTGATGATCAGGCAAGGAGAAGAGGCATATGCCAGGAGCAGTCTTTGCCTACTTTCACAAGGTCATTCATTCAGCTCTGGCTGATGCTCAAGGAGGAACGTGGCTAGAACAGATCTTGCACTCTGCGTGTGCCGTCTGCCTTAAGTTCCTTTGAGCTCCAGTCACCCGGTGTATGATTTCAACAATCTAAATATGGTTAGGACCCTGCAAGTCTAAGCATTTGGGCAAAGAGTAGACTTATCCTGCAGAAAGACTCCTGGAATTATTTCTGAATTTCTCTTTCAGTGGCAGGCCACAGAAGGTGTCAAGTTCCCTCTTGGTTCCCTGCCACGGACCGGCCCAGTCGGGCTCCTGTCTTCCGCGGGAGAACAAGGCTTTAGACAGGAAGACACGGTTTCGGCAAAGAATTGACAGAGACACCTTGATGGTTTTGACTCTGCTGCAACTTTACTGAAATCAAGCTAGTATTTTTATAATGATTTCACAAAAGGCACCTTAAAATTGGCATATTTTCCAGAACATTCAGACTTTCACCAAGAATACAAAGTTTACATTTTAACTCAAAATGCAATTAAACATAAAGCAGTACCCACAAATAATCTTGGCCTAGAAACTTTTTGATCAGAGCAAACAAAGGAAAAGAAACCTCAAATATAGTTTTATTATTGCTAACCAATGAAGAGGAAAGTCAGGAGCTAAATCAGATGCCTGCCAAAGTTCCTTCTCTATATCAAAATCTAACTACATCTTTGTTAACCCTCCTCCCATATGTCCTGCCCAAGATTTATGATCTTCTCTAGGAACAAGGCACTGAAGGGAGGGGGAAACTCCCGCCAGCTGCACCTCTCATGCTACTATTTCTTAAGAAGGAGCCTATTATTATTTTACTATCCTTAATGCCTATTAATACTAAATTTAATTCATTACTTTTCTTAAACTTATTTTTATTAAAGCCTTTAACAATCTACTAATAATAAATTTCTTTATAAAGTTAATTGTGCTGTTTCAGGTATCACAGGGAAAGATCAAAGAATTTATTATTTTAGCCCCAGAGCCACAACTGAAGAAGCGTAGAAATCTCAGAACACGTCTCTTTTCCAAGTGGGATGAGTTTGCCAGGGACCTTGCAGGGGGCATTATTTCCGAGGAAATCATATCCCCCGCCCTGTAGCTTATGCTACTATGGCGACACTGGCGTGGGTGTGGCAATTCCTCTGGTTCCACCTATTTAATCCACCATACACTTTGTCCTACTGGAGAAATTTTACAGATTCCTAGAAACTGTATGAACCTTCAGAAGCACACATTGTGGATCCCAAGACTTTTGGGAGAGGATACTGAAGTCATTTCCTTCATTTCAAGGAACAACATTTGTTGCTGCCATTAATTTGGATCTCTGATCATTAGGCACTGTTTTCCAGAACACACAATTTCCGGTACTGCCAAATGTGCCTGTCCTTCCTAAGGGTGCGGCTTTGCCCTAGATGGAGGAGAACAGTAACAGCTGAGAAATTCTAACCCTGCCTTATTTTTGCATCTCATGTTTTACATGTGCCATAATTTTAACTTTTTCCTTGCAGTCCCCATCAACAGTACCTGGGTGTACAATAGATACTGTAGAAGTTATTCTGCTTCTTCCAGAGATCCGCTTTACCATCCCTGAATACACAGGTCCATAAACAGCTGTATTTCCTTTGTAACATAGAAGCCTTGTGGATAGGGTTAGAGGTTTATCTGCAGCCAGATGCAAAGCTGTGCTGCTGCATGCAGTGGTGTGTATCAAGTCTAAAATCCTCAGTTGATATTTTCCTACCTGCCTAGTACCTCATGGCTGCGTGATGGGAGACAGCTCGTATTGTTGCATGAGGGGCCTAAGCCTGACAGGCCCCTCTGTTGGTTTCCTGATGGCAAGAGGTTAGCCTGTATGTCCCTCTTGGGCAGTGATCCCTAGTACAGTGCTTTCCTTTGCCACAGCTGCCATGAAACCCCGGGAACCTTTGCATTCCCTTGGAGCCAGAATCTGCTTGTTCCCTTCTGTGAGTAAAGGGACCACTTGCCTCTGTGTTAACACACCTCCTATTTTGGGTTCTAGAGATTTTAACCTCACAGTTTTTTTTTTTTGGTAAATGCCTGGATTCACCCAAAATAGCACACCAGGTGTTTTGAGAACTGGGAACTCTAGCTGTAGCTTGTCCTGTGAGGTCGGCATGATGCTCCTGAGAGCCAATAGCAGTTGTCTCTCTTAATCATTCATCTCTTGGGGCCGCTCCTCCTTTTCATGCTCTAAATGCTCTCCTACATGTGGTATTTGCAATATCATGTGCCAATAATTGCATCAGTGTTTATCTGGTGTCAGTCTGTTACTGCCTTCTTTAGAGCTGAACCCAATCTCTGTATGAAGTTGGTGAACAGTCTTCTCCAGGGCCTTGAATTACCTTACTGAATGAGGCAGTTGTTTTGCACAGGCTCCTAAACAGATCCCTGCACCCTTAACACTGCAACATGACATTATTCAGTGACTTCATCATCAGAACAAATGAGGGACCACCTGGGAATGAAAAAAAAAAAAACAACTGTGATAATTTGAATTGAAACCAGGTGCTGATAGCTCTTGAAGGGCAGGGTGAACTGTTCTGAGAAACAACCAGCTGTAAAGTATAGAGCAAAAGTGATCTGATTTTCAGGCATAAAAACCCTGTGCTTTGCATGTTCAGGGTCATGTCCTGTCTTTGGAGGTGCGACCTATCTCGACAGCAATAAAACCTTTTGCTATTGCATTGAGATGTGGTCTGTGATTGTTCCTGTGAAGGGCGCAATCCTGAGCTCCTGAGCAGTGAGACTCCAGGTCTTACATTTTGGTGCGTTGCCCAGAAAACAGCGTGCCCTTCCTTAACCCTCAACAGACTGGGCTCAGAGGTCGAGCTCGGAACAGGTTAGTCTGATTTCTGGTATACCACTGTTTCTCTTTAGTCACCTAACTGGACCTTTTTGGTCGTCTGCTCAGTCACTGCGATAGACATATTTGTCAGAATATCGATTGACTGGGAACTGGAGGACATTCCGGATTCCATTTGGGGAGGCTAGGTCCTGCATGGTCTTCCTCCCATCTGTTTCTCTTCAGAGACAGCTGCCGTGAGGCAGCCTCTCAATCAGAATTCTGTGGTACCACCCAAAAGGGTGTCCTTGTCAAATTGCCCGTCTTGTTCTTTTTGTCTCTATCATTGTTGCTTCTTTGACTTTCTTGATGGATGACTTTATTATAGGACAGGCTGTGACTATCATGTCTTGGAGGTGAGATACAAGGCACATATTTCTTTGAATATGTGCTATTCTCACACCAGCCCACTTGGGATGATTGCCAGCTACTCTTGCAGGCCCTTTTGACTAGTGAGGAAGGAGACGGGTCCTCCTTTAGACAAGAAAGACTGTGCCAGGAATGGACAGGAGGCCTTCCATCCTCCCTAATGAGATTGATGATGGCTTTCCCCTCACCCACCCCAACTGGGATTACAACGTATCCAGATGTAGGGAATACCTGCAGGTCTACCGCCAGACTCTACTATCATGTGTCCATGGGGCCGCTCAAAAGCCCACCATTTTGATGAAGGTAAGAGAGATGGTTCAGGAGCCAGATGAATCTCCCACAGCCTTTCTTCAATGGCTGATGGAGGCATATAGCTGGTATACACCTTATGACCCTACCTCAGATGAGTATAAGGCAATGGTGACTATAATCTTTATAGACCAGTCAGCCAGAGATATTTGTAGAAAACTCCAGAAAATAGAGGGTTTACAGGAAAAGTCATTAAAGGATTTAGTGCAGGTAGCAGAAAAGGTTTTTTACAGCCGGGAGATGAAAGAAGAGAAAGAGGAAAGAAAGCAAAATGAGCAGGAAGTGAGAGAAAGAGAAAGGATAAGAGGCAAGACAGAAAGTTGACTAAGATCCTGGCCACCACAGTGCAGTCATAATGATAGGGAGAGAGTTCCTGGAAATCGGAGGGGCCCTCTGTCTAAGGATCAGTGTGCCTATTGCAAGGAGAAAGGACATTGGATCCAGGATTGTCCCAAATGGAAGATGAAGCCCTACACTTAAACCTGGCGCACCTCCAGGCTACCAATCCCCAGGTAACTCATCTCCAATATGTGGATGATATACTATTAGCAGCAGATTGTAAAGAAAGTTGTTTTGACGCCACCGACCAGCTGTTGCAAGAGATGGGTGAGCTCAGCTACAGCGAAAAACTCCCATCCTGCAGGTCAGTTACCTGGGATATATATTAAAAGCGGGAAAGAGATGGCCTTCGGAGGCTAGAAAAGAGACTGTATTTCACATTCCCCCTCCAGGGACTACTGAACAACTGAGGGAAATTTTCGGTACAGCAGGGTTTTGCTGGCTGTGGATTCCGGGATTTGCCAAGATGGTAGCCCTTCTGCATGCCCTTACAAAGGGCAATGACTCTTTCATCTGGGGAAAGGATGAACAAGCTGCATTTGATAATATCAAACAAGCCTTAATATTGGCTCCTGCATTGGGACTCCCTGATGTAACCAAACCCTTCCATCTCTATGTGGCTGAGAATCAGGGAATGGTCAATGGGGTGCTAACACAGAAAATTGGACCCTGGAAGAGACCGGTAGCCTATCTATCCAAAACACTTGATTCACTAGTGGCAAGATGGCCAACCTGCCTGGAAATAATAGAAGCAGTGGCGGCACTAGTATAACATGCAGACAAACTGACTCTGGGACAGGACCTCACCATCTGTGCTCCTCATGCCCTTGAGAGTGTCATAAGGCAGCCACCTGATTGCTGGCTCATGAATGCCCGCATGACACATTACCAAGCCTTGCTTTTGAATGATGATAGAGTCACCTTTGCCCCGGCTACAGGGCTAAACCCTGCCACCTTATTGCCAGATCCACAAATCCAGGTTCTAGCAGAGGAACAGGGATGGCGAAAGGACATGAAAGATCAGCCTCTGCCCTACTGTGAGATGACATACTATATGGATGGGAGCAGTTTTGGGAGAATGGGAAAAGAAAGGCAATGGCAGCAGTAATAGATGGACATAAGTTAATATGGGTCCAGGCGTTACTGAAGGGCACTTCTGCTCAGCGAGCTGAATTGGTTGCTTTAACACAGGCATTAACTCTGGGAAAGGGTAAAAAGAAACATCTACTCTGATAGTCAGTACACCTTCGCAACAGCCCATGTGCAAGGGACCATCTATCATCAGAGAGGCCTGCTAACATCAGCTGGTAAAGAGATAAAAAATAAAAACGAGATTCTGGCTTTGCTCAATGCCTTGTTGCTGCCTGCCAAGCGAAGCTTTATTCATTTCCCTGGACATCAGAAGGGAACTTCCAGGGCAGCAAAGGGGAATAACATGGCTGATCAAGAGGCTAAAACAGCTGCTAGAGGAAACTCTGTCCTGGTGGTACTAACTGCTGAACTGCCCAGAGAAGAATGACTAAACTACTCAGAAAGTGACTTAAAGTTAATATGGCAACAACAGGAGATATTTGACACTGACTTGGGGGCATGGATTAACTCCAAAGGTAAGATTATTCTACCCCAGGAAGACACTGAGAGATTAATAACTCAGATGTATAAATGGACTCACTTGAGGGCAAAGAAATTGGCTGAAGTTGCCCACGAATCCCAGTACCAAATACTAAAACTCACCATCCTGAATGAGAGAGTGACTAGGGCATGTGAACCTTGCCAGAGGGTAAACATAGGTAAGAATTTCCAGAGCCCAGGGAAGCAGCTGAGAGGAACTAGACCCAGAATGCATTGGGAAGTGGATTTCAGTGAAATTAAACCAGCCAGGTACGACAATAAATATCTCCTGGTTTTTGTGGACACTTTCTCAAGATGGAAAGAAGCTTTTTCCACAAAGAAAGAAACAACCCTGGTCATGGCCAAAAAGATTCTGGAAGACATTTTTTCCACAGTAAGGTATTCTAAAAGTAATTGTGTCAGACAATGGGCCAGCCTTCGTTGCTCAGGTAAGCCAGGAGGTGGCCAGGTTTCTGGGGCTTGACTCTAAGTTACATTGTGCTTATAGACCCCAAAGTTCAGGACAGGTAGAGAGAATGAATAGACTGTTAAAAGAGAATCTCACCAAATTGACAGTGATGACTGGCAGTGACTGGGTGGTGCTCCTTCCCTTGGCCCTCTTTAGAGTCAGAAATACTCCCTCTGTACAAGGCCTGACTCCATTCAAACTATGATATGGGGTTCCTGCTCCCCTGACTCTTCTTGGGGACCCCCTTGACATCAGTAGTGGTTACTCTGACTTATTGTCCATGCTAAAAGGACTGCAAATTATTCAGAAAGAGATTTGAAGCAAGGATGGCAGTGCATATGCACCTGAGTCCTTGGAGGTGCCCCATCAATCCCAGGTTGGAGATCTGGTATATGTGTCATGACACTGCAGCCAAAATCTGGAACCTGGGTGGAAGGGTCCTTATTACCTCCTGCTCAACACCCCAACTGATGTCAAAGTAGAGGGCATCACAGCTCAGGTCCACCTGTGACATGTAAAGCCTGCCCTTCATCAACCTGCAACACCTGGAAAGTCCAAGCCTCCAACAACCTGCTAAAACTGAAACTCATCAAGGACAATAAACTCTCCGACCAGAACTCGCCTTTGTCAGGGAACTTATAAGTGCAGTTCAGTTCCTGATGCTCCAGAGATAGTATCAACCTCTCCCTGACGTTGATCCACAATTTTAGGGTTACAATTGAGGAAAAAAGGGGGGGTGAGGGACAACCTCAGCATGAGAAAAACAACTGTGATTATTTGAATTGAAAAGTCATGTGTAGATAACTCTTGAAGGGAAGGGTCAACTGTTCTGAGAAAAACTATCTACAACCAGCTGTACACGATCTACAACCAGCTGTACACTATCTACAATCAGCTGTACACTATCATACTATTCTTGCTGACCAATCAATGGATACAGCAAAAGTGGTTTGAATTTCAGGTATAAAAACCCTGTGCTTTGCATGTTCAGGGTCATCTCCTGTCTTTGGAGGGGCGACCCTATCACAATTGGAATAAAACTCTTGATTTTGCATTGAGTTGTGGTCTCTGAGTGTTCCTGGGAAGTGCACAATCCTGAGCTCCTGAGCAGTGAGACTCCAGGTCTAACAACAGGAGACTAAAATGCTTTTGCTATCCATTCTTTAGGTGGTGAAGCAGCTTATAAAATGGGAAACCTATTTACCAGCTGTGCAACAGACAGGTTTTTATCTAGTCCATTCAAAGAAATCATGAGATATAAACATAAAGAAACAAAAAAAAATCTAGAAAAGATCATCCTGAGTAAGGTATCCCAGAAGCAGAAAGACATACATGGTATACACTCACTTTTAAGTGGATGCTAGACCTATAACATAGGAAAAACATACTAAAATCTGTACACCTAAAGATGACAAACAAGAAAGAGGACCTGGGTTAAGATGATCAATCCTCACTTAAAAAAACAAATGGGATGGACATAGGAGAAAACAAGAAACAGGACAGAAGCCTACCACAGAGGCCCTGTGAAAGACTCTACCTAGCAGTGTATCAAAGCAGATGCTGAGACTCATAACCAAACCTTGGGCAGAGCACAGAGAATCATATGAAAGAAGGGGTTGTTTGTGTGACCTGGAAAGGAAAGGAACTCCACAAGAACCAAATATATCAGGGCACAGGGGTCTTCTATGAGACTGTATCTCTACCCAAGGACCATGTATGCATGTAACCTAGCACCCCTGCTCAAATATATCCATGTCAGCTCTGTATCTAAGTGGGTACCATACTAAGTGCAACAGGGACTATTTTGGACATGAACTCAATGGCTGGCTCTTTGACCTCCCCCCTCCCAAGGGAGGATGAGACTTGCTAGGCCACAGAGGAGGACATTACAGCCAGTCCTGATGATACCTGATAAGCTATGGTCAGTTGGAACAGGAGGAGGCCCTTCCCTATCAGTGGACTTGGAAAGGGGTAGGGAGGAGATGAGAGGGTGGGTGGGAAAGGGACGAAATGAGGGACTGGGCTACAGCTAGGATACAAAGTTAAGAAACTGTATCTCATATTAAAAAATAAAAAATTAAAAAAAGTAGGACATAAAACAAAGTTCCTAAAGATGAAACACAAAATGCTGACAGTTTTTTGTTTGTTTGAAGACAGGATTTTTCTGAATAATTTTGGCTGTCCTGGACTCTGTTTGTAGAACAGCCTGTGCTCTCTGTGCTCACAGAGACCCACCTACCTTTAACTTCCTGAGTGCTAGCACTGCAGGTACTCACCAACAGCCCTAGCTGCTGATAGTTTATTTTGTTTTAGCATTTTATTTTTTGTTCTTGCTTCATGCACTACATCCCAACTGCAGTTTCCTGTTCCTCCATTCCTCCTACCCACAATCTATCCACCTCTACTCTGCCCAACTCACCTCTCCTTCAGATCCACTGCTTCTTTATTTTCAATGAAAAAAATTCTGTTGGCATAACAAGTTACAATAAGACTAGGAACAATCCCTCACATCAGAGTTGGTCAAAGCAATACATGAGGAAAGTGTAGCTAGAGCAGGAAAAAGAGTCAGAGTCACCCACGGACACACACACACACACTCATTGTTGGAAGTCCCTCAGCAACATCAAAGATGTATGCAGACAACCTAGCTCACAAGACTCATAGAATGTTTGCCTTTTTCTTTCAGTCTCTGTGATCCCCTATGAGCCCAGTTGACTTAGTGAGCCATGTTCTTGTTCTGTCCTTGATATCTCTGATTCCTACAATACATAGTCCATCATTTGTGGCGTTCCCCTAGATACATAATTGTGTTTGGCTGTGGTTCTCTGCATCTGCTCCCATCAGATGCCGGGTGATGTCTCTCTGATGACAACTGGGCTAGGCACTCATATATGATTATAGCGGAGTATCTTTCATTGACATTTTTTTGCCTGTCATGTTTACAGATATCGTGTGTCTCTAGGTTATCTTGACTCTGGTTCATGGTCATCCAGGCAGTGTCAGGCATGGACTTCCCCTCATGGTGTGGGCCACAATGTGTTTTCTGGAGTGTATTTAATATTAATGGGTTGGGGTTTTCCTTCTAGTATCTTCTGTAGGGCTGGATGGCTGCATATATACTGGGTATAGTAGTCTGGGTTGGCATCAGTGGTCTCTTAGTGTCTGCATGATATCCATCCAAGCCCTTCTGGCTTTCATAATCTCTGCTGAGAATTCTAGTGTGATTCTGATAGGTCTACTTATTATTTGAATGATGTTTTGGTATTAGCAGTGTCATGCATAGAACAGTTAATTTTCATGATGTCATCCCCATATAAAATAGAATCTCTGTAACCTATGAAAATGAAAAATGAACACACTTTAATGTGTGTTGAGGGAATTAAGACAAAGAAGGGACTAATTTGAGGTAAAAATAAACTATATATAAATGCTGCAAAAAATTAAAATACTTGTAATTCAATTACGATATTTTAGAATATAACTGCATCAAAAAAATTAATTCCTAGTCCATCAATATACCCAAAAAGTTATGTAGCATTTTGATTTTGCATGGTGATGAATATTTTTTCTATAACTCCTCATATGAAAATTACTGTTGTTTAAGTGATTCCTGAATGAATTACATAACATTATTAAAAGCAGAAAATTTGGTAGTTCTATGTGAAAGATAATTATACGCATAGTTTATTTTCCCTCTAACTCTCTCTTTATAGGAAAGGATTTATGAGAATGATTTACAATCTGTGAGTCAATTAATTCAACAGTGGATGGCTAAAAATGGAAAATCAAGGAATCTATCAGTGGCTTGGTCCATGAGGCTGGTTGGTGCAACTCACCTTCAAATACACTGAAATCCTCAAGAAGAAGGTTCTATAGTCAATGAAGAAATAGACTTGCTACCAAAGCGAAAAAGAACAGGCAAAGAGTAAAACATTCCTTCTTCCATGTCCTTGTATAGGTTTCCAGTAGAAGATGAGGCAAAGGTGAGTGGTTGGTTTTGCAGTATGAAGATATGGATTAAAGGTGTGTTTTTCAGCCTTATAGATCCAGAAGAGAAGTAGAGAAGACTACTTCAAATAAGGAAGAGTACTTCACAATTGTGTCCTTAATTTAGGTGTTTTGCTTAATTCCACATGCAGTCAAGTTAAAAACCAAGACTCATGGTCACACCTCTTTTCAGCTTGAAAGATAATCATATCTCCTCTTTACATTAACTTCCAAATGAAAACAATAACCAGGTCATAGTAATGCCTAAAAGTAATTTAATGATGCAGAGTACAATAACAGACAAATTACATATTTATACTCATCATAATTGAAGCTAACATGATATAACTGTCCTTCAAAAACCGTCCAGGTTAGAAACAACAAAGTCCAGGCTAGAAACAACTTTCCACCGCCGCTGTGCCACTCCACAACACCTCCCTCATAGGGCAACCCACATTAAGCCCAAAGATTCACCTCCCACCTGCTACGTGTGTGCAGGGTCCTTAGGTCCAGACCAAGCATGCTCCTTATTTGATGGCTCAGTTTCTGCAAGCCCCCTGGGGTCTGGGTCACCTGTTTCTGTTGGTCTTCTTGTGAGGTTCCTCGCACCTCCAGGGCCTTCCATCTTTTTCCCAACACTTACTCAGGATCGCTAGAGCTCTGCACCTTTCATAGGTGCAAGCCTGAGCATCTGTCCAAGCTCATTTCTGGCTGGAGTCTCTGAGACAATGGTCAGGTGAGGGTCCAAGCAACAGAGTTTTACAGTCCCAATTCTAGGGGTTACCAATGGGGTCAAATATCATACAACAGAGACTGATATTCTTCTTCCGTGAGAGGAGCCTCAAGTGTTGGTTCGATCTGCTCTCATGGGTCATCTGGGTCCAGAGCAGCTGGTACCTGTTCCTTGACTTCCGCTGTACTCAGCAGTTGATCCAGGAAAAGCTGTGCAGGGCAGGAGTTGCTGGGTTCTGGGTAGGCCTCTGTGGAGAAGGTGAGTTCGGGTCTTGACATCAACGCTTCTGCACACTGGCCTCCTGCAGAACCCGATGTCAACAAGCTGTCGCGGGAAGCCTCCTGCTCAATGCAACACGATGCTCCAGGAGCCCTTTCCGGGCCAGGAGAGGCAGGCAGGTCCTCACCTTTAGCTGTGCTGCCTCCAGCGCGGCCTTTCTGCCTGGCCTTTCTGTTCTGGAACCATATGTGGACGGTGTCCTCAGGCAAACCTGTGCTCAGGGCCAGTTGCACCCTCGTGGCATAGTCTGGGGATGGAGAGATCTCAAAAGCTTGCACTAGCATGCTGATCTGCGCTGGACTAAGCCGCGTTCGAGGCCTTCTCCGTTCTGAGGGCGGGCCTCTTGCTTGTTGTACCCTGGCGACAAGCTTTTCAGGAGGCTGTTGGGAGGCTTCAAGGCTGGAGCCTGCGGTGGTCTGTTTTGAGGTCTTCCTCGACACGCCAGTCTTATTTCTGCAGTTTTGAAACCACATGCAGATGCAGGACTCTGGAACCCCAAATTCCCTGGCCAGTTCCTGCCTGGTCCTGAAGCTCGGTTAAGGTGTCTTGGCGAAAACTGAGAGCAAGACCTCCTTCTGCTTAGCCTGCCAAACAGTTTTTAGACGCAAGGATGTCTTTGTCTTACTGCAGCCACTCACATCTGCCTGATCTTCCATCCTGCCGAGGACACTTTGACAGGGGTTCTTCCTCTCCAGTGTGTACTCAGAACAACACCCAGGACAGTGCAGGCTATGGCAAATGCGTAAAGGGGTCCGCTGCACACCCTTAAATACCGACCTAGGCACCACCCACTCCCTCGAGGCTTCCAATTACAGGCTAAACCGTGGAACGCCCTTCTGCTTCCAAACTGTGAAACCCTTCCTTCCTCCTGCGAATTTTCCCATATCCCACCCTAAAGCACCCTTTCCAGATACAGGTGGTCTTGTGTTCTACCCAAATTCCACTGCTTAGCTCACAGTACGCACCTGTGTTGGCCCACAAGGAGTTTGAGGGGAGAGTCTAAGGCACGGCTTCTGATGATCAGGCAAGGAGAAGGGGCAGAAGCCAGGAGCAGTCTTTGCCTACTTTAACGAAGTCATTCATTCAGCTCTGGCTGATGCTCAAGGAGGAACGTGGCTAGAACAGATCTTGCATTCTGCGTGTGCTTCTGCCTTAAGTTCCTTTCAGCTTCAGTCTCCCGGTGTATGATTTCAACAATCTAAATATGGTTAGGAAACTGCAAGTATAAGCATTTGGGCAGAGAGGAGACTTATCCTGCAGAAAGACTCCTGGAATTATTTCTGAATTTCTCCTTCAGTGGCAGGCTACAGAAGGTGTCAACTTCCCTCTTGGACCCTCTGGTTCCACCTATTTAATCCCCCATACACTTTGTCCTACTGGAGAAATTTTACAGATTCCTAGAAACTGTATATGAACCTTCAGAAGCACACATTGTGGATCCCAAGACTTTTGGGAGAGGATACTGAAGTCATCTCCTGCATTTCAATGAACACCACTTGTTGCTGCCATTAATTTGGATCTCTGATCATTAGACACTGCTTTCC
Organism: Meriones unguiculatus; assembly: GCF_030254825.1. Lineage (NCBI taxonomy): Eukaryota > Metazoa > Chordata > Mammalia > Rodentia > Muridae > Meriones > Meriones unguiculatus. Next base: position 4,726,925 of record NW_026843647.1, read on the forward strand.
AGAACACACAATTTCCCGTACTGCCAAATGTGCCTATCCTTCCTAAGGGTTCGGCTTTGCCCTAGATGGAGGAGAACAGTAACAACTGATCAATTCTACCCCTGCCTTATTTTTGCATCTCGTGTTTTACATGCACCATGATTTTAACTTCTTCCTTGCAGTCCCCATCTACAGTACCTGGGTGTACAATAGATCCTGTAGAAGTTATTCTGCTTCTTCCAGAGATCCTCTTTAGCATCCCTGAATACACAGGTCCATAAACAGCTGTATTTCCTTTGTGACATAGAACCCTTGTGCTTAGGGTCAGAGGTTTATATGCAGCCAGATGCAAAGCTGCGCTCAGTTGAGATTTTCCTACCTGCCTAGTACCTCATGGCTGCGTGATGGGAGACAGCTCGTATTGTTGCATGAGGGGCCTAAGCCTGACAGGCCCCTCTGTTGGTTTCCTGATGGCAAGAGGTTAGCCTGTTTGTCCCTCTCAGAGCAGTAATCCCTAGACCTGTGCTTTCCCTTGCCACAGCTGCCATGAAACCCCGGGAACCTTTGAATTCCCTTGGAGCCAAAATCTGCTTCTGTGAGTAAAGGCACAACTTGCCTCTGTGTTAACACACCTCCTATTTTGCATTCTAGAGATTTTAACCTCACAGTTCTTTTGGTAAATTCCTGGATTCACCCAAAATAGCACACCAGGTGTTTTGAGAACTGGGAACTCTAGCTGTAGCTTGTCCTGTGAGGTCGGCATGATGTTCCTGAGAGTCAATAGCAGTTGTCTCTCTTAATCAATCTTCTCTTGGGGCTGCTCCTCCTTTTCATGCTCTAAATGCTCTCCTACATGTGGTATTTGCAGTATCATGCGCCAAGAATGACATCAGTGCTTATCTGGTGTCAGTCCGGTACTACCCTCTTTAGAGCTGAATCCAATCTCTGTATGAAGTTGGTGAACAGTCTTCTCCAGGGCCTTGAATTACCTTAGTGAATGAGGCTGTTGTTTTGCACAGGCTCCTAAACAGATCCCTGCACCCTTAACACTGCAACATGACATTATTCAGTGATTTCATCATCAGAACAAATGAGGGACCACCTGGGAATGAGAAAAACAACTGTTATTATTTGAATTGAAGCCAGGTGCAGATAGCTCTTGAAGGGCAGGGTGAACTGTTCTGAGGAACAACCAGCTGTAAAGTGTAGAGCAAAAGTGATCTGATTTTCATGCATAAAAATCCTGTTTTGTATGTTCAGGGTCATGTCCTGTCTTTGTAGGTGCGACCCTATCTCAACAGCAATAAAACCTTTTGCTATTGCATTGAATTGTGGTCTGTGAGTTTTCCTGTGAAGGGCGAGATCCTGAGCTCCTGAGAAGTGAGACTCTAGGTCTTCCATTTTGGTGCGTTGCCCGGAAAACAGTGTGCCCTTCCTTAACACTCAGCTGGCTGGGCTCAGAAGTGAGCTCAGAACAGGTTAGTCTGATTTTTGGTATACCACTGTTTCTCTTTAGTCACCTATCTAGACATTTTTGGTCATCTGCTCATTCCCTGCGATAGACAAACTTGTCAGAATATCGGTTGCCTGGGAACTGGAGGACCTTCCAGATTCCATTTGGGAGGCTAGTTCCGGGATGGTTTTCCTCCCATCTGTTTCTCTTCAGAGACAGCCGCCATGAGGCAGCCTCTCAATCAGAATTCTGTAGTACCACCCGTAAGGGTGTCCTTGTGTAACTGCCTTTCTTGTTTTCTTTGTCTCTATCATTGTTGCTTCTTTGACTTTCTTGATGGACGACTTTATTATGGGACAGGCGGTGACTATCATTTCTTGGAGGTGAGATAAAAGGCACATATTTGTTTGAATCTGTCCTATTCACCAGCCCACTTGGGATGATTGCCAGAAACACTTGCAGGCCCTCTTAACTACTGAGGAACGAGACGGGTCCTCCTTGGGAAGAGAAAGACTGTGCCTGGAATGGACAGGAGGCCTTCCATCCTCCCTAATGAGATTGATGATGGCTTTCCCCTCACCCACTGAACGGGAATTACAACACATCTGGAGGTAGGGAATGACTGGAGGTCTACCGTCAGACTCTAATTGCGGGTTTCCATGGGGCTGCTTGAAATCCCACTGATTTGATGAAGGTAAGAGAGATGGTTCAGGGGCTGCATGAATCTCCTGCAGCCTTTCTGGAATGGCTGATAGAGGCATACTGTCAGTTTACGCCCTATGACCCTATCATAGATGAGCATAAACCAATGGTGACTATTACCTTTATAGACCAGTCAGCCAGAGATATTTGTAGAAAACTCCAGAAAATAGAGGGTTTACAGGACAAGTTCTTTAAGGATTTAGTGCAGGTAGCAGAAAAGGTTTTCTACAGCTGGGAGATGGAAGAAGAGAAAGAGGAAAGAAAGCAGAAAGAGCAGGAAGCAAGAGAAAGAGAAAGGATAAGAGGCAAGACAGAAAGTTGACTAAGATCCTGGCCACCGCAGTGTAGTCATAATGATAGGGAGAGAGATCCTGGAAATCAGAGGGCCCTCTGTCTAAGGATCAGTGTGCCTATTGCAAGGAGAAAGGACACTGGATCAAGAATTGTCCCAAAAGGAAGATGAAACCCTTCTTTGGGACCTGGCACACCTCCGGGCCACCAATCCACAGGTTACTCTTCTCCAATATGTGGATGACATTCTATTAGCTGCAAATTGTAAAGAAACCTGTTTTGAGGCCACCGACCAGCTGTTGCAAGAGATGGGTAAGCTCAGCTACAGAGAAAAAGACCCATCTCTGCAGGAAACAGGTCAGTTATCTGGGATATATATTAAAAGAGGGAAAGAGATGGCCGTCGGAGGCTAGAAAAAAGACTGTATTTCATATTCCCCCTCTACAGACTACTGAACAACTGAGGGAAATTTTAGGTACAGCGGGGTTTTGCCGGCTGTGGATCCCGGGATTTGCCAACATGGCAGCCCTTCTGCATGCCCTTACAAAGGGTAGTGACTCTTTCATCTGGGGAAAGGATGAACAAGCTGCATTTGGTAATAACAAACAAGCCTTAATATTGGCCCCAGCATTGGGACTCCCTGATGTAACCAAACCCTTCCATCTCTATGTGTATGAGAATCAGGGAATGGCCAATGGGATGCTAACACAGAAAATTGGACCCTGGAAGAGACCAGTAGCCTATCTATCCAAAACACTTGATTGAGTAGTGGCAAGATGGCCAACCTGCCTGTAAATAATAGCAGCAGTGGCGGCACTAGTAAAACATGCAGACAAACTGACTCTGGGACAGGACCTCATCATCTGTGCTCCTCATGCCCTTGAGAGTGTCTTAAGGCAGCCACCTGATTTCTGGCTCATGAATGCCAGCAAGACACATTACCAGGCCTTGCTCTTGAATAATGATAGAGTCACCTTTGCCCCGGCTACAGGGCTAAACCCTGCCACCTGATTGCCAGATCCAGAAATCCAGCCCCTGGAGCATGATTGCTTACAGGTTCTAGCAGAGGAACAGGGATGGCTAAAGGCCTTGAAAGATCAACCTCTTCCTGATGCTGAGGTGACACACTATAAGGATGGGAGCAGTTTTTTGTAGAACGGGAAGAGAAAGGCAGAGGCAGTGGTGGTAGATGGACATCAGGTAATATGGGCCCAGGCGTTGCCGGAGGGCACATCTGTTCAGCGAGCTGAATTGATTGCTTTAATCCAGGCATTAACACTGGAAAAGGTTAAAAAGATAAACATCTACACTGATAGTTGGTTCGCCTTACCAACAGCCCATGTACATGGGGCCATCTATCAGCAGAGATTTCTGCTAACATCAGCTGGTAGAGATAAAAAATAAAAATGAGATTCTGACTTTGCTCAATGCCTTGTTGCTGCTGGAAAAGGTAAGCATTATTCATTGTCTGGGACATCAGAAGGGGATTTCTGAGGCAGGAAAGGGGAATAACATGGCCGATCAGGAGGCTAAAGCAGCTGCTAGAGGAACTGTCCTAGTGGTACTAACTGCTGAACTGCCCAGAGAAGAATGACTAAACTACTCAGAAAGTGACTTAAAGTTAATATGGTAAAACACAGGGGATATTTGACACCTATGTGGGGGCATGGATTGACTCTAAAGGTAAGATCATTCTACCACAGGAAGACGCTGAGAGATTAATTACTCAGATGCGTAAGTGGACTCACTTGCGGGCAAAGAATTTAGCTGAAATTGCCTACCCATCCCAGTACTGAATACTAAACCTCACCACCCTGACTGAGACAGTGACTAGGGCATGTGAACCTTGCCAGTAGGTAAACATAGGTAAGAGTTTCCAGAGCTGCTTCCAGGGAAGCAGCTGAGAGGAACTGTGGCAGCCTTTTTGGAGTATATGGCAAATTTGGAGTTAATGGCATCTGAACAGTGGAATCTGGCCTCTTGGCTTTGGCTATTTTCCAAAGTCCAGTTTCTTATAAACTGACCTTGGTGGTCCTACAGCAAACAGCTCTGACCCTGCGAAACTGTGTGCAACCATAGTAACCAGACAGCAGGCGCTGTGTAACCTTGAGTGAGCTCTCCTATGTTTTGACCATGTAAAGCTCCTACAGGAGAAACTGCTTGTACTTTTTGGCCTACTTAAGTGTTAACCTGACATCCATTAAACTGACACTTGGATCAGCATGTAGACTCAGTGTCCTTCTCTGTGTCACCCTGTCTCTCTCTCTCTTTCCCAGCCCTCTCTCAGGTGGTATTCAGGTGTCACTGCTGGCCAGTGACAAGGAACTAGACCTGGAATGCATTGGGAAGTGGATTTCACTGAAAGTAGACCATCTAGAGATGGCAATAAATATCTCCTGGTTTTTGTGTACACTTTCTCAGGATGGGTGGAAGCTTTTCCCACAAAGAAAGAAACCTCCCTGGTCATGGCCAAAAAGATTCTGGAAGACATTTTTCCTCGGTTTGGTATTCCAAAGGTAATTGGGTCAAACAATGGGCCAACCTTTGTTGTTCAGGTAAACCAGGAGGTGGTCAGGTTTCTGGGACTTGATTAGAAGTTACATTGTGCTTATAGACTTCAAAGTTCAGGACAGGTAGAGAGAATGAATAGAACTCTCAAAGAGACTCTCACTAAATTGACCATGAAGACTGATGGTGACTGGGCAGTGATCCTTCCCTTGGCCCTCTTTAGAGTCAGAAGTACTCCCTCCATACTAGGTTTAACTCCCTTTGAACTACTATATGGGGTTCCTGCTACCCTGACTCTTCTTGGGGACCCCATTGACATAATTAGTGGTAACTCTGACTTGTTGTCCAGGTGAAAAGGACTGCAACTTATTCAGAAAGAGATTTGGAGCAAGGTTGGTAGTGCATATGCGCCCAGGTCCTTGGAGGTCCCCCATTAGTTCTAGGTTGGAGAGATGGTGTACTTGTTATGACACCGCAGCCAGAATTTGGAACCTCGTTGGAAGGTTCCTTATTGTGTCCTGCTCAACACCCCAACAGCCGTCAAAGTAGAGAGCATTGCAGCTTGGATCCATGGGTCATATGTCAAGCCTGCTCTTCATAAACCTTCTGACACCTGGAAAGTCCAAGCCTCCAGCAACCTGTTAAAACTGAAACTCATCAGGGACAATGAACTCTTTGACCAGTAAAGTGGACAGACAATGGTACCTCTGGGTGGTGCTGTTTTTACTCAATTGGAGTTTTGGTGATCCTCACCAGGCTCACAAGGCCCTGGAAGCAATGTATGGTAAACCCTGTGATTGCAAGGGTGGTGTGATGAATGGCAGAGCCTTACTTATTGGTAAGATTTGGAGCCCCAACAAGGCCTATGCTCAAGTTGAGTTTGGCGATACATGGGCATATAGAGCCCTACAACCTTCAGGGAGTACCCCAAGTTTAGAATGGCATTGTGTAACTAAGCCTAAGATGATTCCTTATGTAAATGGGTGCCCCGTGCCTTGCCCTTGTGATACCTATCAACAGGTTGTGCATAGCAGTTGCTATAGGGTTGTGCAACAATGTACTGGAAAAGATAACATCACCTATTTCACTGCCATATTGAACCAAGTCAGGGAGGAGATGAGGATAGACGATTGTTTCCACAGTATGCCAACAGGAGTCCATGGATCTTAATTACTCCAAGCCCCTTGTTCTGGGATGGTAGGAAAGCCTGTACGCTGAAGAAAGGTACCTCCCATTCACCTCTCAGATGGAGGAGGGGTGCAGGATCAGGCCAGACAAGAACAGGTTAAACAATGCATTGAAGGGTTAATAGAAAAAAGAATACTCGTCCCTCAATTACCACCCTCTGGTTCTTCCTGATAGTAGAGGAAACTTTATTTTAGACCCCCAGACTGTAGATGTTATTACTGCCACTCATAGCCTCCTAAATGACACCAACCCTTCGCTTGCAAGTGACTTCTGGCTCCGCCTCTGACAAGGGCAGCCTGTTCCTCTGGAGCTCCCCCCCAACGCCACTTATTCCACTGCTGAGGGGTCCTGACACTCAGCACCCTCTCTGAGAGTGCAGCCTCTCTTCAAGCAAAATGTTACTTGTTTGACAAAACCCTACAAAAATGATAGCTCAGCTCTACCTGTAGGGGATGCTACCTTTGCCATTTGTGATTCAGCAATTGACATCTCCACAGCTCTCTGCCCTGACAATAACACTGTTTTCTTATGCAGGAATAATAAAGCCTATACATTCTTGCCCACAGATTGGACTGGGACCTGTGTACAGGCAACTCCCTGATCTTAGCATCATTCCAGGGGATGAGCCAGTCCTAGTCACCACCTTTGACTTAATGGCTGGAAGAATGAAGAGAGCCATTCAGTTCATTCCTCTGTTAGTGGGAACTGGGCTGAGTGCTTCCATAGGCGCTGGGTCAGCTGGCTTGGGTGTTTTATTATATAAATACAACAAACTGTCCCAACAGTTAATTAATGATGTACAATTGCTTTCGAGCACCATCAATGACCTCCAAGACCAGCTCAATTCCTTAGCAGAAGTAGTTCTCCAGACCCAGAGGGGATTAGACCTCCTTACGGTTGAAAAAGGAGGAATCTGCTTAGCCCCACAGGAGAAATGCCGTTTTTTACACTAATAAATCAGGCATTGTTAAAGGAAAGATTAAAAAAAAGATCTTGAAAACAGAAGATGAGAATTAATAGAATATCCTTTTTGGAATGGGTTTAATGGTATGCTCCCCTATGTGCTTCTCTTACTGGGACCTTTTGCTACCCTTTTGCTCCTTGTCACAATATTACCCTGTATTGTTAACCAATTACTGGCCTTTGTCAGGGAATGTGTAAGTGTGGTTCAGGTCCTGATGCTCCAGAGGCAGTATCGATCTCTCTCTGAGATTGATCCACAATTTTAGGGTTAAAATTGGAGCACAAAGAAAAGGGGGATGAGAGCTCACCCGAGAATGAAAACAACTGTAAAAGAAAAACAGCTGTGACCATTCCCATTCTTGAATTAAAGCCAGAGGCACATAGGTCTCAAATGGCAGGATGAACTGCTCTGAGATAGCCTTGAATTGAAGCCAAAGGCAGGTAGCTCTTGAAGGGCAGGGTGAGTTGTTTTGAGAAAACTCACAAATGGCCAAAAACTGCAAACAACTAGGCGTAAACTATCTTCATGCTATTCTTGCTGACCAATCAATGTATAGAGCAAAAGTGGCCAGATTTTTAAGTATAAAAACCCGGTGCTTTGCATGCTTGGGGCCATCTCCTGCCTTTTGAGGGGTGACCCTATCGTGATTGAAATAAAAAAAAAATGCTCTTGCTTTTGCATTGAGTTGTGGTCTGTGGGAATTCCTGAGAAGAGTGCGATCTTGAACTCCTGAGCTGTAAGACCCCAGGTCTTTTACAGGATAAATATAAAAGAAGGAAGTAGGTAAAATAACAGTAAATTTTTTAAAGAGTTTTAAGCAATCATACTGTGAATTATCTACATAAATCCCTATAATACATGTAAGTACGTGCATGAATATAAACATGTAGCAACCTAAATGCTTTTAATAATGCACATAGATAAGTATAGTTCACCACTGACCAAGGAAGCTTTTCCTTGAACCACAATCATGACTGAAAACCACAACCAATCACAAGGCAGAATTCTGGAGAACAGTCACATCTGATACATCTACAAAACAATTCCCAGATCTAAGACTCAGTGATCATGCATAACAGGAGGTAAATATATATATATATATATATATATATATATATATATATATATATGGCAGAGGATCAGAGTATGGTCTGGTAATGTGTCTCCTAATAATACCAGAAGCTACACCCATAAGATGGACCAATATAAAAAAAAAAATAAAGAAAAAAAGGCTTACCAATATACCTGTATAAAAACGAACTAAAAATTGAAAATGCTAATAGACATGCAAAAGTGGTCTAGGAAGAAACCATTGTCCTTAATCCTACACAAAAATCTGCAGGGAACTAATAAATGCTGAGAGTATGAGAAAAAAAATCTTTCCAGGAAAGAGCATAAAATCATTTAGTTATCCAATACCAAGCAATCAACCCTGAAAACATGCATGGAAGTAACATTATTAAACTGAGCAACTTATATTAAGAGCATAATACAAATTTGAAAAAAGAAGATGAATTTGAAAGAGAAATAGGAGAGGTCTGTGGGAAGGTTTGGAGGGAAGAAAAGAGAAGGCACAAAATGATGTAATTATTAAATAACCTTAAAAATGAATTAAATATAAGCTCTTTAGGTCATGATTTTAAAATGTATCACTATTGAGTAGTATGCAAACATAAAACTTGCAGGTAGATAGATGGAACTAGAAAAAAAAATCATGTTATATGAGGTAATCCAAACACAGAAAGACAAATTCCACATATTCTCTCTTCTAAGTTTCCCAGCTTTAAACGGAATATGTGTGTACTCATATGTGAGTCTATATCCGGCAGTAATTAAAAAACCAAGAATGAAATAGTGACCATTTCCAAGGTGAGAATGGAAGTGTGTGGGGGCAGAAGGAAGTAGAAAGGTATAGAGATTTGAAAGAGGAAATGGGAAAAACTTGAAGGGGGTATAATAATTTCGGAGGTAAGACAGAAAGAAATACAAAAGGGAAGATGGTAAGGTAAGGATGTCTGAAAAAAGTAATATGGAATAATATTAGTAACTATCTAAGATATGTATAATCCATGTAAGCTATTGTATAAAACTAAAATTTAGTTTAAATGAAATTTTGCCATCTGTGATGACAATTGTCCCTCCATCTAACAAAAACTCCAACACCAGGCATGAGAAGTCAACTTTTGAGTTACTGGGAAGGGTTTTCTAAGAGAATCCTCAAGAATCATATGCTACTACCTATCTGAACTGAAAACTACAGTCCATTTTCAGCCTGAAAAGATGCTGTTTGTTCGGTCTGAAATACCTGAAAATAACAGGATGCAGAATGAGGAACTAGGAAAATGAAGAGGTGCTGTGCTAACTCTTGAACTTTGAATTTACGCCAACTGCCAGCTTCTTGGAATATAAACTTATAGTTGTCCTCAAGCGCCTGCTTTTTCAACAGTACATAACACATTGAAGACATGGCATGTATGCTTGTGGGTGCTCGCGTTCCACTTAACATCCAGCACAGTCCTGTCCAAAAGCTCCAATACCCCATCCACCCTCTTAGGAGCTGTCCAGGCTTTAAATCAATCTTAAATCTATCTACCGCATTTCAGCTCCACTTCCAGCCACTCACATTGTATTATAGGTGTCTCATAGACAAAAAAAAAAAAATTATCTGTTTTATCTTGTACGATTGTGAACATCCTTACTGAATTCATGATGAATTGTCCCAGACACGGAAATTCTTAAAGCCAAGCACTCCATAGCCAGGGAACTGCAAATAATCCCAGAGTGCATTGTGCCTGCTGGGAGCCTCAGTGAGAACTGTCTCAGAGCAAGGACTTCTGGGATTGTTTGTAGTAACATAGCCAGGTCTCACTATATCGTCGCTTTGCCGAGTTGCAGACGCAAAAATACAATTCCCAGAATGCTGTATTTATCGCATTACACCCTCACAAGCTATCCTCCTCCTCCCTACTTAGCCTAGAGCTCTGTCAGGACCCAGAAGTATCCCCCGGAAGCGCTTTCCCCGTCGTCACAAAGCGCACAGTGTTTTCCCTGGTCCCTGGTGTTCTGTCAATGTCCTTGCCCTGTGCCCTCGCAGTCTTCAGGTTCAGGAGCCTTTCGGAGCCAATTTGTGATGCCATCGCCCCGCCCCCTGGTACCGGAAGTAAACACACAGGGCTGCTGCACTTGTGTGCAGGAAAAATGAGCGCTTTGAATTCTCCTGATCAGAGGAAGTCCAGCTGGTCCCTGGTCCCTGGAGAAGGGATCCTGAGGTCCCTCCCCCTTTTTAAAATTAATTTTGAGTCGCCCAGTCAAAGGAGGACTAGTCTTGGGAAGGCAGAAACGCGCTCACAGGGAAAATAAATGTCTTTTAAATATTAAAAAATAACTGGAGGCAGGAGAGATGGCTCAGAGGTTAACAACGCTGGCTGCTCTTCTAGAGTTCCTGAGTTCAATTCCCAGCAACCACATGGTGGCTCACAGCCAGCTGTAATGGGATCTGGTGCCCTCTTCTGGTGCACAAGCAGAATGAATGAATGGATGAATGAATACATGGATGGATGAATCTTAAAAAAAAAAAAGCCGACCTTTGTCATCGCAACAGCCATCAGACACAGAAAATCCCTCTCTTATCAAGGTGCCAGGTTCCATCCCAGGGACCACACGGTGGCGCTCCAACCATCTGTCAAGGAATCTGGTGCCCTCTGGTGGAGCACACGTGTCACTTAATAACTAGCTTTATCTATATGATGTTTTCATTTAATACTATGTATTTATTTCAATTTAATAAGAACAGACAAGGGCGTGTCTTGAGAGCAGGCTTCCCAGAGTCCTGTGGAGTCGGTACGCAGGAGGTCTCTGTGCTAGATCAAAGCAGGGCCTGGGGCCCCCCACCTGTGTCCATCCTCCAGTGCTCTCCCCAACCTGATGGTAAGATTCTGTTGCTGAGGACAACACCTTCACAAGTCATTGGACACAGCGAATCCCAGCTGGCCCCTACCGAGAACCTTCACCCTTATAGACTGCTGTTTGCGATACAGGAACATACGCTGCATGCCACCAGAAGAGAAAAGTACACACCAACCCAGCCATACACCCTTCACTCTCCAACAGTGACCTGCCTACAAGATTTTCTGGTGCACTTGTGGTATAAAGGTCACAGAAGAGACCAACTAATATCTAGTTGGGTTTCAGGAGGCCCACTCCATGAGAAGGAACCTTGATCCAATACTGCTTGATTGGCCAGGAACCTGAGTCTACAGAGGCCAAGGACATAAGAGAAATCTAAATGCTACAGTTGTGCTAAAGGAGCACAGCCATACTCACAGATTAGTGCCTTGCTAGGCCATCATTGGAAATTTCTCCTGCAGGAGATGGGAATAAATACAGAGACCCACATCCAGTTGATATGCAAACAGTGAGAAGCCTTGGACCATTCCACCCTAAATGAGATGTCTGCAAGAAACCCTAAGCCCCTAAGGGCTCAAGAAACTCTGTGTGCAGAGTGTAAGCGCCAGAGTGGATGAAGGACACAAGGGTAACAAGGCCTTGTAAACACAGCAGGACCAACACACATATGAATGCACCCTGACCCACAAGCTATCTTTTCTTTCACTTTCCCCTGTTGGGGTTGCCTCAACAGGCAAAGAGTATGTGTTCCGTCCTGATGCCACTTGATATGCTGGGGTGGGTGGGTATGCACAGGAGAGGCAGGGTGATCCTCTTTTCTGAAGAGCCAGGTGAGGGATGATAGTGGAAAAAAAGGGAGGGTATGACTGGAAGGAGAAGGAGAAGAAGGGGAGGTCTAAGACAGGGATGTAAAATGAATAAATAAAAATTTTAAAAATAAAAATAAGAAATAAGGGGGCAGGAGAGATAGCACAGAGTTTAAGATCACAGGCTGCTCTTCCAGAGTTTCTGAGCTCAATTCCCAGCACCCACATGGTCATATCAATCTATCGTGAGACCTGGTGCCCTCCTCTGGCATACAGACAGAATAGTGTACAAATAATAAAAAAATCTTCCATAATAAAGAGAACTACACTATGAATCATAAATAAAGTGTCCATCCCTCCAAAAAGAACACTCATTCCCTATTTAATAATAATAATAACAATAATAATAACAATGATAATAAATGAAAATCTTATTTTTCTCCAAGGGACTCTCATTGAGGCAACAAACCAGACTAATGTGTAGGTCCCATGAGAAGCAATAGATGGCAAAAGAAAAACTCAAAGGTATACTTGTGGGTTGTCAATGCTGCCTCTTCAGGCACCAGGCATCCACCTGGTACACAGGCACACCTATCCATGCAGGCAAAACAGTCATACGTGTAAAAATAAACAAATAGATGAGATTTACACTTCTTAGAAGAAGGGAAAAAAGCACAAGGGTCCATTAGTAAGTAAAGCTAGTTTATTGCACACACAGCCCCAGCTTAAATTTATGTATTCCCAGTTTAAATGTGTCCAGTTTAAATTCCCTGCTCAGCCAGGGCCCAGCCAGTCCCTGCTCACTGCAGAAGGAATCCTGGGGTCCCTGCCCCCCTTTCTTTTAGTGATTGCAAACTCTCCCAGTCAAAACAGAGCTGGTCCCAGGAAGGCAGACAGAGATTATAAATCATTCTTAAAGACTATAACAAGAAGCCAGGTGTGGTGTCGCATGTCTGTGGCTGTCAGTGGGGCAAGCAGAGGCTGGTGTGAGTTCCAGGCCATCTGGGTTTGCAAAACGAGTTCAGGACATGCAAGGCCACAAGAGAAACCCTCTCTCCAAAAGGAAGGGTTTGCACCCCTGCCAGCTCTTCACACTCACATGTCCTAAGTCATAAAGTATGACTTCAACCAGGCTATAAGAAAGTCCTGCCAAGCACAGTGCACACACCTTTAATCCCAACACTCGGGAGGCAGAGGCAGGTAGATGTCTGTGAGTATGTCTGGGAGTTCGAGGCCAGCCTGGTATACAATGAGGCCTGGAAAGCCAGGGCTACACAGAGAAAACCTGTCTCAAAAACCCAAATTAATAATAATAATGATAATAATAATAAGATTGAAATAAAAAAAATCAGAGCCAGGCCTGCTGGCACATTGTCAAAAACAGGTTCCTTTCCCAAGGAAGGCACACAGTAGAGTTTATGGGAAAAATAGCAGATGGAAGAAAGATTTGAAACTTCATTTTATTTCATTTTTAAAATCTCAATTACATTAATTCTTAGTGGATTTGAGAGAGCAAAGACTTAAAATCAGTGGGTATTGTTTTAAAGTTTAAAGCATAAGCATGAATAAAGCCTAGTTAGTTGGAAACATGTCCAGCCTCCTTTGGGGAAGAACTAGCCTTAAGGGGACAAATTAACCTTACTGCATTCTTAACTGCCCACTAATTATACAGTTGCTAGGAAACTGGCCCATAGGACCAGGCCAGAACTGTTTGTGGTCTTGATGCCCAAAGTAACCAATCATTTCAAACTGAGTTTCCATTACACAATCATGTAAAGCCAAAGCATGTAAGTCCCTGCTTGCAGTTTTGCCCCATAAAAACCTTGCTTCCCTAGATCTCAGGGCTACATTCCTGTCCTGTGTCCACAGGAAGTTTGTGTCCCATGTCTGAACACGTATACAATTTTAAAAACCTCATGTATTTACAGCAGAGTGTATCCCAGGTCTTTTGGGGTTCCCAAAATGGCATAACAGTTTCACTCTGAATAATACCATTAGTAATTTATAAACATCTCCCAATGACAATAAACACTTGTAGCCACAGAAAACAACCAAAAACCTACCCAATCCCCCTTAAGGAAAATATGACATCATTCTCATTGATTTCTTCTAGCTGACATTTTGGACATGCAGAAATCCTGTTGGGGGCCCAAAGAAAATTGGAAAAATGTTTAATTAAGTAAGCAATATTTGTGGTCCAGTCTTTGAATGTTGAGAAAATAATAAAAGTCCTGTTTAGAACAGTTTAAAATGCTGGACCAATTAAGATTTGTAGCTTTCTTCAAAGCTCTCTTGGGAGCAGGCCGTGATGAGAAACAGCAATTGAAGTTGTTGAGGCAGGAACAAGAACAATTCTGGAACATGCAAGATACAAACAGATGTGTCAATATCTCAGCATGCTGGAAGAAAAATTCTGTCAGGTTTGGTCCAGCATCTCCAGTATTCACTCCTTTTGTTCTGCAAACATATAATTTCTCACAAGCATTATACAGTTCTAAAATTATAAATGTATGAGATGTTCAGAATGAAATTAAACTGTAAACCAATTTTATCAATGCCAATTAAAAGAATGACATAATAAAAATTGAGGATATTATAGCCAAGGATTTATTGGTCATGTACTGCTGAAGTTCTGGCTAGAGACATTTTTTATGTCTCAGTCAGCTTTAGAATTATGTGAAGCAATTATCAATTTATATTGCCTGTTTTGTTTGGTATTCTTAATTTCTTTCTTCTTGTGTGTAACCAAGGTTTTCGGGTGGTCTTCCTCTGTGATATCTGATTTTTATTTGTTTTGAAGGAACCCATAATTTCTCTTCTCCTGTATGAACATATGAAAAACCTCTTCCCCAGTATGTAATACATCCCCTACTGTTCATTGTGAAGTTAGGGTATCTTTGAAATATATAGGCTGAAATAATTCAGCAATTTTTTTTCTATAACCCAGTGTCTTTGTGCAGCTGTTGTTTGTTGTTCATTAACATTTAAGAAATTTAAGGTCAAAAAAGCATTATGTAATCTATCTCGTGGGGGGGTTAAAACCCCTCTCTGTTTGTTAAGCATGTCCCTTAAAGTATGATTCAATTTTTCAATGACTGCTTGACTGGCAGGATTCTGCGGAATACCTGTTACATGTTTTAGCTTATAATATGTAAAAAAATCTTTCCATTTTATTAAAGACATATGCTGTAACATTATCAGACTTGATTTGTGTAGGCATAACCATAACTTCCAGAACTTCTAATAAATTTGTAATAACTAAATCAGCCTTCTTAGAACTTGTGGCTTCGCCTGAAAGATGGAGCTGGTTTCCGCCTTCCACCTTCCCGATGGTGAGTGCTCTCTGTCACAAACAACTCCGCATTTGGCTAAGGCTGAGGATCTGGCTTGCTTCCATGTATGTGGACCTATCTTCATTGCCCACGTGGCATGCTGAGGTTGGCTACCCAGAGGATATTTAACCTGTGGGCTGGCTTTTCCCAGGGTCAGATGATTGTTCAAGGTTCCTGAATAAACTGCATTGAAAAAAGAAAAAAGAACTTGTGGCTTTTGTTCATTGGAACCCTGAATATGTGTCTATAGTATGGTGCACATATTTCAGTTTACCAAACTCTATAAAATAAAACACATGATTTGCTAAATTTCATTTCTTTGTTTACCATTTGGGTTACTTCCTGCAGGTAGTGGAGTTTAATTATATAAAGAACAAGTGGGACATTTTCGCACAATTTCTTTGGCTTGTTGCCAAGTGATAGAAAACTCTCTTTTTAAACCTTTGCTGTTAACATACTGTTTTTAAAATGAAATTCTGAGGCCTCAAACAAACTTCCTGTCAATAGTTGATCAATTTCATCATTGCCTGTGCTAGAGTGCCTGGTGGATGCATATCAGATCTGATCTATGTTATATACAATGTATTATTTTTATTTCTTATTACTCGGTGTAATTGAAGAAACAGTGAAGTTAAGTCCAAATAAGCCTGAATTAGATCAGAAGTTTCTATATGTAGAACAATAATTTCTGCATATTGAGAGTCAGTGACTATACTAAGAAATTCTTGAAAATTTGATGACACCAAGAGAATTGCATATAATTCTGATTTTTGAACTGAATCATAAGCACTCTCCATCACTTTACTCAGATTTTCTGACTTAGAACCTGCCATTTTTGATTTATTGGCATCCGTATAAAATATGGGAGCTCCAAAAATTGGAGTTCCTTTTATTATATGAGGAAGAATCCAATTGTTTCTTTTTATAAACTGAAGTGACTTGATTTTGGGGTATCTGTTGCTGATTTCTCCGAAAAACTCACAACAAGCTCTTTGCCAATATCCGTTCACTGCCCATAATGATACAATCTCAGCATTGGGAAAGGTCACCACAATTCCAGCTGGATCTATTCCAGCCAACTGATGAAGTCTCATTTTTCCTTTTAAGAGTAATTCAGGAACTTTTCTATATCGATTTTTAATTTTTTTTTATTTTGCTTGTGTACCAAAAATACCCCATTCTAAGACACAGTCCACCTTATGCATTAGAATTCCTGTGGGAGAATGAGTGAAAAGCAAGATAACCAAAATATAGGCCGTCTTTGGATCAATATGGTCTATATATGCATCTTGTAATTTCCTTTCTACCAGAGCCAATTCATTTTCATCT
Source organism: Meriones unguiculatus (assembly GCF_030254825.1). Taxonomy (NCBI): domain Eukaryota; kingdom Metazoa; phylum Chordata; class Mammalia; order Rodentia; family Muridae; genus Meriones; species Meriones unguiculatus. Next base: position 4,743,383 of record NW_026843647.1, read on the forward strand.
TCAGTTGATAACGTTCTTGGACATTTAAAGTCCTTATCATCATATAAGGTTTAAAATAAGTTATTTAGCTTTGAGTAGCTAAACAAAATGTAGGCTATAGCCAGTTAATATCTTACAGTAATTTTTTGAAAATCATTGAGAGTTTTTAATTGGGTTCTTCCAAGTTGTTGAGTTTTTTTGTAGACCTATTTTGTATCCTAGGTAATTAATAGAATCTCCTCTTTGTACTTTTTCGGGCACAATCTCTAAACCCCAACAAGGCAAAGTTCTATTTATTTCATCAAATATATTTTCTAATGTTTTTCTATCTGAATCAGCCAATAAGATATCATCCATATAGTGGTAAATTATTCATTGAGGAAACTGCTTACAAATTACCTCCAACAGTTGTTGTACAAAATATTGGCACAAAGTAGGACTGTTCAACATCCCTTGTGGTAAGACCCTCGAGTGGTATCTCTTTATTGGACAGCTTCTATTCAAAGTGGGTCCTGAGAAAGCAAACCTTTCCCTATCATACTCATGTAAAGGAATTGTGAAAAAGCAATCCTTTATATCAATCACTATAATAGGCCATTGTTTAGGTAACACGGAAGGCAATGGGATTCCGGATTGTAATGACCCCATTGCTGGAATAATTTTGTTAATGGCTCTGAGATCTGTTAACATCTTCCATTTGCCAGATTTCTTCTTGATGACAAATACCAGAGAATTCCAAGGATTGTTGGACTCCTCTATATGCTGAGCCTCCAGTTGTTCCAGGACTAGCTGTTCTAGTGCCAGTAATTTTTCTTTACTCATAGACCATTGTTCAATACAAATAGGTTGGTTTTCCAACCACCTTAGTGGTAAGGCTGTGGGAATTTTATCAGCAGTGGCTTTCCAACAGGCAGTTGAAAAAATGGCCTCTGCTGTATTTTGTTTATGGACAGCCTGGACAGTCTGAAACTGTTTTTGATGGCATTTTAAAATAATTTTAGCTTCTTTATCAGGAGTATTACCTGTTTTTTGCCTCATAACATGGGGGGATGTTAATGTGGGTCTTCCATTATTGTAACACATCTCTTCTCCATAAGTTTATGGCTATCTCAGCCACATATGGTCTTAGTTTTCTTATTTGACCTTCTGGTTCTGTACATTTAAACCATCTAACACTTTGTTTCACTTTAGATAAAGTCCCAACTCCTTGGAATTGAATATCCACCTCCTGAAGTGGCCAATTTGGAGGCCAGGATTTACAAGTAATAATTGTGACATCAGTCCCAGTATCCACCACACATTCAATTTCAATGCTATTTAAAATTATCTTTAACTTTGCCCTATGATCATTTATAGAGGTTTGCCAATATATTTGCTTTTTTGTTCCCTTCCCTTCCTTTTTTTTATTTATTTACCTATAAAACCTACCCTGGCCTCACTGTTGAAATTTTTAATGTTTATTCCCAGAGCAGTGGTGTTTATCTTTCTTGTGGAGGAGTATCCCTGTCCTGTATTGGGGCTTGAGACAGGCCCCTTCAGGCATTTTTTGATAAAGAATTACCCCATTTATCTGTGCTCTATATTCACTTATCCGATGTCAACCCTTGCACATCTTCTGCATATTCTAGGACGTATAGGCTCCCTTTTTGAATTATTTTGTTTTTCCTGGTAACTCCATTTGCAGCAACCTTGCTCATCAAAATTAAGACATTTCCCAATGTTTTTAGGGGTAGCTTCTCCTATCAAGGTCAAATTGAGGTCTGATGTCAATCCTATTTATAACACATTCGTCTATTTGTGCACACCTTGCTTTTAATGGCCGTATTACCTCTTTACAATCAAAATCTTTGCATTTTCAAAAGCTAAAGGTTCTATTAGTGCTTTTCTAGCTAGTGGATCTGATATACTTGTATCCCCAGCTTTGCAAAACATTAGTGAATGTTTCACTTGGAGCTTGTATGACCTGAGAGAATGGCTCAAGCCTTTTTCCTGATCCCTCAACCTTGTCCCAGGTATTTAAGGCTGCTAGGTGACATAATACTAAGGTTTCTTCATTATATACAGCTTGTATCTCTGTGTGAGCCTATTGGCCATCACCAAGCAGCCATTCCTTAAAAATTCCAACAGCCCTGGCTCTATTTTGTATGCTGTCTCTCTAGCCTCTTCTCTTCACCATGATAGCCATTGTAAATATGGCTCAGGTTCTTTTATTGTCTTTGCCATATCCTCCCAGTCCTTTGGGATTACTATACTGATTGGCCAGGAAGTCAGCATTTGTTTAACAAATGGTGAATGCATTCCAAAATTGGTGACACTCTCTTTAAACTTTCTCAGGTCTAGCACTTCCACAGGGTGCCATTCAGCCTCATGGTAATCCTGTGGGTAATCATCTGCTGGTCTCTGTTGTACACTGACTGGATAAGCTAACATTTGTTTTCTAACCAACTTTGTTTGGCTTTCTATATTATTATCTTTTGCGTCTGCCTGAGTATTACTTAGTATTCTAAACTCTTTTTTTAAGGTCTGTACCCATATTTTACACCCATCTCTCTATTTTTTGTTTTGTTCAATAATCTCTGGAATGTCTTGTTTTATGCCTTGCTTCTAACTTTTAATTTTTTCTTTATATTGTTCTACTTGTTCTTTGTGTTTTCCAGTATATTTTCTAAAACCTCTGCCCTCTTTTCCTGTTGTTTATCATGTTCTGTAAGTTTTTGTATTTCGTTTTATGTCCTGTTTCCAACCTTCATTTTTTTCTTCATATTGTTCTACTTGTTCTTTGTGTTGTTCCAGTATCTTTTCGAAAGCCTTTGCCTTTGAGAACACATAAAAGGCTAAATCAATTTTTAAAGTTAAATTGAGGAATATGAATGTAACCATGGTCATAATTTCTAAACTTTCCTTTATTTCTGTCTTAAAACTGCAGAAGAGATTATCAGCCAAGCTCAAAGAAGTCTGTTTTATCTCTCATCCTGTTAGACTGTAGTTTCAACCAGTTTTGTTCAGTCTCAGGTCTGCCCACAGTAGGCTGTCTTTTGCTCTGAGGCATGTTTAAGAGTCTCTTTTAAAGAGCCAGTAATTTATCTGGGAGTTTTTAGGTTTAAAGTTTGGGTTGTATCACTGAGAGCTTATTCCTCTCCCCCACCAAATTAAATTAAAGTAGGATTTAAAGGGTGTGGATACTTAGATTAGTTGAGTGCCATTTGTTGTAGATTATTAATATTTACTATTGATAAATCTTTTGGTTAAGCAGTGGTTATTCCTAAACAGTTGTATAACCAAATCACCACACAGAGACTAGGATTTAATTAATTAACCTAGAGCACAATGTTGGCTAACAGTTACTCCATCCTAAACCTCCAAGCCCGCAGAGATTCCTAGGATTCAGATTCACCCATCATACTTGCTTTTTGTGATATTTTAGTTCCAGTTAAATTCTGCATGTGGTGCCAAGCCCTCTCCAGCAGATTCTCCTCCTCTCCTCTCCTGTCTCCTTTCTCTTCCTCCCACTCTGGACCAGGATGTCTCACCTTATCCTCTCCATTATTCAGTATTGGGGCTGGTTGTTTTAATTGACAATATAGAGAACAAATGGTGGCATGTTTATGCAAACTTGAGACAGGCGATGCTTAGAAAAAGCATCACAATGCAATATTTGCATTGAAACCAGGCAGTGGAATAGAGAAATCAGCATTTGAATGAACAAGGGTAAATTGTATACATCCAAAAAAAAAATCATTATACCAATATAATCCCTTGTATCATATTAGAAAAACATGGTCTAAAGATAGACCTTAATAGTAACAAAAATAGTAAACAGCCTGCATATGCATGGAAAGTGAACTCTACTCAATGACAGCTGGATTATGGAAAAAATAAACTAATTAGACTTTCTAGAATTTAACAAAAATGAAGGCACAACTCACCCAAACTAATGAGACATAATGAAAGTAATTCTAAGAGGAAAGTTCATAGAACTAAGTGACTTCATAAAGAAATCTGAAGCATCTCAAATCAACATAAGAGCACACTTGAAAGACCTAGTCAAAAGGAAGCAGACATACACAAGAGGAGTATATGGCTAGAAATAATCAAACTTAGGGCAGAAATCAATAAATTAGAAACAAAGAAAGCAATTCAAAAAATAAACAAAAGCAAGAGCTTGTTCTTGGAGAAAATGACAAAGATAAAGAAACCTTTAGCATAACTAACTAAAACACAGGGGGACACTATACAAATCAGCAAAATCAGAAAATAAAAGGAGGTATAATTACAGACACTGAGGAAATTAAAAAATCATTAGGTTTTACCTTAAAAGTCTATATGCCACAAAATTTGAAAATCTAAATGAAATGGAATATTTTCTTGCTAGATTCCACTTATCAAAGTTGAATCTGGATCAGGTAACTAAATTAATAGACCTATATGCCCTAATGAAATAGAAGCAATCATCAAATTCTCCCTGCCAAACAAAGCCCAGAGCCTGATGGTTTCAGCACAGAATTTTACTAGACCTTCAAAGAAGAGGTAACACCAATACTCTTCAAACTATTTCACAAAACAGAAAAATAAGGAACATTACCAAACTCATTCTATGAGGCCACATTCACCTTGATACCTAAACCTCACAAAGGCTAACTAAAAGGCAGGGATACACTAAAAAAGATAATTTCAAACCAATCTCTCTTATGAATATTGAAACAAAAATACTCAATAAAATACTCGCAAAATGAATCCAAGAAAACATCAAATATCTCACCTATCCTGACCAAGTAGGCTTCATTCTAGGCATGCAGGGGAGGTACAATCTACAGAAATCCATCAGTGTAATCCACGACTTAAACAAACTGAGAAACAAAAACCACAAAATCATCTCAATAGATGCTGAAAGGCATTTAATAAAATCCAAGTTCCATTAATATTTAAAGTTTTGGAGATATCAGAGATAAAAGGCACATGCCTAAACACAGCAAAGATAATATACAACAAGCCTATAGCAAACTAAATGGAAAGCAATTTAAATCAATCCCACTGAAATCAGAGACAAGCCAACTTTGCTCACTCTCTCCTTTCTCTTCAACATAGTACTGGAAGTTCTAGCTAGAGCAGTAAAACAACTAAAGGAAATCAAGGGGATACAAAGCAGAAGGGAAAAAGTCAAAGTATCACTATTCACAAATGATATGACAGTATACATGAGTGACCCTAAAAATTCTACCAGAGAAGTACTACAGCTGATAAACACCTTCAGCAAAGTGGCTGTATACAAAGATGCTAAAAAATATCTGAAGCCCTCTTGTATAGAAAAGACAAGAGGGCTGAGAAAGAAATTAGGGAAAAAAAACAACCTTGCAATAGCTACAAATAGCATAAAGTGCACTGGTGTGACTAACCAAGCAAGTGCAAAATCTGTATAAAAAACTTCAAGTCTTTGAAGAAAGAAATTGAAGAAGATATCATAAGATGGAATGATCTCCCATACTCATTGACCAGTAAGAAAAAACAGCAAAATGGCCATTCTACCAAAAGAAATGTAGAGATTCAATGCAATTCCCATCAAAATACCAACACAATTCTTTACAGACCTTGAAATAACAATTCTCAACATTACATAAAAAACACAAAAAATCCAGAATAGTTAAAAGAATTCAGTACAATAAAAAACTTCTGGAGGTATCTCCATCCTGGATCTCAAGCTGTACTACAGAAAAACAGTAAAAACGGTGTGGTACTGGCATAGAAACATACTGGTGGATCTGTGGAATTGAATCAAAGACCCAGAAATAAACCCACACACCTACAATGCCTGATTTTTGACAAAGAAGCCAAAACCATTCAATGGAAAAAAGAACATCTTCAACCAATGGTGCTTGTCTAACTGGATGTCCACACATACAAATAGATCCATACTTATCACCCTGCACAAAAGTAAATTCCTTGTGGATCAGATACCTCAACATAAAACTAACATTCTTAATCTGTTATTAAAAAAATTGAGGAAGAGGCTTGAACATATTTGCACAGGAGACAACTTCTTGAACAGAACACCAGCAGCACAGGCTCAAAGATCAACAATCAATAAATGGGATCTCATGAAACTGAAAATCTTCCCTAAAGCAAAGGACACTGTCAGCAGAACAAAAGGATGGCTTACAGACTGGGAAAGGATCTTCAACAACTCTACATCTGACAGAAGGCTAATATCCAGAATATATAAATAACCCAACAAATCAAATAATCCAATTTAAAATATGATTCAAGGCTAAACAGAAATTCTCAACAGAGAAATATTGAATGGTGTAGAAACACTTAAAATGCTCAACATCCTTAAAAATCTGAGAAATGAAAATCAAAACGACTCTGAGACTCCACCTCTCACCCAACAGAATGACTAAGAGAAAAAACTCAAGGGACAACTCATGCTGGAGAAGATGTGCAGAAAGGAGAACCCTCCTCCATTGCTGGTGAAAATCTAAACTTGTACAGCTGCTTCGGAAATCAGTCTGGTGCTTTTTCAGAAAACTGGGAATACTGCTACCCCAAGACTCAGCTAAAAAACTCCTAGGCATATATCAGAAAGATGCTCAACCATACAACAAGGACATTTGCTCAACTATGACAATAACAGCTTTATTCATAATAGCCAGAATCTGGAATCAAACTAGATGTCCCTCAATGGGGGAATGGATACAGAAATTGTGGTACATTTACACAAGGAAATACTATTCAGATATTAAAAACAAGAAAATCATGAAATTTGCAGGCAAATGGATGGAACTAAAAAAAAATCACCCTGAGTGATATATCTCAGAAGCAGAAATACATGTATGGTATATATACATTTACAAGTGATTATTACCCATACAATATAGATTGGACATACTAAAATCTACAGACCTTAAAAACCTAAAGTACAAGGAGAAACAGAGAAACATAGGGAAGATGCTTAATTCTCATTCAGAAAAGAAAACAGGATAGACGCCAGAACGCATAGAAGAGAGAGAACAGGATAGGAGCCTTTCACAGATGAACACTAAGTGACTCCACTCAAGAGGTGATTGAAGCAGATACAGAGACCCACAGCAAAATTTTGTATAGAGCACAAAATGTCTTATTGAAGAAGTGGGAGATAGAAGGACCTAAAGGGGACAGGAGTCACACAAGGAGACCGACAAACAAAAAAAAATCTGGGTCCTGGGGCCCTGCATAGACTCATGCATCAACCAAAGAGCATGAGAGGAATTAGACCCCCTGCTCAGATGTAGCACATAGACAGCTCAGTGTCCATATGGGATTCCTAGTAAGGGGAGAAGAGACAGTCTCTGAACTTGGCTGCCTGCTTCTTGATCACTTCTCCCTGGTGGGACCACCTAGTCAACCTACAGATGAATAGGATACAGGGAGTCTTAAAGGAACCTGATAGGATAGGGTCTGATAGGACCTTCCCTATCAGAGGACTACAGGAGAAGGATAGGAGAGAAGTAGGGAGGGATGCTGGGACCTAGAGGAGAAGAGAGAGGCGGCTAAAATTGGGATACAAAGTGAATAAATTGTAAAAATTAATGATAAACAAGGGTGACAGAATAAAGCATAAATAAGACACAATTGACTGAGAAAAACACAAAAAATACTCACATCTTTAATCATAGATCTAGCTAGGAAAAAAAAAAACCTTAGGCAACCATTACCTCAAATGACAAATAATGTATGTTTAGTGTCCTTCTTGGTACTATAGTAAAAGAGAATGTGATAGGATGCACACAGTATCATTGGAAATCTTTCTTCATGCACTGAACATGGAGTGACTTGTAGGAGTTGAGATGTTGATTTACTTTCTCGCCACAGATCAGCAGGAGTGTATCCCTTGCTGAATTCAAGAGTACCCAAACCTTGAGAGAAACAAGTGCCTGCCCATGGCAGTGACCTTCCTGTCATTTGAGGATCCTCTGGGTTTGGTCCTGGCCTGCATGGCTTTGTGTTTATCTGTCAGCACAGCTATAGTTTTGGGGATCTTTCTCAAGCACCATGACCTACCCATCATTAAGTCCAATAACTGGACTATAATAAAATACCTTAGTGTCTTCAAATGAAATTATTTACCCTTACTTTTAGTAAGTTTATATAAAATGTATATCTAACCATAACTAAAAGAGCCCTTCATTTAAGCAATGTTATATAGATGCACTCTATTTCAGAATAGAAACTACTTCTGAAAACACATTTTAGTAAGTTATACATGTTACTTTTTAATTTGTGGACAATATAAGTATTCAAATTTTAATTACATAATAGTAATTGTGATAAATAACACAGGTACTATATATTTTTCCCTTAGTATTTTTTTTCTGGAGAAAACAGGAATTAGGTTGACAGTTAACATCTTTTGTTGGACAGACAAAAACCTGGACCTCTGGCAAAGGGAGCTTGCAAAATTGTACATCCATAGCAGAAATCAGTGTTCAGAATTCTCAAAATGATGAAAATAAATCTACCATATGAACCACTTATGACTTTCATTGACTTATGCACAATGGACTCAATATACTCCTTCAAAAATATTTTCTCAACCATACTCATTGCTATTCTGTTCACAATAGGTACAAAATGAGAACACCTAAATATCCTTCAACGGATATAGATAAGTGAAATGGTATGCACATTAGTAGATAGAAATATAAATGACGATATTGATTTAGGTAACTCAAATCCAGAAAACAGATATCACATGTCCTATCTACTCTGAAGAATATAGTTCTAGATCTTCAGTTGTGATTATTCACCCTACTGTGAAAGAATAGAAAGAGTGTGGCAAAAGACTGGGGATCAGCCCCAGCAGTTGAGGGAGAGAAGAATAAGTTGGTGCAGAAACGAGTCAGACATGGTTGTCCAAAGAAACTTAAAGTCTTGATGGACTGGCAGTCAGAGTACTCCTTTATTTAGACAGATTTCAATAATAAAAGATAGATTCACATTCTTCTAAAACATAGATTATAGCCTTTTTTTCTCCAGACAGGTGTTTTATCTGTCATAAATTTAGTCATCATTGATAAACCTTATCTTTTTACTATCATTTTTCTTCATCAATGCCATAACCTGACATTTTTGAGAATATGGAGGCATATTTGCCACAGCCTGAAACCCCATTCTCAGGTTGGACGCATTCTCAGATTCAATGGCAATAGGTAGAAAATCTTTAAGCCAGCCTGGGCATATTGCTTTCTCCCAATTAGTATATTATCATATTTTAATGGACAGCCTCATGAAAAACAATATATGCCAAAGCAGCAACAGTTGTTATTGAATTCCTAGCATAATGCATTGTCTATACCTCATATCTTTGTAGAATTTACTTATGTGCTAAATCTAAGTATTCTTTCACTATTTTGGTCATACAACACCACAGTGATACTGTGAAGCTGATATTTCTAGGAAAAGGAGGTCCTAATACTTCATTATAAAAATCATTTTTATAAAACATTCTTTGTCATCATTATAGATCCTAGTGTAAGGTGAACATATCTCCAGCCATTCATTTACATCTTTATCTAATCATTGAGGGCATACCATATGTAACTCCTAATCTTATATGCCAAGTATTCATCTGAGGATACAGCAGTACAAGGTATTTAATTTCAAATACTATCAACTCTCCTGGCTCTAGAAACTTTGTTTGCCTTTTTAAGAGTATGTTCTGATTATTTTCTTCTTGAGGAAACACAGGGGTAGATTTTGCAAGACTATCTTGAAGCTAAAGTCTCATAAGGAATTTTCTGACATTTTTATGAGAAAGACATTTATGTAGGGCCAGATAATTGATATTTCCCCTAAATATGAGAGGAGCAGTATGCTCAGGATTTTTCTGGAGAAGCTTAGAAGAAGTACTCCAGGGTGAAGGCATAAATGATTCATGAAAAAAAATCCCATTGCTCCAATGGCCTCAGGTTGTACATGTATTGAAAGCCTTCTAAGCATGTAGCAAGTGGAGATCAAGACCAAGGCTGAAAGATAGTATGAAGGCTATTGTAACATGCAACTCAGCTATGCTAGATCTTTGTCAAATAGCTGTGCTGACTTCAAGACTTTAAATGTATGTAAACTTTGGTGACTATTTAATCCATTTGGAGGTGACTTTTGAGGGAAAATAAGAATAAGCATCTATTTCCATGTTTCTACATATAGGCATCTAATTTGGTCAGCACCATTTGTGAAGATTTTGTCTGTTTTTCCAGTGTTTATTTCTATTTTTGTTATAGTACTACTGTATTTACATAATCAACTATTACTCAGACATTTAAAAAATCAAATCATGAAACGTGAAAGCAAATGCACATTTGCAGGTAACTGAGATTGAGAGTGCCTAGACCCCAAAAGAGAAATAGGATATTTATTTGTTTTACATATATATTAGTTGCAAGATGTATGATATGCAAGCAACTGAATATAATAATGCAGGGGATACATACAGATTAAGAACTGGAGGTTAGGGGAGGCAGAGATTTCTCCATAGGAAAGGGAAATAAAATATTTGGTACAAATGGAAGGTGGGCTAAAAAGATAGAACTGAAGGGGATTGGGAAAGGAAGAGGGCAATGAAAAGGTAACATGAGGAAAGACAGGTAAAATTAAGGGTCATTTGTTTGGTACAGTGGAAACCTAATGCAATAGAAACTTTCTAAAATATATACATATAACAAGCCAATATAAATGAAATCACCACACAAGAAGAAAGTTCCAACTGGAAATCTCTTGTCACTAAATAAAGCATCCAGTACTGGTAATGGTTTATATTTAACTGAGGTATTGGCCAAAGTGGTGTGATTGTAATGCCAAAACAATACAGGCTTTTGCCAAGACTATAGGCTGCACTCCACAAATTGAATGCAGTGCCCTCTTGCTGGAGACAACACTTACACTTAAATGGAACATAGATAAATAGAGCTTGTGCCTACATAGAACCTTCACACTTACATTCTAGCAACTTTTATATGGTAAGTACTCTGCAACTACAAGAGGAAAAATATAAACATTAACCAGCTACCAAACTTTTGAACTTTAACAATGTTCTACCTGTAAGACATATTAGTGCAAGAGTTGTAGGAGTAAATACCAATCTATAGTTGACTTACAGCCCATTTCACATGATGGAATCCACACCTTACACTGCTTTATTGATCAAGAAAAAGAAATTACACAGACCATGGTTCTGGGGAAAAAGCAAATACTACATTCTACTAAAAGTAATAAAATGACCATTGACACCATTCTGCTATACTCATAGACCAGTATCTTGTTCAGCCATCATCAAAAAAATGTCATCCTGCATTTGATGGAGACAAATGCAGAGACCCATAGAGAAAATAGACAGTCAGTGAGAGACCTCAGAATATGCCCTTCAGGCTCTTAAGTAATTCAGCCAGAAGAGTGTAAGAGCCAGAAAAGAAAGAGGATATCAAAGAACAAATCACCATAAATTAAGACGACTGAAGAATAGATGAACTGTGAGAGACTGAGGCAGCATACACAAGGCCTTTAGTGTTCTGTCCTTAGCCCTATCTCTAATTGATAAGTGCTTGCAAATGAAAATGTAGTTTTCTCCAAGGTACACTCATTGTATCCAAGGGACTATTCTTTTTTTTTTATCAGTTACATTTTATTAACTCTGTAGGGACTATTCTTAATTGTATTTTTAAGAGTACATTCTAATAGGTAGATGGCCAAAAATTTCCCTCACTGGCAAGTTTGGATTCTCATGTCCTAGAATTCTGACATTCATTTAAAAAATGTTTATCATAGTTTTCATTTTAATTTGCTGAAGATTTTTTTCTATTTTTAAAGCTACATGTCCTCTGTGTGTGAACCATTGTTTCAAGTTTACTATTTTGTGAGATTCCTGCATGTTTGAGCAAGTCTATATCATTTCCCATCTTGGGCTCTTTTTCTTTTTCTTTTTCCTACTCAGATGTGTTTGCTTTTGTCTTTTTGCTATTTTATTTTCTTATTATACATTATAGCCCTCCTTGTTTAATATGAGGGTGAATTTAGACAGGATAGAAGGGGAGATGGGAAAGAGTTGCCATGATTACAGGAACAGAAGACTTTAATCCAGATGAATATATAAGTAAAATGACTATTTTTAAAACAAAAAAAAGGAGGAGGAGAAGGAGGACGATGAAGAGAAAGAAAAAAAAAGAAGGAGGAGTTGGAGAAAGAAGAGAAGCAGGAGGAGAAGGATGAGAAGATGAAGATGAAGAAGAAGAAGAAAAATAAGAAGAAAAAGAGTTTGTCAAAAGAAAGGTTAAATAGCTATGCACAAAAGATCCAGCAATTCTAAAAACTGCAAAAAAGTAATTTATGAATAAAAAAAATAGAAAAAGAAGACAAAACTCACATCAAAATTCTAGAAAATATTTTCAGGAAAATAATAAAAGAATGTATCCTTAACCTAATGAAGAAGGGGTAGCCTATGAAAGTACAAAAAGTATATAGAACAACAATTAAAGTGTACCAGAAAATAAATTGTGCTCAGCACATAAAAATCAAAACATTAAATGTAAAGAAAAGCATATTAAACAAAGAAGGGATATTAAAAGTTGCAAGTTGAAAATACTAAGTTGCATATAAATTCAGACTCTTTAGAGTAACTCCTAATTTCTCAAGAGAGATTCTAAACCTAGAATGGCTGAGACACATTATATATAATCTTTAAGGGACCCTTATTCCTACATCCAGTAAACTTTCAATAATAAATGATGAATAAAGATATATTGCATAATAAAACCAAATATGAGCAGTATCTCTGTAAAATTTCACTACAGAAGCCAATCAATGGAACACTCCAACCTAAAGTGTTAACCACACCCAAGACAACACAAAGAATGAATAATCCCAAGCATCAAATCAGGAGGCAAAAACCCCGCACCATAACTACAAAATAAAGGGAAATAATAAACATTGGTCATTGAAAACTCTCAACTTGGGTGTTCAATTCTCCAATAGAAAGACAGGAACTAACAGAACGGACTAGACAACAATGTCCATTCTTCTGCATCTACGGAACACTTTTTATCATCCAGGTTGGACAGCATCTCTGTGTAAAAGGATGAAAGGAGACAGGAGAAGAAAGTGGACCAAAAAAGAACTTTAGGGGAACTTTATTTTATACAGTTCACACAAACAACTACCTAAAATTCTTGAGTCAATTTAAAAGAGAGTATGTAGTGGACACAGTGAATGAGGAGTTCCACCATTATCCATATGAAACAGATGACTTGGACTGGTCCAGCATACATCTACACTCATGTTTACTGAAGCAAAGCTTACCATGTGCTAAGATAGAATGGACTTGATTGTCCTGAATCACATGAGTGCAAAATATAATATTATTCATTTTTTATTCATGGAAAACATGTACTTTTGTTTTTTGAGATTTTTAATATAATCACATTATTTATCATTTCTCTGTCCTACCTACAAAATCTCTCATATATCCCTCTTTTGGCTCTTTCAATTTCAAGTCTTGGGTTGCCAATAACTGCTATTACATGTATCATGCATGTGCATGTGTGTGTGTGTGTGTGTGTGTGTGTGTGTGTGTGTGTGTATGAGAGAGGGAAAGAGAACATTTAACATTTCAAGAAAGGCAATCATTTTACTTTGAAATTGTGGATGAACTCAACATGTATCATCAAAAGTTATGACCTGACCTAGACAAAGAAATCAAACATTGTCTGACTTCAGTCCTAATTGGGCTAAAAGAAGTTAGTACTCTGAAATAAGAACTGAATAGTCAGCATTAGAGCCTGAACATCACGCGGTAGTGGCATGACTTGTCAAAGAACACATTTCAGTGACAAGAGGAATAATATAAAGAAATACTTCAGCGTGCATGCATAAAAGGTATTAATAATAGCTTACATTGTTTACTTGAGAAATATTCTGTGTATATTTTTTAAATCTCAATGACCAAATGTTAAAATTACTGTGTAAGAGATATTAATTTATTTATATATTATTTATTCTTCCATCAATTTTCCTTCCATTTTCACCCTCCTGAGTTTTGAATAATCATCCTTTGCTCTTTTGAAAATTCAAGCCACTTTTTCATAAACTATTTTTACACACTTAACATATCAAAATTTGATTTGTAAAATATTTTACAATATTATAGTACTAGGAATATATAACAAACCACTGATTTTTATCAAGGGTATTTATTATATATAGTATTAAAGGAAAAAGGGAAATGTGAAGAGATGAAATACTATTCTTTCTAGTTGTTTTTAAGAGACATTTGCCTGAGTGCAGCCATTTCAGGAAAAAAAAACTCATTTATTTCTTTTTTATTGATTATTGCAATTTATTCGCTTGTTTTCTGGCTGTAAGCCCCTCCCTCATCTTCCACCTGTTACAACCTGCCTCCCTCTTCTACCCCTATGCCCCTTTCCTAGTCCAATGATAGGGGAAATCTTCCTTTCCTACTGTCTTCTTACCAAGAATGGCTGCACCTTCTTCCTCTGTGGCCTGGCAAGGCTGCACCTTCCAGGAGTAGGTGATCAAGTAGTCTTCCACTGAGTTCATGTCACAGACAGCCCCTGTCACCCTTAATAGGGAACTCACATGGAAACTGAGATACTTATGAGCTACATCTGAGCAGGGGTTCTAGGTGTTCTTCATGCATGGTCCTTCGTTGGAACAGGGCCCCCAGGGCCCATATTTTTTGACTCAATTGGCCTCCTTGTGGAGGACCTCCCCCATCCAGGTCTTTCTATCTCCTGAATCCTCCATATTAGTCCATGCTCTCTGCCCAAAGTTTGGCTATGAGTCTAATCATCTGCTTTAATACCCTGCTAGGTAGATTCTTTCAGAGGCCCTCTGTGGTAGGTGCCTGCCCTGTCCCCTGTCTTCTCACATTGCCGATGTCTATACTATTTGCCCATCTGAATGAGGATTAAGCATCTTCCCTAGGGTACTTCCTGTTGTTTAGATCCTTTAGGACTTTAGATTTTAGTATTTTAATCCTATATTGTATGACTAATATCCACATATAAGTGAGGATATACCATGAGCATCTTTCTGCTTCTGGATACCTCACTCAGAGTGATCTTTTCTAGTTGCATCCATTTACCTGCTGATTTCCTTGTTTTTAATTGCTGAATAGTATTGCATTGTATAAATGTGCCACAATTTCTGTTTCCATTCCTCGGTTTGGGGACATCTAAGTTGTTTCCACATTCTGGATATTGTCAATAAAGCTGTTATGAGTAGAGTTGAGCAAATGTCCTTGTTGTACTGTTGAATATATGCCCACAGTTGATATAACTGAATATTCTAGTTGCACTATTCATAATTTTCTGAGAAAGCACCCGATTGATTTCCAAAGTGGTTGTACAAGTTTATATTCCCACCAGCAATGGAGGAGGGTTCACTTTTCTCCATAGAAGTCCAGCTTGTGTTGCAGATGATGTGATAGTATATATGAATATCCCTAAAAATTCAACCAGGGAACTTCTACAGCTGATAAACATCTTCAGCAAAATGGCTTGATACAAAATTAAATTTAAAAAAAAATCTGAAGCCCTCCTGTATACAAAAGACAAATGGGCTCAGAAAGAAATTAGGGAAACAAAACCCTTTCACAAAAGCCACAAATAACATAAAGTACCTTGGTGTGACTCTAATCAAGCAAGTGAACAACTTGTATGAAAAAAAAGAACTTCAAGGAAGATATCAGAAGATTGCCCATACTACAGAATTGGAGGATTAACATAGTAAAAATGGCCACTCTACCAAAAGAAATCTAAAGACTCAATGCAATTCCAATCAAAATACCAGCACAACTCATTACAGACCTTGAAAGAACAATTCTCAATTTCATATGGAAAAACAAAACAAGACAAAACAAAACAAAACAGAATTGATTTTAAAAGAATGCCTGTACAGTAAAAGATTTTCTGGAGGTATCTTCATCTGAGATATCAAGTAGTACTATAGCGCAACAGTAATAAAAAAAATGGCATGGTACTGGCACCTGTACTTTAAATCTTAAAGGGGTGTGCATCTACTCATTAATCATTTTTATTAAATCATATCAAGAAGCTGAGGGGAAAAACAAATGTAGAGGAATCAACTGCTGTCTCAGTTTTAAACCCAGTTTGAGGGTGCCCAGTCAGCCAATGCTACCTTGGGCTATTGTTTCGACTCATCAACCTTAAAACATCCATGGCTTTACTATTAATAGTGTACTATTCTTAACTTTAAATTGTTCTCTAAGATTTTTTACATCAGAGCCATTAGCAAAAACATCTTCCCTGACCTTGTTAAACAATCTATTTTTCCAAATTGTTTCTAAGTATAATGGTTATTGCTAACAATCTACATCTATGGCTCCTATCAAGGGCAGTGGTTAATTCATTAATCTGCTCCAGTAAACAGGTGGAAAGAGATCAAACATTGTTAATTTTAAATGCCAGTGATATTGCCCAGTGATGAGATAGAAGACTACTTATGGTTTTCATACAACTCATGTTATAAGGAATATGAGCATCATAAAGACAACAAGCAGAGATATGCTACATAAGAACACAAAGTCCTCTGGAAAATCAGTTCTTGGGATTATGCTTCTCCAAGACAAACTCATCGTAAGTATGCTAACAGGGGAGCAACATTCCATGAGATCTACAGCTGTTTTGCTGTTGCTACTGCATGGCTCTTGACAGTGGCAGGAAGCCAAAATAGTTTGCCTATAGATGGGTAAGGGGGGAGTGAGGTTAGCTCAGGCCCTGGGAAGGAGAATTCAGGGTATTGCATGGGCTGTACTAGCCTGGAAGACCAGGTAACATGGAAGGACTGAAGGATTGCTGGGAGAAAATAGCAGGTAGATTTGATTTGGTATGTTAAATAGGAACCTCTGCCATTAGTTCCAGGTTTGAATCCTACTTCTATGGTAACATAAACTTCAGAGAGAGAAGCTGGTCTCCGTTGGATAGTGATCTTCAAGTGAGCCCACAGGGAAGAAAGGTGACAAAGACAAAGATTATGTTTTTCTTTTCTTTCTATATATCTTCTTTCTTCTCTTTGAGGGAGGGCAGTTACCAAACTAGACTCAAAATTTTGCTATTTTGCTCTTTTGTTTTTCTTACTATTTTTTTTATTTTATTAATTGTTTTTATTTTTCGCCATTTATTCATTATGTATGATGGTTGAAGGTCACTCCCTCAACTCCTACTGGTCCTACCCTCCCTTCATCTTCCCCCATCCCCTTTCCCTAGCCTACTAAAAAGGGGAGTTCCTCTCCTCTGCCATCCACCCATACCTTATTGGAACAATGCTCAGCTACTAAAAACAGAGAAATAAAATTTCTGCTCTTATTTCTTTTTATGGGCCACTGTACTCACCTCAGAAGATTTTATACCATGAAGCTTGCCTGCAAACTTACCATGAACTAAACACTAAGTATAACTCATTTTAAAGAGTCCCACCCCAAGACAGTGTTTGATTGACCCTTTCACATCCAGAAACATGTGAAATTTGAAATGCTATGAAGTCTGAGACATTTCATCACAAGCATTTCAGAGATCGTGACTCTCTTCCTGCCTGGAGGGCTGTTTCCCACCAGCCCAGGAAGGCAAAAGGGGCAGAAGATGATTAGCATAAAGCTTGGAAAGCCCGTAAGCATAACTGTGGTCAGCCACTCTGGGAACCACCTCAGAAAGTAAGTTCAACTTTAATTCCAGAAAACAGAAAACAGAGGCTTATATCCCTTGGGGAGTGCCTGGGATGCTCCAAGCATAGGTGTAGATAATTGTTTAATGCTAGGCAATTCAAGGATGCTTGATTTGCATTAAACAGCACATTCCTATTATATGAATAAGAACAAGGACACAGATCCAAATTATCCTATATTTGAAGGGAGGGGAGAGTTATCAGGGATCTGTGTCAAAGGCCATCTATCAAATTTGATTGGTGGTGTCCATGTCTAAAGATACTCTCCAGATGAAGTCAGGCAGAGAAAACTCACCCTTGACATGGTTACCCATCTAGGCCAGAAGCAGAGTCATACATGGAAGAGAAAGCCTCCTCCCTCACATCTCAAAATTCAGTCTGAGTTGTGATGGTTTTCAATAGAACCCCTCGAACAATAGGTATGTGTACACAAAGAAACTTCTACAGGCTGCCACTGTTGTGTTACTCTCAGAGAACTTCCTGGCTGGTGTTAGTTCACCATTCACTACATATTCATCCACTGGACTCAAAGTTTCTTGTGTAAAGTGAGGCAATTGAAAACAGTAAATATTGAGAATCAGGATTATCAATAAGTCTTCCATAAACACCTTATTATATAATACTGTTGCATGTAATTGTTCACCATTATTCACCATTCATTGTATTCTTTTTTAAAGATAAGTTTATTTACTTTAAAATCCAATCGTAGTCCCCCTCCCTTCTCTCCCCCAGTACTACCCTCCATTCCTATTCCCCGTATTCCCTTTACCCTTTAGAAAAGGGAGGTCATTTCCATTGAGCTAGTTTTTCAGTTCTATTGGATCTCAGTAGACCAAAGAACACAAAGGCCTTTCCATATTGCTTATAGTCACAGAACTCCTCTCCAGTAAGGATACTTTTATGATGATGATGACTCCAGATTTGTGAAAAGCCTCACCATTTTAACACATTCATAAGTTTTCCTCCATTATGAATCCTTTCATGATGATGAAGATTATACAAATGTGGAATGGTTTCACCATGTTAAAAGCACTCACAAGATTTCTTTCCATTAGGATTTCTTTCATGAGTGTGAAGATGATTCTGAAATCCAAAAGTTTTATTCACATTGGTTACAGACAGACAGCTTCTTTCCAGTATATGTTCTTTTATGCATTAGGTGATGTTATGTGCAAAGGCTTTGCCACGTAGGTATATTCGTGTGGTTTCACTCCAGAATGTGTTGTTGTCTTAGGAGATGATTATTAAATGCAAAGGCTTTATCTCACTAATTACCCTCACAAGGCTCCTCTCCACTGTTTTTTTTTTTTCATGTTTTCAGAGACTACTCTGCTGTGCAAACGCTTTATCACATTGCGTATATTTATAAGGTTTCTTTCCGGTATGTGTTCTTTTATGGCTTATGAGATTACTGTTTCATGCAAAGGCTTTACCACACTCGTCACATTCATAAGGTTTCTTTCCAGTGTGTGTTCTTTTATGTCTTATGAGATGACTGTTTTCTGTAAAGGCTTTGCCTCACTGGTTACATTCATAAGGTTTCTCTCCAGTGTGTGTTCTTTTATGCCGTATGAGATTACTGTTTTCTGCAAAGGCTTTACCACACTCGTTACATTCATAAGGTTTCTCTCCAGTGTGTATTCTTTTATAGCTTATGAGATGACTGTTTTGTGCAAAGGCTTTACAACACTGGGTACATTCATAAGGTTTCTCTCCAGTGTGTGTTCTTTTGTGGTTTAAGAGAGTACTGTTTTCTGCAAAGGCTTTACCACACTCATTACATTCATAAGGTTTCTCTCCAGTGTGTGTTCTTTTATGGCTTATGAGAGCACTGTTTTGTGCGAAGGCTTTACCACACTACTTACATTCATAAGGTTTCTCTCCAGTGTGTGTTCTTTTGTGGTTTAAGAGAGTACTGTTTTCTGCAAAGGCTTTACCACACTCGTTACATTCATAAGGTTTCTCTCCAGTGTGTGTTCTTTTATGGCTTATGAGAGCACTGTTTTGTGCAAAGGCTTTACCACACTGCTTACATTCATAAGGTTTCTCTCCAGTGTGTGTTCTTTTGTGGCTTAAGAGAATACTGTTTTTTGCAAAGGCTTTACCACACTCATTACA
Source organism: Meriones unguiculatus (assembly GCF_030254825.1). Classification (NCBI taxonomy): domain Eukaryota; kingdom Metazoa; phylum Chordata; class Mammalia; order Rodentia; family Muridae; genus Meriones; species Meriones unguiculatus. The sequence continues at coordinate 4,763,201 of NW_026843647.1, forward strand.
TTCATAACGTTTCTCTCCAGTGTGTGTTCTTTTATGCTGTATGAGATCACTGTTTTCTGCAAAGGCTTTACCACACTGGTTACATTCATAAAGTTTCTCTCCAGTATGTGTTCTTTTATGCTGCGTGAGAACAGTGGTATAGGGGAAGGCTTTACCACATAAAGTGCATTTAAAGGATTTCTCTCCAGTATGACTACTGTCATGCCTGCAAAGATAATTGGCACATGTGAAAGATTTACTCCAGTAATTTCATTACAGTAATAAATATATTTATGTAAATGAATTAATTTTAAAATTCAGTCTAATGGTAAAGAAGAATAAAATTTTAAAGTTTTATCACTTTATTTACATTCATGGTATTCCCCTTCATTATGGGTATTTTTGAAGATTCCTATGATGGTAAGAGAATTTGTTACTTGATTACATCATTTTTCTATAAGAGATTTTCTCAAATATATCAAGAGTATTGTAAGAATTCAGAGTTTTACCACAGCAATCCCATTCGCAAATTTTTGTACTGTATGAATGACACTTCATTTAAGAAGTGAGCAGAACAAGCAGAAGAAGTTCCAAATTCCTATTATTCATAGGTATTTTCAGCAGTAAGTGTTTGCTGATGAATTCTCAGTGAAGTTGCAAAACCAATTAAGAGTAACCATTTATCACATTCACAAAAATCTACTCAAAGTGGGGACTACTACAAAATCAATCGTTCTTGGAGAAAGATAGGTACACTGCTTCTTTCAATATCCCTATGCTCATGTGTCTGAGAAACATTGTGACATATGATACACCTATTTAAATTAAAAGATTAATAAAAGATTCCCACATTGAATTAACACATTTTTTTTATTCATCATAGATATGTCATATAGGGATTAGTGTTTCTCCACAACAATATTCTTGATTCTCATAAGCTGCTCATTTCACTAAACTTTACAATGTTACTGCATGAATATGAGTAACACTGGTTGTACTATGAAATATTTGCTCATTAGAAGGTTTTGGACATATACTGATAACCTATTCAATGTGTATACCTCTTACAATATCTGAGTAGATAAAATGAGACTAAACAGATTGGCAGTTCAAGTCAATAGCTGTAATATCCATATGATTCAAATGGTATTTTCTGTTACAATATTATTTTTTTTCTTCTATCTTAGGGGAGTGCCTTGTAAACACAAATCAGATACATGACATTTAAGTTCATGGAATTGTGAGATTTTAATGATCATCATCACACTTAAAGCAGTGCTGTTTTTGCACTGTTGATTTTTTTAAAACTTCCAGGACACAGCCAGGGGTGCTGGTACATGTCTTTAATCCCAGCGCTTGTGGAGGCAGAAGCAGGCAGATCTGTGTGATGTTAAGGTCAGGCTGGTCTAACAAGTAAGTCTAAGTCAAGCCACAGCTACACAGAAAAAAAAAACTATTTCAAAAACAGAAAATAAAAAAAGCAGCCAACAAAGAAACAGACAAACATACTTCCAGGACACATTAAAATTTCTTAAGATTCATATCTGTATCATTGTGCACATAAAGTTACCTTTTATTACTTGTAGAACTTTGAAAATGTTCTTCAATATTATGGTGTTCCCAATTGTAGCCTAAAATATAGTACCAGAAAATATATATTATTGGAAATATATTATTATTAAGGCAAAACTTAAATCATTATCTTCTTGTGACCCTTAGAACCATGCCTGATTTCTTCACTTCATTCCTCCTCAGTCTCAATTGGAATTACAGAAGAGAATCAATAACAAAGTAAGAGTTGTCTCCTTATTTTAAAAGTGAAAGAAAATTTGCAGTCTTACCTATAGCAGTGAGGTTTTTACAGGTCTCTAACATCACATCTTTGTAGAGTTGTTTCTGAGATGGTTCCAGCAAAGCCCACTCTTCTTGGCTGAATTTCACATGCACATCATTGAAGGTCACTGAATTCTAAAATATACCATACATTTGTACAAAAGAAAGACTGGCAACAATATAAATTTATACTTCATTGGCAATATAATCATATAATTCTAGTGCTTCTTCCATTTATTTTCTGACACAGAAGTGCTAGTGTTAGACAGTTGGGTGCTGTGCATCAGGTGAAGGATGGGACAAGAAAAAGCCTAAAGGTTAGATTGTAACGGAAACAAAAGGCTTGCTTTGAAAACCTGTGTTAAAGGTTTTGTATTAGTTTGTAAGACATGAATATGAAGTAGCCATTAGTTGGGTTCTTGAGTGATCTATGAATCATCTTCAGTTACTTGGGTGAGTAGCTCAGGACACTGTCCTGAGACAGGTGGAAGGAAAAAACAGTCATGATATTTTATCTAGCAACAAATGATAGGTGGCTATCAGGTGACAGTGAACAGATGGGTGGTGTCAGTCAAAAGACAACATGGCACTGGATATCATGTTTTGACCAGGGATCAGAGATGTGGCATACCAGTAGATGAAAATGGGGGCTCATATATTTGTGGAAGAGAAATTGTACTACAGTGAATAGATGGATAAAAACAATGTGGGTGGCAAGCAACAATAATCATAGCTGATAACATCATATTTCTGAGTTCCCAGACAAAAGAAAAGGCATAGAACACATGATTATTCTTTGATCATTGTTTTGTATATTCTCTTTTCTAAATCAGGTATAGTCTATAGTTTAAAAATAAAGATTAAAACTTTTCTATTAAAACATAAGTGCTAAAGTTATCACTAAGTCATTTTAGAAGAAAACTGAATAATGAAGTTTAACTATGTCATATCTGAACTTTTTTGAATAGGATATAGCTTCTGAATAGTCATGGTAATTAATGTGGACAAAGACAAACAGAGAGAAGAGAGCAAAATAGAAAGAGAGAGACAGAGACACATAGAGAAATTAAGAGATGAGCAGTACTAAGTACACATCAGAGAAATTTATGAACAGTTACTAACTACAAAAATTATGGACAAGCTGAGTGTATTCTGTTATGCCTTAATTCCATCACTCAGGAGGCAGAGGCAGGTGTATCTTATTGAATTGGATGCCAGCATGATATATGCAAAGAGTTCCAGGACAGCCATACCTATATAGTAAGACAGAGCCTCCCCTAAATGTCAAACAAACATAAAACATTGAAAGAACTCAGAGGTCTTTACTGAAGCTTCTACAAGAAATTATACATTCAATCCAGTTGTGCATTCCTTTTCCAGAAATCTGCACTGCCCCAGCTTAAACTGTAACTCTAATAACATCTTACTAAAAGGGAATGCATGTTTAAAGAGCTAAAAATAGAAAAATGAAAATATTAGCAATGTCAATGCTGATCATAAATAAGCAACATAAGGTAGAAGAGATGGCTCAGCAGTGAGGAGCTCTTGCTATTCTTCCAAATAAGTGGGCTCAATTGTCATTGTTTACCTGGACCCCACTACTATCAGTTCATGAGTTCTGAACACATCTTCAGACTATAGTGAAGATCAGGCACACAAGAGGTGCATATTCATGCATACAATCAAGATACTCATATTCAGTAAAAATTAAAAACAGATCCCAGCTGGAAGGGCTGAACACACACTGTGCCTGATCAGCAGGGTAGCAGAGACTGCACAGTGACCAATAGTTGGAACTGTGGGCCTCCAAACACCACTGACTGTATTTACCAGGTGAGATGAACCCCAATGATGAGAAAAGCAATTGGGTTCAACCTGAGAGCACTCAGCTAATCCCTTGAAAATTTCCTGGGCTGTTTTAGCAGGAATAAGGTTTTCAAGCAAATAGACCCAAGAAACAAGCAGGAGTAACCATTCTAATATCTAATAAAATAGACTTTCAACAACCATTAATTGAAAGAGATGAGGAAGAAGGCAATCCAAGATGGTGGCACCGGGATGACACTGTCTGAGAAGCAGGGCAGCAATCTTAGTACAGTGCCTAAGAGACTGAACTCTGGACACTAAAACAACAGTGATTGTGTTTTCCAGGTCAGAGGAAACACCAAAGTGTGGGAATCAGTCGGGTCTACTCTCAGGTCACCCAGCAAGAACCCAGGTCACACAGGCACTGGGTCACTAGACCAGAGCCACATGCCCGCATGTCCTGATCAACTTTCCAGGCTGAACTGTGCACCCTGGGGCACCAGAGACTGGGATCCCAGTCTCGAGAAAACCCCACAGGGAAGGAAGCAAGCAGATCTGACCTCAGGTCAACCAGTCTATCCCTGGAAAAGGTCCTGTAGCCTTGCGGGTGCACAGCAGCCAGCCCTGAGTAGGGCTCCAGCTGCCAGCTCTGCGTACCTGACTCTGTCACAGACAGAACTGTGTGCCCCAGGACACTAGAGGCTGGGTTTCCCTGTCGGAAGAAAACCCCACAAAGAGGGAAACAGCAGGTCCCAGCTTAGAGAACTCAGATGACCCCCACCACCACTACCACCACCACACACAGGAATGTTTTCAGGAAAATTTCTCAGGTTTCTGCCAGTCACCAGCTTGGAGCAACAAATCACAAGCGAGTGCCTATGCACTCTACACGCCCCCCCAAACATTACAGACTGGGTCTTCATGTAGGGAGAAAACCCAAAGGTGGGGGAAAATATCTGGCCCTACCTCAGGGCCAGAAAATTTTTTAGCTCCAGAAAAGTTTCTGGTTATCCACAGCCTCCTGCTGCACACATGAAAGTGGTGCTCACCTGCCACTGATTACCACTTGGGTACTGGGGCACAAAGCTCCAAACTTAGACCTACAGGAGGCTGGGTTCCCTGAGATCAACCCCCAGATACTGTTCCAAGTGACAACCAGTTTTACCTAACTAAACTGACCAAACCATGGGGCACTCAGGTTACAGCAGCGCTCTCTAAATTTACAGCAAGAAACCCAGCAGCAGGGCAACTCTCTCCAGGACTTCTCTGGGTGAGGGGATACCCCCCTTTACTAACAAAGGCAACAATTAGTACTCAGGTATGTACGCCTGAGATGAGCTGTGGCAATTCCTGAAAAACACCTGCCATTCAGTAACCATACCTAAAAAACGGAGGAGAGCTCCTTTGGGAAAAATCATCTTCCTGCCAGGGGTATTCTACCCACCACAGGATTCCAGGAAGTACCAGAAACTAACACCCAACATCTAAGATATCCCAATGGGTAGAGGCCAGTGTAAAAGCTCAACCAACAAAAGACAAAGCAATATGGCATCTCCAGAACCCAATTATTCAGGAGCAAGCAGCCCTGGATACCCCAGCATAAAGACAATTTCAGTCCAATCTCCCTTATGAACATTGATGCAAAAATACTCAACAAAATACTTTGCAAACCCAATACAAAACACATAAAAGATATCATCCACTACAACCAAGTAGGCTTCAGGCCAGGTATTCAGGGGTGGTTCAATATGCAAAAATCCATAGATATGACCCACCATATTAACAAATTGAAAGAAAAATAAACAGATGATAATATCCTTAGTTGCTGAAAAAGCATTTGAAAAAATCCAGCATTCATTCATGTTTGAAGTATTGGAGAGATCAGGGATACAGGGCACATACCTAAACACAGTAAAGGTGATATACAGCAATCCTATAGCCAACATCAAGCTAAACAGAGAGAAACTTAAAGCAATCCCACTGAATTCAGCGACAAGGCGAGGCTGCCCACTCTCTCCATATCTCTTCAACATAGTTCTCCAAGTCCTTGCTAGAGTAATAAGACAAAGAAGATCAAGGGAATACAAATGGGAAAGGAAGAAGTCAAAGTATCACTATTTGCAGATGATATGATAGTATACCTGAGTGCCCCAAAAATTCTACCAGGGAATGCCTAAATCTGACAAACACTTTCAGCAATGTGACTGGATACAAAATCAACTCAAAAATTAAGTAGCCCTCCTGTATGCAAAAGACAAAAGTGCTGAAAAAGAAATTAGGTAAACAACACCTTTCACAATAGTCAAAAAGGACATAAAGTATATTGGTGTGACCCTAACCAAGCAAGTCAAAGACTTGTATAAAAAAATTTCAAGTCTCTAAAGAAAGAAATAGAAGAAGATATCAGAAGATGGAAAGATCTCTCATGCTCATGGCTTGGCAGGATTAACATAGTAAAAATGGTCCTCTTACCAAACGCAATTTACAGATTTAATGTAATTCCCATTAAATTACCAACACAATTCTATACAGACCTTGAAAGAAAAATTCCCAACTTCATATGGAATAACAAGAAACCCAGAATTGCTAAAACAATCTTCCATAAAGAAGATCTTCTGGGGGTATCTCCATCCCTGATCTCAAGCTGTACTATTAGAGCAACAGTAATGAGAACTACATGGTACTTCCATAGACACCAACTAGTGAATCAACAGAATCAGATAGAAGTCTCAGAAATACACCCACACACTATGGACTCCTGATTTTTGACAAAGATGCCAAAACCATACAATGGAAAAAAGATAGCATCTTCAACAAATGGTGCTGGTCTAAATGGATGTCTACATGTAGGAAAATGCAAATAGATCCATATTTATCACTCTGCACAAAACTAAAGTTCAGGTGGATCAAAGACCTCAGTATAAAACCAGACATACTAACCCTGTTAGAAGAAAAAGTGAGGAAGAGCCTTGAACTCATTGGAACAGGAAACGACTTCCTGAACAGAACTTCAACAGTACAGGTTCTAAGAGCAACAATAAATAAATGGGACCTCATGAAACTGAAAAACTTCTATAAGTCAAAGGAAACTGTTGTCAAAACAAAATGACTGCCTGCAGATTGGGAAAGAATCTTCACCAACCCTATATCTGACAGAAGGTTAATATCCAGTATTTATAAAGATTTCAAGAAGTTAAACACCAACAAATCAAGTAAGCCAAATTAAAAAATGGGGTACAGAGCTACACAGAGAATTCTCAATAGAGGAATATAAAATGGCAGAGAAACACTTAAAGAAATGTTCAACATTCTTAGTCATCAGGGAAATGCAAATCAAAATCACCCTGAGATTTCACCTTACACACATCAAAATGACTGAGACAAATAACTCAAGTGACAACTCATGCTGGATAGGATTTGGAGAAAGGGGAACCCTCCTTCATTGCTGGTAGGAATGTAAACTTATACAACCACTTTACAAATCAACCTGGCACTTTCTTAGACAATTAGGAATAGTGCCTCCTCAAGATCCAGCTATACCACTCCTAAGCATATATCCAAAAGGCGCTCAAGTATACAACAAAGACATCTGCTCAACTATGTTTATCATAGCTTTATTTGTAATAGCCAGAAGGTGGAAACAGCACAGATGGCCCTCAGTTGAGGAATGGATACAGAAATTATGGTATATCTATATGATGGAATATTACTCAGCAATGAAAAACAAGGAAAACATGAAATTTGCAAGTAAATGGTGGGAAATGGAAAAGATCATCCTGAGTGAAGTATCCCAGAAGCAGAAAGACTCACAGGGTATATACTCACTCATAAGTGAATATAGGACATAAAATATAGTATAAAAATACTAAAAGCTGTACACCTAAGGAAGTTAATCAGGAAGGAGTATGCTGGCTAAGATGCTCAAATCCCATGCAGAAAGGCAAAGAGGATGGACATCAGATGAGAGAGAATACAGGGACAGGACAAGAGCCTACCACAGAGGGCCTTTGAAAGGCTCTACCCTGCAGGGTGTCAAGGCAGATGCTGAGACTCATAGCCAAACTTTGGGCAGAGTGCAGGGAATCTTATGGAAGAACTGGGAGGTAGTAAACCTGGAGAGGACAGGAGCTCCACAAGGACAGTAACAGTTCCAAAAATTCTGGGCACAGGGGTCTTTTTTGAAACTGATATGCCAGCCAAGGACCACTCATGGAGATGGCCTGAAACCCTTAAACAAAAGGTAGCCTATGGAAGTTCAGAATCTATGTGGTCTTCATAGTAATGGGGACAGGGACTATCTCTGACAGGAACTCATTGGCCTGCTCTTTGATCACCTCACATTGAGGGGGAATCAGCCTTGCCAGGCCATAGAAGAAGACAATGCAGCCACTCCTAATGAGACCTGATAGACTAGGATCAGAGTGAAGGGGAGGAGGACCTCACTTATCAGTGAACTGGAAAAGAGTCAGGGGTGGGAAAGATGGAGGGTGGGATTGGAAGGGGTGGAACGAGGGAGGTACAGAGGGGATACAAAGTGAATAAACTGTTATTAATAAAAATTTAAAAGGAACACAATAAAATGTTGAAAGATTTTTTAAAAACTATGCTGTTTCACATACTTTTAAACTTTAAAAATATTGCCTGATATTAGTTATTGCTCCTAAATAAAAATAAATAAATAGATAGATAAATAGATAAATAAATAAATAAATAAATAAATAAAAATGAGGAAGGATACTTCATACTCATCAAAGGAATATTCCACCAAGATGGCATCTGTATTCTGAGCAACAATGCCCCAAATACAAGGACACCCACATTTGTAAAAGAAACATTAATAAAACTTAAAGAACATATCAATCACCGTACATTAATAGTGGGAGAGGTCAACATGTCACTATCATCAAGGGACAGAGCAATGGAAAAGGACTTAAACTGAGAGATAATGACACAAATGGATGTCATGAATCAAATGAACCTAACAGATATCTAGAGAATTTTTTAACCCAAACAGAAAAGAATCTATCTTCTTTCAGCACCTCATGGACCCTTCTCCAAAATTGAACATATAGTAGGTCACAAACCAGGTCTCAACAAATACAATAAGATTGAAATAATATCTTGTATCCTATCAGACAATGATGGACTAAAGATGGACCTCAATAATAACAGAAATAACAAAAAGCCTACACACACGTGGGAACTGAACAACTCCCTACTCAATGAAATCTAGGTCAGGGAAGAAATAAAGAAAGAACTTCCTACAATTCAATGAAAATGAAGGTACCTCATACCCAAACTGCAATGAAAGCAGTCCTAAGAGGAGTTTTAATAGCATTAAAGGCCTTCATAAGCTATTGGAGACATCCCATACAAGCAACTGAATGGCACACTTGAAAGCCCTAGAAAAAAGAAGCAGACACACTCAACAGGAGTAGACTACTAGGACTAACCAAACTCAGGGCTGAAATCAATAAATTAGAAACAAAGAGAATAATTCAAAGAATCAACAAAACCAAGAGCTAGTTCTTTGAGAAAATCAAATACATAGACAAACTCTTAGTCAAACTAAGTAAATGGCAGAAAGACACTATCCAAATCAACAGTCTGAAAGGAAAAGAGAGAGAGATAACAGACACTGAGAAAATCCAAAGAACCATTAGATCTTATGTCAAAAACCTATATGCCGCATAATTTAAAAATATAAATGAAATATACAATTCTCTTGTTAGATTCCACTTACCAAAGTTGAATCAATATCAGTTAAATATATTAAATAGTCTTTTACTGCCTAAGGGAATAGAAGCAGCCATCTAAATACTTGCAACCAAAAAAAGCCAAGAGCGAGATGATTTCAGGGCAGAATTCTACAAGACCGTCAATGAAGAGTCAATATTGATATTTTTCAAATTATTCCACAAAATAGAAATGGACGCAACATGACCAAACTCCTTTTGTACCACAGTCACCTTGATAAATCCTCAAAGACCCCCAAAAAGAAAAAGAACTTCAGACCAATCTCTTTTATGAACAATGATGCAAAAATACTCAATAAAATAATTGCAAACCAAATCCAAGAACATGTCAAAGATATCATCCATCATTACCAAGTAGGCTTAATCCCAGGCATGCAGGGATAGTTCAATATAGGGAATCTTAATCCGTCATATAAAGAAATTGAAAAGAAAAAAAAAAAACAGGATCATTTTCTTAGATGCTGAAAAAACATTTGACAATATCCAACATTTATTCTTGTTTAAAGTCTTGGAGAGACTGGGGACAGAGGCACAGATCTAAAAATAGTAAAGACAATATACAACAATCCTATAGCTAACATGAAACAAAATGGAAAGAAACTTAAATCCATTCCACTGAACTCAGGGACAAGACAAGGCTACACACTCTCTCCAAATCTCTTCAGTACAGTACTCAAAGTCCTATCTAGGGCAATAAGACAACTAAAGGAGATCAAGGGGATACAAATTGATAAGGAAGAAGTCAAAGTATTTATATTCACATATATGACAGTATATAAAAGTGACCCCAAATATTCTACTGTAGCGAACTCCTACAGTTGAAAAACACTTTATCATAGTAGTTGGATATAAAGTTAACTCAAAAAAAAATCAGTAGCACTCCTGTATGCAAAAGACAAATGGACTGAGAAAGAATTAGGAGAACAACACCCTTCACAGTAGGCAGGGAAAAAAAAACAACATAATGTACCTTGGAGTTATCCTCAACAAGCAAGTGAAAAACCTGCATGAAAAAAAAAAAAACTTTAAGCCTCTGAAGAAAGAAATTGAAAAAGATACAAGAAGATACAAATATCTCTCATGCTGATGGGTCAGAAGGATCAACATAGTAAAAATTGCTATCATACCAAAAACAATCTATAGATTAAATGATATTCCCATCAAAATATCAACACAATTCCTCAAGGAATTTGAAAAGAAATTCTCAGCTTCATATGGAAAAATAAAAAAGCCAGAATAGCTAAAACATTCCTGTACTATAGCAGATCTTCAGTAGGTATCACCATCCCTGATCTCAAGCTCTACTATATATCAATAGTAATAGAAAACTGCACGGTACTGAAAAAAAAAAAAAAAAAACAGAATGGTGGATGAATGGAATTGAAGTGAAGACCCATAAATAAACCCACACACCTATGACCACTTGATTTTTGACAAAGAAGCCAAAACCATGCAATGGAAAAAGGACAGCATCTTCAACAAACGGTGCTGGTCTAACTTGAAGTTTACATGTGGAAAAATGAAAATAGATCCATATTTATCACCCTGCACTAAACTGCAGTCCAAGTTGTTCAAAGACCTCAACATAAAACCAGATACACTAAATCTGTTAGAAAAAAAAAGTGGGAAAGATCCTCGATCTCATTGGCATAAAAGGTAACTTCCTCAACAGAACACCAAGAACACTGGCTCTAAGATCAAGAATTAAGGAATAGGATCTCATGAAACAAAAAGCTTCTATGAAGCAAAGAACTCTGTCAATAGAATAAAATGGCCACCTACAGCCTGGCAAAAGATCTTCACCAACCCCACATACAACTGAAAGTGCTAATAAACAATATATATAAAGTGTTGAAGAAATTAAACTCCAATAATCCAAATAATCCAATTTAAAACTGGGGTACAGAACTATACAGAGATTTCTCCACAAAGGAATATCAAATGGTGGACATTAAATGCTCAATATCTGTAGTCATCATGGAAATGCAAATGACATTCCATCTTCAACCCATCATGGCTAAGGTCAAAACCTGAACTGACAGCAAGCTAGTGAGAATGTGGAGAAAGAGGAACACTCCTCCATTGCTGGTGGGAGTAGAAATTTATACAACCACTTTAAAAATCAATCTGATGCTTTCTCAGACAATTGGAAATAGTGTTACTTCAAGACCCAGTTCTACCATTCCTGGGCATATATCAAAAAGATGCTCCACCATTCAAAAAAGATATTTGCTCAACTATGTTCATAGCATCTATATTCATAATAGCCAGAATAGGGAAACAAACTACATGTCTCTTAAACGAACCATTGTTTTACAGAAATTGTGGTACATTTACACAGTGCAATGCTACTCAGGTATTTAAATACAAAAAGGAAACCATGAAATTTTCAGGCAAGTGGACGGAACTGGAAATGATCATCCTAAGTGAGTTATTCCAAAACCAGAAAGACATGCATGGTAAGTGGATAATAGCCATAATACAGGATAAACATACTACAATCCACAGTCCTAAAGGAGCTAAATAAAAAGAGGACCCTATGGAGGATGGTCAGTTCTTATTCAAAAGGGCAAATAGAATCAACATCAGAAGTGACTGCAGAGAGGGAACAGGATGAGAGCCTAACATACATATCCTCTGAAAGGCTCTACCCAGCAGGGGATCAAAGCAGATGCTAAGACTCACAACCAAACTTTGGGCTGAGCACAAGGAATCATAGGAAAGAGTGGGAGGAAAGAATGTAGAAAGACCCAGAGCTGGCAGGACCTCCATAAGAAGACCAACAAGGACAACAAACCTGGGCTCATGGGTACCTGCAGAAACTGATGCACCCACCACAAATCATTCATTAAGAGGACCTGACCCCTGTTCAGATGTAGTTGAAGGCAGCTCAGTCTCCATGTGGGATCCATAGTAAGGGGGGGAGATGCTGGCTCTGACATGGACTCTGTTGTCTGCTATTTGATCACTTCCCCTTGGTGGAGGGGGGATTGCTATGCCACAGAGGAAGAGGATGCAGACAGTCCTAATGAGACTTGATATGCTGGGTTCACATGGTAGGAGAAGAGGGCTCCCTGTATCTGAGCTATAGGAAATGGGATAAGGGGAAAGAAGAATGAAGGGTGAGACTAGGAAGAGACAAGGGAGAGGATTACAATTGGGATGTTAAGTGGATAAATTAATTTTTAATTTAATTAATTAGTTTATTACAATGTGTTCACTTTGTATTCTTGCCATAGGCCCCTCCCTCATCTCCTTCCAGTCCCACCCACCCTCCTTCTTCTCCCCCATGCCCTTTCTCTAGTCTCCTAATTGGGGAGGAACTCCTCCTCTTCTAGCTTATCAGGTCTCTTCAAGGATGGCTGCATCATCTTCCTCTGTGGCCTTGAAAGGCTGCACCACCAAGAAGGAGGTGATCAAAGACTTGAGTTCATGTCAGAGAATAAATTAAAAGAAAACAAATTTAAATTAAAAATAAATTAAATGTGAATAAAGCAAACAAATAAAATAAAAAAAAAACAGGCAGGAAGAGTGTCAAGCACCTACAATTCAATGACCCAGAAAGCTCAGATAGTGTTAGTGTCATGAATAAATGCCATCCTAAGAAATTAAATATACTCCCTGCTAAATTTCAAATGCAAGATGTGGGTGAAGATCAGCACAAAAACCTATGCTTACATATACAAAACAAAACAAAATAAAATATCTAAAACCCTATATTCCAGGCTCAGCAGCCAATGATGGTGATGTTGATGCCAGGCATGTTGGCCTAAATTTAAGCCCAACACTCAACTGGAGTTAGAGCTGCAAATTCAAAACCAGCCTGGTCTACATATAAACTTTCAGGACAGCCAGGGCTACACAGAAACTTTTTCCTCATTGTCAAAAACAGAAACACCATCTTTTCTGGGAGCTTTTTTGATTCAATCAAATACGTTCTAACCAAATTCACTATAGGCTTATTGTCATCCCATGATGAAAATGTAGTCTAACTTCAATGATTCTAAAATTCTGCAATAACTCATACACGGTTCAAATGTTCACAGTCTCTTCTGACACACAAGAGGATCTCTTGGGTGCCACATCTTGTAACATTAGAAGCAAGTTCCATCATTCCAATATAGATGCACAGAATACCCCTTTCTCATTCTTGTAGAGAGGAATGAATACATATTGAGAAAAGGCTGGACCAAGGAAAGAAGATCAGCAAGGAAAACAATAAATCCTGATGCTGTTTGAAAAGGTTTAGGTGGTCCTATCCCTGAAATATCTCATACATCCCCAAGATTGCTTACTTCCACTCCCTATAGGTAACAATATATGGTAGGTGTCTCCTAACTTAGGTATCTAAACATCTTGTAGTGTCAAGATACAACTCAGTCTTCACCCTCACTGCTTCATGCAATGAAACTTTACAGTATCTTCACTGGTAATCTGATTCTGCTAAACACTGATGGCTGGCACTGGGCTGAACTGAAGCTACAAAGAAAAAATCTATTACCTTAAATTTTGCATCTTTCTTATTTCTAGAACCAGCACAACATGTGTGAGCCTGTCAAGTTGGATTATACATTGGGGTGGACAAATTGGGATGGACCCTGCCATACTTGGACCACTTTTGAAGCAGGTTTTATATGAAGTTCCTTCCTGGCACTAGGAATCACTTTGCCTACCCCTTCCATTAATAGAAGAATTAACAGTAGGGATTGTTACTGTATGGACACCATCTTAGGCTTCAAATCCAGAGCTAGGACCTACTCTTTGATGGTGATACTTTCCTTGAAAATTACTGCCTCTGTTTCAGCATGTGAAACTGCCATCTGAAACTACCTAGTGATATTTTTCTCTACAAACCAAAGACTACATTTATTTCTGCTCCACTTATGTCTTTCTTTCACTGTGTTCCTGAATATCTCACTAACAATAACCATTCAACATATTTAGTATTCCAAGTAAGAAATACAGCCCATTATTTTTTAATTTCACCTCACTCAATTTCTCAGGGCATGGGCAGAATAAGTATGATTTTCAGCTAAAATATCAGACAAATTACCTCTAGCTTAATTTTCCATAGAGTCTATTTTCCACTGAAATCCTATGACCTAGACTTCCTCTGACTGCATTACTCTTAACACTCTGATCTTCTAGGTCCTAGCAGAACAGCTGATGAAGCTCTATATACAGCTTTCTAATGCCTTTGCCATCTTAAATCCTGATGTTTTGCACTTTCTATAAAAAAAAAATTCCAAGGTTCTATGCAGCCGCTAGATCACTCTTTGCATATAATTTTTGTTCTAATTTTCTACTTTGTTCCTGTGACTAAATCCCCTAACCAAAAGCATCTCAGGTCATGAATGGGCTTAGTTGTTTAGTTTGGTACTGTCAGATCACAGTCCATCATTTTGGGAGGTTAGCATAGAAAGTTGAGCTTGAAGAAAATTAGGGCAAAAGTGATGGGCAAATATTTCTTGGATTGGTCTCTTCTTTCACCTCTGTCTCATGCTCAGGTAGTTGTCTTATGTGGCCCAGACCCACTTACTTAGGGATATTGCATCTCTCAGTGAAATAGCCTTCCCACATCAATCATCTGTCAACAATCTCTCACAAATAGAGCAACCAGCTTCTCTGATGAGGGCATGCCTCAGATGACTGTAGGCTTTGAAATTTTGGCAACTGATGTGAATTAAGACACAGAGATAATATATGAGAAAGCTTTAAAAACCCCAAAACAATGTGTTAACTCTATCAATCGCTTAAGTAGCAAAAACTGAGACATTGAAGATTGCTACAACTTGAAAACAGAGATATACCAAGAAATGAGGAGGGGGGAAGTCTTTAGTATCAAGAAAAGAAAAGTAAAACTGTTTCTCTAAATTGTTTCCAAATCAACAAAAACTCAAGGAATTACAACATAATATAAGAGATTTTCAGAATGCAAACATATGTGATGGTCTATCACTTTCAAGAGAAACAATATAGCTAGACTATAACTAATCAAATCATACAGTATACATAGCACCCTTAACAAAAGGAAACACAAAGATAGGCCTATAAATATAACACAGTTTTATAAGCAAATACAACAGGATTATAGTCAAAATCAAAATGAAAGAAATCGCTGACCAGCACTCAACTTGAGCATTCTGGTTCTTTCCTTTGACAACAATAAAAAAATTCATTGGAGGTGGAGGGATATTCCAATTGAAGAGATTCCATTAAAGCATACAAATGTTTCAACATTAGAAAAAATAATTTTGACGACTAAAATTATCTCATACTCTTATGAGAAATAAAATGATATCTGTTAGGATCAAATGAAAACCATATTGTTTTCTATGGCTGATGATTGGATATATGTATGCACCAGTATGAGAAAATATAAACTTTTAAAAACCAAGTGGAAGAAAGCAGATTTTTAAAGAAACAGTATGTTTGTATTATACACTTAAACACCTCCTTTTGCACTAATTGCTTTAATGACCAAAATCATCTTCATGTAGTCTGTTTTTAGATATCTTTCTTGTGCTTCCAGCTATGTTTGTATATTCAAGATGTGCTGTAGTATGTGGTGTGAATAAATTCCATAAATAAATCCAGACAAAACAATCAAACTATTGGAGGAAATCAATAAATTCCTTAAATAGAATCATGAATCAACAAAGTAAGATTTTGCTGGATTTGGGTGAAGTCTGACATCTCTGGATAGCCATTTATTTGCACTCCATGATGGTGAACTTTTCTCAGTGAAGGGCCTAAAAATCTGCCTCCTGATCTCTATGACCCCAGGTCTTGTAAAGAGCCTCACATAGCCCTCAGGGCAGATTATTAGCCACACCTTTTCCTGCGAAGGAAACAGCTCCAACAAGCATCTTGGAATTCATAGAAATGGATCACCATGCTGAGGATCTTAGTTTTAAGCAGTGACTTTCAACTATACTCAGAGATTACTCCCCACAGCATATATAGGATACTTAAGTACTGTGTTCTCCTTCTAGCAATAGAACCATGCTACTGCATGGAAAAATGAAGCATGGTAGCACTATATGTAAGCCATGTATCCTTGACCCCTAGAGCCCATCAAATCAGACATTCATCCTCAAAATCCTTCCCTCTGCCCAAGGTTTATAAATCCCTGACTTCAAATAAACATGCTGGGGATGCATGCATGCTGGCTGGTTGTATGCCACCTGATACCATCTGCCTTCCATCATGGCCCCTGAGAGTCATCATGTATCCCCCTCTGGGTCTGATCTCTGGCACACTGGGCCTAAGCCTCACTGGGTCTGGGTCTCACCAGGCCTGTGTCTTGGTTGAAAGGCAACCAGTCATGGACTTTCACCTGCACCTCTGAGGTGCTTAGCACAGCAGCTTAACCAAGAATGGTAACATTTTGATATTGCCATAGGCTCTGGAACACCTGAATTTACATTGGCGATCTCATTCTAAAAGAGTTATCTAGCTGTAAGTGTCCATAGAAAATTTTTCCAAACCATGGCCTAGTGAACATGGGTGTCACCCTAAAGTGTCTAGCTGCCCCTGAGAGAAATGGAAGTGCCATTCTTTATGATCTCTATCTGGAAGCTGAGCTTCAGGCCCCTGCAAAATGGAGAACAATTGAATGAAACACATTTTGGAAATAGGGAAATAGAAACAATAAAGAAAGCTGGCCATGGTGGTGCATGCCTGTAATCCCAGTACTTGGGAAGGCAGAGGCAGAGATCTCTCTCTGACTTTGAGGCTAGCCTGCTCTAAAGAGCAAGTACAGGACAGCCAATACTACACAGAGAATCCCAGCCTCGGAAGAAAGAAAGAAAGAAAGAAAGAAAGAAAGAAAGAAAGAAGAAAGAATTTAAATTTTTTTTAAAGCAGAAAGTTAGAATATCCTGGAAATGAAAATTTTAAATACTACAACAAGGAACTACAGAGGCAACGTTCACACAGAAAACAGAGATGAAGGAGAGAAATTTAGGCACTGAATATAAAATATGAGAAATGGAAGACAGGTGTGTTTGCACACTTCTTTAATACCGGCACTCAGGGAAGCAGAAGCAACTGGATTGTTGTGAAGCCAGCCTGGTATACACAGTGATTCCAGGATAACCAAGGGTATAAAAAGCAACAGTGTCTGAAAATCAAACCAAACAACAACAGAAAAGAACAGAAAAAAAGAAAAGAAATGGATACATGTGTGAAAAACAATGTTAAATCTAAAAATTCCCTAACGCAAAACATCCAGGAACTCTGGGACATTTCGAAAAGAGAAAACCTGCTAATAATCAGATTAGAGAAAGAAGAATGAGATCAAATAAGATATTTTCAACAAAATCATACAAGAAAAAAATTCTTAACCTAAATAAGAAGATGTCTATGGAGGCACAAGAAGCATAAAAAATACTAAAGAGACTGGACCAGAAAGAGTCCTTTTACCACAGAATAATCAAAATACTAAACATGCAGAACAAAGAAAGACTAAGAAAGGCTGCAAATGAAAACAAACAAACCAAACTAACCAACCAGTCAGACAAACCAAAACAAACAAAAACCAACCAAGAAACAAACAAACAAACAAACAAAATGCAGATCTATTGGAATTGATCCTGTATTGTCAATAAAAAATGATAGATGTTGAAGGGCTTAGACAGGGTGCTTCTGACTCGAAAAACCTACAGAAGCCAACACAAATTACTAACTGTGCCCAGAAGCTTTCAATTAGCAAATGGAAAAGATAAGATGTTCCATGAAAAGGTCAAATTTAAACAATATGTATCTATAAATATAGCTCCACACAGGGTGCTAAAACTACCACCACCACCAAAATACTAGGAATAACAATCACTGTTCATTGATATCTCTTAATAACATCGACTCAAATTCACCAATAAAAGGACACAGGCTCACAAAATGGATGATAATACAGAATCTATCCTTCTAATTGCAACAATCAGCTTCACATCAAAGATAGAAATTATCTCAAGGTAAAGGGTTGGAAAGAGATATTTCAAATACATGTACTGAAGTATCAAGCTGGTATAACAATTTTAATGTCTAACAAAACAGACTTCAAACAAAATCTAATCAAAAGATGGCAAAGGACAATACATATTCAAAAAAATCATCCAGTAAGATGATAACATTTCAATACTTAACATCTATGCCCCAAACATAACAACACCCAAGTTATAAAAGAAACACTTCTGCAGCCTGCATCACATCATAAACTGACAGAAGAAGATTTCAATATATCACTCTCACCATTGGACATGTCTTCCAGCCCAAACTAAACAGAAAAATGTTCCATCTAACTAATATCCAAAACTAAATATACCCAAATTATATCTACAGAACCTTCCACCCAAACACAAAAGATTATTCTCTTCTTAGCAACTCATATACTGTTCTCCAAAGTTGATAATGAACACTGGAAGTCTCAAAAGATAAAAGAAACTTGAAATAACCTCCCGCATCCTATCAGACCATTGTGTATTAAAGCAGCACATCATCTATAACAGAAACAATAGAAAGCTTACAAACTCATGGAAACTGAACAACTCTACTGAATAAAAAAATGGGTCAAGAATGAAATAAAGAAGGAAATTAAAGACTTTATAGTAGTCAATGATATGAATAAACAACATATCAAAACTCATAGTACACAAATTAAGTGTTGACCAGAAAACAGTTCATAGCACTAAGTACATACAGAAAAAAATCAGAGAAGTTTCTTACTAGAAACTTAACAGCACACCTAATACTCTAGAACAAAAATAAGTAAGCGTAACCAAAAGGAGTAGACAGTGAGAAACAATTGAACTGCATCTTCACTGGTAGAACTGTAGGAAGATCAGTTGACAATGGATTGTACACAAGGCAAACCAATGTTTTTTCTAGAAATGGTCCAAAAAGAAGGCCTCAGCCTTCTGGAATATGCAGAAGGTCTGGCAAAGGCCATCTGTGAACTAACGAATGTGCAGATCAGCAAGATATAGGCAAGGTAACCTTTGTCATGGGGAAATGCCATAGGGGGGCCTCCCACAGGCCCCAGTATCAAATACAATTCAATCATGTCCTGTCAGCTTTAGAGAAACTCATCCACAAAACACTTAAAAGATTTAATGTCTGTTGTCAAAAGCAACATTTCTCTGTATGTAATCACACATCTAAATGCTTCAGTAAATAAAACAAAAGACTTCAGGAGAGATCACAAAACTAGTATTCTGGCAAACTGCTGTAAATGATCCAAGATCAAAGCTGAAATTACAAATAAATGGCATTGAAATGGAAGGTTTAGTATAAACAGGAAAAGATGTAATTATAATTTCACCAAACTCTTGAAATCTGATTGACCTCTTCAAGAAGTAAACATTCCGCTTCTAGGGATTGGAACTTTATCTCAAATAAAAGAAAGTGCAAGATGGGTCAAGTGTATAAGGACAGACAGACAAACAGAAAAATTAAACCCATATATAGCTAATACATCAATGAATTTTAAAGGATGTAATATTTTGCAGCAATGGAAAACATAGATTAACATTCCTACAGTCTCAGAAACAAACCATAAAATATAGAACACTTCTGAGGAAAATGTTAAAAGGTATCAACAAGAACAGTCACAGAATGTTCAGGTGGTCCTTAAGCAGGACACACAGTTTTGAAGAGACATTGGGTAAAAGAGAAAAAAGAACACTGAATTAAATGAGCTTGTATATTTTAAAGATGTTCTGACCTCAGAATTGAAACCAGGATATGTGTTATACTGGGGAAGAGGTTTTGCATTTTTTTCAACAGGAAAAGAAATGTGATACCATCAAAACTGATTAGATTTGAATAGTAGAGATCTCCTGAATAAGCAGAGGTAACTGTTCATCAGACAGTTTAGTCATTCAGTCCAAACTAACTTATAAAGACTAAAGTTTTCTTCTTAAATAAAAAGGATACTTTTGCTGTTTCATATGAAAAACAGGTAAGAGATTTAAAATGTTTTAAGTAAAATCAAAGGGTACAATCTTGTTGGAATAACTTGCAGTGAAGATAAATTATTTGAGCAAAGTTGTGGTAGACCATGCTTTTAATCCTAGCAGAGACATACAGTTCTTTAATAATTAGTTGTTTTCTAAATTTAGGTATTACAATGAATGGGGAGTGGGTGTTTTATACACTTTATCCAGCATTTGGGAGGCATATGTCTTTTATATACTACCTTCAAGGCAGAGGCAGGTGAATAGAATTTACAGTGCTTTCATTTAAAAGCTACTTATAAAAGACAGGCTGAAATTCAAAGTGTCCTTTGTTATCTAAAAATAAATACACTTGAAGGTATATTTAATTGTAAAGTTTCAAAATACTTCTAACTTTAATTGAGATTATATTTTTTTTCCAAAAACCATTTTGCCATATAAAAGATATAACCTAAATATAAATATGTATATATATGTATAGATATAGATATAGATAGATATAGATATAGATATAGATATAGATATAACCTAGATATATACCTGAAAAGGAAATACCCCATCCCAGAATTAGGGATGGGGCAGGGTTTTTATTTTATCTTTCCAGGAAAATAAAAACATCCAACTCAGGAATATGGAGACCACTGGACAAATGAAAATTCTGAAGAAAAGTGACAGCTCACCAAAAGAAAATGTCCAAAAAAGGAGTAAACTGGCCAAGTGGTATCACCCACCTTCATGTTGTCTCTTCTGCCTTCTACAGACATAAGTGCAAATGGTCTTTTTGTGCTTGATAAAGGAGAATCCAAAAGTCTCTATCTTATATCAGAAAGGCCACCTGGTAAGAAATAGAGAAAAACAGAAAAATAATTGATGATTCTATTGCCACTAATCATATATTTTCTGGCATGATATGACTTCTGTACTTACCACAAACTTCAATGATCAAGATTTTTCACAAATCAGTATTCGTGAAAAAATGAGGAGATAAAATAAAATGCCAAAAACATAAGCCTAAAATATAGCCAAGTTTATATGAAAAGACCTAAGGAAACTCTAATACAAAAAATGTGCATTTTATTGTTTAATACAAATTAAATAAACACAGATTTCATGACTCACAGAAGACAAACTCAATATGACACTTAAATTTGTATATTTATGACCCTGCAGATACTACTAATCTCCTTTCCAGAGAGTCCTTTTGCTCTGGAAATCTCTTGGAAAATGGAGGAGATCATAAAGATGGGCTATGGCTTGCAGTCCCTCATGTCCTCTTGTGAGTTCAGGCACAGCCCAGCCCTTGCCAACACTCACACACAAAACAATGTTGGAGAATATTTTAATATTTGTTTCCTGCTGCATGGATTATGTCAAACGATATCGAATCTGCCATATCCACTTACTTAAACCAGGCACACCTGACAAAATTCTGCATCTCAGAAAATCCTTTTGTGCCCTGGAACTGAATTTCACTAAATCATGCCATTGTACCAGGTGGTAGTTGAAAGATTAAAAAAAAAAATGTAATCAAGTATTGCTGAAGGATGACCTCTTCCACCTCTTTTCTACCAGTTTCAAAACTATTTGTGAAATTTGTTACACAAAACAGTGTATGGAATACAACTTCAGCATTTCTAGAAATGAGACCTTTAGTTTTCCAATGCATCTACTGCACACTAAAAGCGAGGCCTGTGTGTGCACAGTAAATAGTGATATTATAAGCACCACAACTTTCTACTGCCCAGACTGTAGGATCCCCTTCTCCCTGGATAATCAATAGTGAGGAAAGGTCAGAGGCCAAGGGTTTCTGCCCAGGTCACCACATGGAGAACAACAGAACCACAGTCCATCTTGGTAAAAATAGGTCAGGCTGTGACAGCAGCAGACCTGCTCTGCCTAGCTTGGAACAATGGCCCCACACTCACCATGGCATGGCCTATGTTCCCACTCACAGCTCTCTACAGCTACATTAGAGGAAAATCCCAGAACAAACCTGTAAACTAATTCCCACTGGTGATTTTGACTGCTAGGCCTTCCCAGAGTCCCTCATTACCTTGGACAACACAGCTGAGTCTCAGGACAGGCGTAGCTCCTCTACCAGTGGATGAAAAGATCAAATGATGCAGATAGCTGAGACATTCTAGTTTTGCTTTAACCCCTATAGGCACATAAAGCCTTCGTGTTGTCATAAAAGAATGAAAATCTCAATTGTTCTATTTTACCAATACAGATCCAGGAGCCAGATACTGGGGAGAAAACATGCTAGTTCAGAGAGGCAAAGAAAGCACCCATCTGACCCTGATACTCACCTCACCTCCAAGAGGAAAAAGCCCCAAATGCTCACCAGTTCAGATGACAGCTCAGGGGGGAGGGCAAAAGAACCCAAGGCCACAGGCTTTCTAGCTCAAAGCTCAAAAAGCCCAAAATCTACCAAGCTAAAACTCCTTCCACTTTTACACTTTTTCTTAAATACATTCCAGCTGAAAGTTCCACTTACTCTTTAATCCCTGTCAGCTGGTTTCTTGCTTTGCCTCTTGACCTAGGGTTAACATTATTTAATCCTGTGCACAGAGAGCTTTTGAATTAAAGGTATGTTCTAGGGCTGATGGAACCATACCACAATCACCTGTTTACAATAAATTGTAAGTTCTTGGAATTAAGGTTTGGGTTAGGGCTCAACCACACCAAACAAAGCACAGGTTTTTACAGTTCACAATCTGAGGGATCGCACTGGGATCAAATATCTTCAACATCCTCATCTTGGAAATGTTTTAAAATACAATATTCCGCTTTCCCAGGGTACCTGCTCATCTTCCAAGATACAGGTCATTTATGTTGCACATTCCATTACATGATCAGTGTCCAACGCAGTCATCTCTACCTCATAGTTGGGAAATCCTTCAGCCAAACTTTAGTCAAAGCTAAGTAGTAACAACCATTAAAAAAACAAATGTCCATGAATTTGAAAGAAAGGAGTAGTTAATGAGAGCTCAACAAAAATGAGATATAAAACAAAAAGGATATGGCTGTACCTAGGAATATTGGAGTAGAAAGTTTATTATAGATAGACAAGAGAACATAGTCAGACACAGGGAAATCTGGGACAGTCTAAAGTTGACATGACCCTGAGCTATGTGAGATGAGAGGAGAGAGGAAAGTGGAGAGCCAGAACACAGAGCCAGGAGGAAAAATGATAAATGAAAAAGACCAGGTAACCAAAATGGTTAGAATACATAAGGAAGACAGCTGGGAGGAGGGCAGCTCAACTCCTGGGCTAGAAATGTGTGTTTGACACCCATACCTTGTAACAGGTAAGGACTGAGGGATGCTGGGAGAACCTGACAGTCATGTCTATTTGATTTTTAAGTAGCCACCATAACCATTCATCCGAGCACTTGAGACGTAAGAGTAGAGAGGAATGAGAAGTTTGAAACAATTTCATTATAATCTCAAAAATTATTTTTGAAAGTTGAAAATGGCTTTATGGTCCAATATTCTTCAGGTACTTCAAGTATGTATTAGAGCACACCAAGTATTACTCATACCTTTTCTCTCAGGTTGTTCATTTTCAAATGGGGGTGCGGGAGAGGAAACATACCTGTTAGTCACTACCACAGCAGTTTGTCCAGAATGTCTGTGTTATTTGAACTCATGCAACTCTAGAAATTTGTTTCCCAGAAACAAGTTCACCAACTAATCCATATTCTTGATTCCCTTTGTGTTTGACTGCTCCCAAATGTACAGTTTTCACTTTTATTGACCGTCTAACATTGATTCCCTGACTCATTACCATCTTCCCTTCTCCCTCTCCCTTTCTGTGTTGTGACTACACAAGCTTCAAAGTAGGTCAGTGAACTCAGTTCTTACACAGGTCCCTCTTTATTTGTAAATGCCCACCTCTAAAAATTCAGGGTGTTCCGTGGACACACATTCATTGGTCTCTTTTACTTCACACTCAGAAGTCAGGGCCCATCTAAAAAGAGCTGCAGTTCTAGACACTGGGCAATAGGAGCAGCATTCTGTGTTCAAAGAAAGTCTCAATTACATAACAAGTGAAATGTTGATCTACAGGAGACATTACTTTAAACATAAATATCAAAGCACTAGAGGAAAAGGAATGAAATTCTTAATGACTGGGGATTATCAGAAAATATTTACTAATTAGAGACTAAAGCAGGGATGCATCAACAAAATAAAATTTAATCATACTAACAACTGACTTTTTAAAGATTTATTTATTTAGTATGTATACAGTGTTCTGCATGCGTGTACACTTGCATGCCAGAAGAGAGCACCAGATCTCATTATAGATGATTGTGAGCCACCATGTGGTTGGTGAGAATTAAACTTGTAACCTCTGAAAGAGCAGCCAGTGGTCTTAAACTCTTAGTTGAAAAATACGCATAGGCATACTGACTTTGAAAAACATAACTTTGAAGGCCATTCTCTTGTAGAGGGAAAGCCATTAATAAGATACTGTTTAATGTTGTCCCCGTGTAGACTATTAGCTGCTGAGACCTGTAATCTGACAGACACAGCTTTAGCCAATAGCCTGTGTCTCAAAGTTGAACTGACAGAACTGTGTCAATGAGGATTGTCCATATGGGCATAGGAGAGTCCCTTAAATCAAAAATCAATATTCACTGGATCAAGCTACCGGACCCAAATTGTACACCCACCAATCTGGTCTGCTTTCATTGGCATTCATGAATTAATAAATACACATTGGAAAATTACAAATTAAAAAACCTCATCCTGCCACATTTCTAGATAATCCTGGTCAGCAAACATGTGCATCCTCTGATCCTAATCTCTAACAGGCCTGGTTAGCATACTACTTATCTGTGGAGTGTTTTACAGGCAGTCTTCCCTCGGCTAAATTCTAGTTTCTCAGCAATAGTACATCCTTTACATCATCAGTTCTACTCTTCTATATCATAGCTTGATATTGGAGTGCTCTCTGACACAGGACATATCATTTACAACCCCCACAAAATCCAAATGGATCTTTTAGAACTTAGAGAACCTACCTGACACCCCCAAAGATCACCAGGAACTAGGACTAAAAAAGGTCACCTAAAGGTCACCAGACTAGTGATTCTATCCCAAGGTCACCAAGAATTGGGCCATGTCATAAGATCCCCTACCCAAGGAACAGCCTGAGGATAACCACAAGGATGGAAAAGTATCTTAAAGTGGGACAATTGTGCTGAGCACCCTACCAACCTTGTAGTAGAAGATTCAATGACACAGAAAATACCTAACATTCCTGACGCCTAGAGATAGCTTGCTCAATGTTAGTTATGTTAGATAGCCAATCACTTTGTAAAAAGCTTGCCCTTGCTGAATGTCACCCAATCGTGTAACTGTTACACTGGAACTTTCTGGTCCTTCCTAAAACCCCAATCAAAACCCTGCCATGGTGCTGCTCAGGGCTCTCCTCTCTGATCCACTGTGTTGGTAATGATGGAGAGACCCAGCTTAAGCCCAAATAAAACTCTTTGCTCTTGCATATATGGTCCAGCTCCTGATGATCTTTGGTGACCCGAAGTGCTGGCCATAACATATGGGTTCTCATATTGGATTCCCAAGTCTCCCAAGCACCTCAGGCACATGGAGCTGAACAACAGCCAGTAAGTGAGCACTCTGTCAGTATCTCTCTGTGTCTGTCTCTGTGTTTCTGTAGTTTCTTTTTTCAGGACTCGAGGCAAAATGTGTAATCTGTGTGATCAGAAAGGTTAGAGCTGATGCTCTGGACAACTGTGGGCCACAGATGGTATGGGATGATTTCCAGCCCCCCCTTGAAGGGTCACATCTGTAAAGGGAGTTGAACATCCACTTTTCTGTGTTCTCTGGACCTCAGAGAGGATGAATGTGCCCCTATCTGTAAAGGGTGGTAGAGTACCCAGTTTTCTGTGATCTCTGGATACTTGGACAAGGACTATGCAGGTATCTCCTGCATCAGGGATTCACTGATATCCTACTTTCATTTTTTCCACTGCAGGAGTGGTGGGATCTTCTGTCTGGCTCTGTGTATTTTTCTGCTGACAAGCTATGGGATCTATCTGTTTGTGTCTTGTTTAACTGTTTTGTCTGTCGCTGCCATTTTTTTTTTTTTGTCTCTGGGAATGACTGAGGACATGGGACAGAATCCTTCTATCCCTCTAGATTTGATTCTTTCCCATTTCAGGGAAGCTTGATCCATGCTCCACAGGCTCCAGTGAGAGTGGCAAGGAGGTGCCAAGGGGTGGATACAGTATGTGGAGCCCCAGGCTTGGCACCTCTGCCAATGTTCTCTGGTCTCTGGTCTGGCAGAGCTTAGCCACTACTCTGACCTCGGGTCTGGCAGAGCTTGGCTACTGCTCTGGACTCTGATCTGGCAGAAATTTTCTGCTCCTGTGGTCCCTGGTCAGGAAGAGTTTGGCTGGTGCTTTGGCCTCTTGTTTGGAGAGATCAAGAGGTATGTTGCTGCTCCATTCTCTGGTCTGGCTGAATGCAGGTTGCCATTCCAAATCCTGGTGAAGTTGGGTGGAGCCTGATTTGGGGGTAGGCCACCACTAATGGAACAGGATAGAGGGCCCGTACAGAGATAGGCCACTGTTCTGAGTTTTGGTATTTTCTTCTTCCATTCTCTTTGAGCGCATTGTACCCAGTACATTTTTTTTCTTGTGTTGTTCTTTTGTGGTTTTGTTTGCTTCTGTTAGTCTCAGTGGGCCAGTGACCAAACAGCTGTGCTCCACGGTGACTTTGACTGCCCCATGCACCCAGCACTATAAGCTGGGAGACCTCTGGTTGCCAGTGGGAGCACACATTTCCACATTGTTGGCTGGAAAGGCTCAGTTGGATAGGGGTCTGTGTGCAGAAAATCTTTCTGGGCTGAACCTTTGTGTCCCTTTGCTTCCTCTCTGAGGAAAGTTGATGACCTGGGGTTAGCTCTAGCTTGGAACAATGATCATCAAATATGCTCTTAGACAAAATGTATTGTGGTTATTACTATTATTTTTATTTGGTTCGGGTCCCCTGTAGCCCAGCCTGGCCAGAAACTAAACATCTATAAAATGACCCTGAATTTCTAATCCTTCTACTCTACCACTTATCAACTGAGCTACATCCCTAATCCCTCAAATTTCTTCTTTTTGAGACATAGGTGGCCTCAACTAGGAAGTGAACCCAAAAGAAAAAGGCTTGGTTCTACTGAGCTCTTCAGTATGTGCCAGTGTACTGGCACTGTGCCAAGATTACCCACCTGAGCACCTTGGCATGCCAATTCTTTTTTAGGTGAAGCCTCTGACTGGCAACTTGAATTCTGTTAGAAATTCTAGAAAGCACATGTATGATTGTGGTTTGCATGGGTGGGGAACTTCTGTGAAACTGCTCCTCAAAGTGGAAAAGAACATAAGGGGGCATAGATGAGGAATATAACCATGTCTGGGTATCTAACCATCCCCCAGTTGCCTAACTTCATCACCAGTGTAAGCAAAAAAATAGCTAGAATGCATTTTGGGTTCAAGGTCTAGAAGTGATGTGGCAGAGGTCCTTTTGGCAATGCTTTTGCAGAATTGCATCCATTCAAGTACACTGTAAATTCACACTGAGCAAGGAAGGAGAGGAATGGGAAGGTGATGTGAGGGGAGGAAAGAGTACAGGAATGGGGAGAGGGAAAGAACATGTTCAAAATCTTCCTGGCAAGAAAACAAAAAGGAAAAAAAAATTACTGCTTAATGAATTTTCACCTTTTGTGTATCCAAGAATTCTTAAGTTGTGTTTATGTGTAAATCCTTTCATCATATTTACATATATGATGAAAAATCTTGCTGAATAATTGTGTATCAATGTCTTCCTTACATTTCAACTGAATTATTTTTGGGCCCTAAATCTAGACCCAATTCTTATCAACATTTGGAGGTTTTGCTTGTTTTGAATGTGTTGTTTTATTTTCTTAGTTAATAGTGTGTCCACAGTCCATTACACCAGGGTCATCATACTTGGGTCTTTAGAAAAGTAATGAAAAACAATAAACAGTACTAATAATGTTAGTGACTAAAATGAAAGTAACTGAGTGCATTGTACAATGATCTCAGATGATCTTTTCAAACAGGTCATTTTATGATGAAATCTTTTTTCATGAGGAACAAAATGTCTGTTAAGCTTAAGGCTTGTTTACAGCATGCTCTTGAAAACAAGATTCAAGATGCATCCTGAAGTCATAACATCTAATAATGTACAGAGAAGACACAATCAGCTTTGTGGATATGGTCTTCTAGGGATAAGTATGGCACTATGCAAAGCCCAGGACATTTTCTGAGGACCTGACCTCTCATAAAACCTAATGAAAACATAGAATCTTTTCAGAAAATGAACATGTACATAAAACCAACTCTGTGTAAGCATGTATATAGCAAATGTCAGGAGAGGGACCACGATAAAAACTAACACCAAATAATTAACACTGTTGATGTACCTGTAATTTCTATCTTATCTGGAAGGCAGAGACAGGACGACTGTTAACCCCTGTATTTAAGACAGAGCATCTGCATAAAGAAAAGCAATGCTTTGCTTCTCCTGTTCCTTTTCTTCCTCTTCCTCTTCCTCCTCTTTCTTTACCTCATATATGTGAAGGAAATGTTCTACCCCCAAGCTATATTTCTAGCTTCTGTACAAAACAGACAGAAACAGACAGTCTTTGCATATGATAAAGCCAGATGCTAAAACTCACTAAAGCTTAAAGAAAGTAACTTGTTATGGGATAAATGAAAGAGAACACAATGAAGGCAATAGACATAGAGGCTGTCCTACTAACAGCAGAAACAGAACAAAGATAAAAAATACTTCAGGAGAAGTTTATTACAAATGGCACAATGGTTGGCATTAACAAATAAAATGCTAAGTGCTCCCATCCTCTAGGTGGGAATTCTGTACTATCATCAGATTATGAAAACTTTGTTAAT